>NC_073691.1:29566206-30166206 GCF_029784155.1 Uranotaenia lowii | reverse complement strand
AAGTTGTCTACGGTTCAATAAATTTGATACAGACCGAATCGAAAGCCGCCCTCCATTGACTGACGTTTCAATTTTCACCTAAGCTTTTTTTCTTCTTCTGTTCGGATAGAAAGGTGGTAACTCGTTGACAAAAGTTTTACGACTCAATTTGGGAATTTTCAATGGATTACTAAGTTTGAAAAGAGGGTAATGAATTTTAAAATTTATAAAGCTGATAATAATAAAATTTAGACAAATCTATAGTAGTAAAGTATAGTAGAACATTTTATAGCAAGAATGTGGTATTAGCTCCCATTTTTTTGTCGTTTCCATTCAAAAGACATTTTTCATGGCTCTGACAAGGGTTCACAGTAAGGATTGCTTGAAAGAATTTCAAGTACTTGGAACGTCTAAAAAGAGTCTGAAAGCAGCTTTCTTCATTCTACAGCTAAGATTGTCGACCCTGGGTTCCAGAATCAACCAGTAATTGTTACTGGAGAGATCAGAAATGAGGGAAGGGAAAAGAAAAAAGTTTTTCCCAAAAGCGAAGAAATTCCACTTGAGCACATTTTCCCGTAAGACCTCAGACGCCAAGGGAAAGGGAAAACGAAAGCTCACAGTTCCAATTAGTGAAATTGGTTCTTCTTTAATTTTGCTCGGTCCCATTCCAATCATTTTGGGCTGGGGAGCTGCTGGAAGGAATTGAAGAAGCTGCAGCTCTCTAGTTAACAATTCAAATTTATGCGTTTTTCCCTCTGGTTTGTCCCTTGACTTTCTCAAGTTGGTGTCGATTTATTTAGAAGCTTCGGTCGATTGAAATCATTTGCATTGGTGCAGAAGCTTATTGACATTTGATTGAATTTTTTGAGAGGTGGGCCAGTAGAGGAAAAAATTTTTAGAACTGTTAAGAATTTTTTAAAAAAAATTTTAACACTTGGTTTTTCATACGTAGCCCCATTAGAAAAATCCATCCAATATTCAATAAATTCAAAACTCCACTCGTATCAAAAAGGAAAAATCTCACGTAGCACCATTTCCACGTGGCTCTATTTTGATCGATTTAATATGCACATAAATCAACGGCTGGAGTGCAGAGGATTGCCAATAAATTGCTGTAGCTGTCGTTTCGCTCCAGGAAACATCCCTAGGAAATACGATCTGATGCTTCCTTTTTTACCCGATGAAATAGCTCGATTAGGTAGACCAGCAAGCAGCATCACTCAAATGGCACCCAATATTGATGGCTGGTTCCGGAATTTTCCGAATTAGCTATTAATTTTCATTCCCTCATTCGATGTCGTAACGAAATATTCAACACGCAGCACACACGAATGAAATGCCGATACTCAGATAAATATTTTCGATTCCATCAAACGACTGAAACCATTTAATTTTCACCTACTATTTTGAAGACCTTCTCGGAACTGGCCTTAAACTAACCGGCTTATGGAATTAATTTTAAAGTGGATTCACCCGAAAACACGTCCCATCAAGGTTGTTATCACTTTACAGAATTTCATTCTGCATTATTGTGGACACAACACAATCTTGAAAATTAATTAAGGAGATGGTAAGGAGAGCACTTCATCAAATAAGTCAACAACATCAGCAACGGCGAGGACGACGAAAGCAACCAAGCTTGAGGCTTAAGTTTGTGACAGTTTTAGTAATTTCGAATGAACAGAGGCTTTCTCTCTCTTTCCTAGAGGTTGGCTTCAAGGGAAGGAGATTGTTTATTTATGCATAACTGTTGGTAGATTGGAACACTTTTAAACTGGAAAGCTGTCGGTAATTCTGAAATTTTATTTCATTGAAGTATTCTGAAGTTGTTGTGAAGCTTCACGAAAAATTTATGAACCGTTTCTAACTTGAATATCCCGGATCTATCGATTTGGTAGAAACTGTGCGATAAAATATGTAATATTTGGCGACCGTCATAAAACTGCAGATAAAGCAACAAAAAAAAAAATAACAAAAAGTATAAGAACGCCTAGAGATTGTTGCTCCTATTCATACTTCCTTAATTGAAGGGCAAATCCAGGCTATTTTATAAAAAAAAAACTTGCAAAATCCGGGAATTAAACTTCAAAATTTACAATCCGAAATCCAGTTTTTTTATTTGGATGGATTATAACATCTGAAATCCAGGCTATTTTAAGCTTCCATAGAATTGTTCAAACTTATTTCGCTAAAACTTGGTCAAAAAAATAGTTTTAACGCAAAATACAAAAATGACAAAAATTAATAATAAATTAAGCTTAAAAAAATACACATGGGTCACATTTCGTGAAAAAATTCCTGTTTGAACATATTTTTTTCTGAATCAATTGATAAATGTAGGGGAAATGAGAGTAAAAACAGCCATAATTCCATTTTCCGATGCCTGCAATCTTCATTCGATTCCTCGAAAAAAAAAACACACTAGATAGGTTTACTTTTGTTTAAAATTTTCTTTTCCTAATCAGTGTTTTTTTTTGGATTGAATACAAAATACTGGGGAATTAGGGGTCAAAAAAGGATAATATCTTAGTTTGGTTCATATGCTTGCACGGCGTCTGAAACTATATTCAATCGATTTGGCAGACATTTTCACTAGAGGAAAGTATATTTTCATAGATTCGGTTCGTCTAGGTGGGATGATATTGAATTTTATCGCGGTTTATTCACTATTTTACCCATTTTGCAATAGTTGTTTTTTTTTTATCTTTGTATTGCATTTTGAGTCTCAAGTTCCATTTTAATGATATCAAGCATTAACCTTAAATCATTTTCAAATTAAAAAAACCATTTTCAAAAATGACATTTCTTCCACTTATTTTAAAAAGTATAACAAAGCATCTTGTAGTTATTCAACTAAATTATCATGAGCTGATTGCAATTAAAACTGTCCAATTCGAACTTAATCTTTACAAAGCCAAGTTGATCGTTTACATACCACGTGAAATATCGGGGTATTTAAAATCGGTTAAGTTTGCGATAAATAAGTTCTATTTTTCGTGGATTGCTCTCGTATTACCAGAAAATAGTAGTTGCCCAGGATCCAACTGGAGTTTTCGTAACAACGTGCTGAACTGCAGATTTTAACGGGGTTTTAGTTCGCCAATTTTCTGGGGAAGAAATTTGTAATTTGTAATTTGTAATTTATTAACTTAAACGTAGCCTATCAGTTACAATGAACTATTAATTCAGGTTAAGGAAAACACTTTCATAAAATAACCACAGCAGCTTGCGTACAAGTCAGGTGAGAGAGAGAGAGTTCTCTCATTTAATGGCTGAGCAGTATCGGGAACCCTCCGATAGGAGAGGTGGCAATAATCCAACGTATCCTGAATGGATGATAGGTCCTGATGATCTCGGCCAAACACAATTTTTACTTATGAGAGCTAAACCACGACCGGACAGTACAGGTGAGGATCATCTTCCCTCAAAGCCATTCATGATTGCCCAGACAATCCAACTGGCTGTAGGCTACCACGAAACTGCAAAGATACACACAACTAAAGAAGGTCAAGGAAGTAGATACGTTTTCCAAACGTCATCTAAGAGTATTTCAGAAAAAACTTATGAGTATCAAAACCCTTCTAGGCGATACATAGGTTGAAGTGATTTTACATCCCTCGCTAAACTATGTCGAAGGCTTTCTTTATGACCAAGATACAATCAACGAAGATGAAAGTTTTATCCTTGAACAACTTCAATCCCAGGCTGTGACAAAAGATTTTTTTTTGTATGAGAAGATCCACTGCGACCAACTTTTTGTGATCTATTGTGGAATAACCCAATTTATTATTTGTCTGATCACGCAATACTGTCATCATTGATAGAGATGGCAGTTGTAGTCGAAATCGAGACATTATTCCAGTTTGGGATGGTATTTCTTATGAATCCCACCACCTTACTGGCCTTCATCTTCCAAATATCATCGGGCGTTAAGATTCGCTTACCAAGAACTTTCAGTCGATGTGACAAAAGTTAGAAGGATAACTAAAAAAGTCGGAGAAAAACGAAAAACTACTTATTTTGACTTTTCAAGCTTCTAGACGACTGGAATTCATATTTTATGGTATGATCAGAACTAAAATTCGCTTATACTACCCTTCACCGATGATGTGCTTTCGATGTGGACAATATGGACACGGGAAAAATAGATGCCCTTCTCAAAACCTGGTATGCTTGAAGTGTTCAAAAATTCACCCCCTTGTTGAAAACAAACTTTGTGAGAACAATCCCTACTGTCTACACTGCCTAGAAAATCACCCCGTTACTGCTAGAGTATGCCCAAAGTATAAAGAAGAAATAGCTATCATCAAACTAAAAGTTGACCGAGATCTAACCTTCGGCGAAGCGCGTACGATCTTCGAGAATTCAAATCGAGGTACCACTTTCAAAAGCGCAGTGCAACAACGCCTATCGGTAGACATGGAGGAGAAAGATCGAACGATCCAAATCCTACGTGAAGAACTATCTGCAGTAAGGAACGAACTAAACAAACTTCAAGAAAATCTTACACAACAATTAGTTACACCCACCACAAAAATGATCCCACTAAAACAACCTACGACTAACACCCGATCCAAATCTGCACGTCCAATAAGTATCAGCCTCGGTAATGGTTCTATAAGTAAACCCTCTAGTAGTTCTAATAATACAGGTGAATCAGTCAGATTGTCACGCATTGATACAAAAGGATCACAATCATTAAATAAAACTCACCAAGTAACCGAAACGTTAGTCAAAAAAGAACCACCACGCCTCCCAAGCTAAACGCCAAAAAGAGTAAAAACAACGAAACGCAATCAACGTGCGGAACGTCTGCAATGGAACAGTGATTGCCCATCTATCTAATCAAACGAACGATAATCCAACAAATAGCCTTACAGTAGACCCAACATTGAAAAACAACGACCAACAAAACAACACGGGGCAGGATACCCTCTGTCACCAGCGGTCTAACCCTTCCCTTTTTTTCGAAGACCGTCCACCCTCCACAGTCTTGCGTTGGTCTCCAAGACCAGACGAGCGCTCTGGACGGAGAATCGAGGAACCAGTCCTTTCAAATCAAACATCTGCCAAACAATGATATCATCGGAATTTTTTCCTTTGCAAACGTCTTACAAAACGATCATCTAGAATCATCAAACATCCAACCTAGGCGGTTTCCAGCAATTTAGCATGTTCCGGTGCCAACAGCTAGCCAAAGTGAACTAGAAAACCAGCAGCACGATCTTCTAGTTTCATCAAACACTCATCTTGAGCGGTTTCCAGCAACCAGGCCTGTTCCGGTGCCAACAGCTGGCCGAAATGAACAAGAACTCTAAAGTGACACATAGGCAGTTGTTGGAACTGGAAGCCTGAACCCTCCTCAGGCAAGTAGCTCTCATATTATCCAATTAGCAAATTATTCTGCCGCTTCCTCGTCTTCAGACCCACAACATGTCCTTCTGAATTCTTCAAACACCCATCTTGGACGGATCTCGGAAACCAGGCATAACCTGATGCCAACAGGTTGATCTGAACAAGAAAACCTACAACATGATCTTCCAGACTTGTCAAACATCTATCTTGGGCGGTTTCCAGCAACCAGGCATGTTCCGGTGCCAACAGCTGGCCAAAATGGTCTAGTTAGTAACAATGAAAAAAATGGCTGCTGTTGGCACTAGAAGCCTGAACTTTTCTCAGGCAAGTAGCTCTAACATTTTTCCATTAGCAAACTCTTCCGCCGCTTCTTCAACTTCAGATCTGAGTGAACCACATACGAAATCATCGGATACGATAGCCATCCAATGGAACGTCAGCGGAATACGATCACATCGGGAAGAACTACAAGTGCTTCTCAACAGATACCAGCCCCACGTCGTATGCTTGCAAGAGATTAAACTACCCCCGAACAAAACAAACTCTAGTATTCTAGGCCGAAATAACCAACTTCTCACTTCTTCATGCTCTACACGTGGGAGACAAGGTTCGGGATTATCTGTTAGAGTTTGCACCCCATTCGATCGTCTCGAATTCCAAACTAATATCTAAGCCGTGGCTATCCGGATTTCCATACCCTTGGCTATGACCGTAGCATCGGTTTATCTATCACCTAACGAGGATAACGCCTCAACCAAACTCGAGGAACTACCAAAACCTGTCTTTCTCTTGGGAGACCTCAATGCTCATCACAAAGCTTGGGGAAGTCGAGTTACAACATCATCGAACGAAGCAATCAACCGAGGGAAACAAATAATGCTGACTACCATCGACTACTCGGATGGACTCAGTTACCGGAAAAACACAAGCTTTAGATGTCTCTTTATGTTCTCCTACCATATCATCAAAACTGAGATGGAAAGTTACGACAGATTGTTGTGGAAGCGATCACTTCCCGATCCTAATAAGTTTAGCGCAAGACTCGCCTGAATCCACTAAACATAGGAATTGGATCTACAATAATGCTAACTGGAAACTTTACGAAGAATTAATCGCCCTAAGTATTCATCTCAATGAATTGGTAGACGTGGCTGAATTTTCTAATCGTATCATAGCAGCTGCTCAGAAGTCCATTCTTAGATCCAGTGGAAAAGATGGCCCAAAAACTGTACACTGGTGGAACTCAGAAGTCGCCTCTGCAATTAAAAAAGGCTTAAATGTCTACGAGCCTTGAGAAGGATCAAGGATGATGATACCGGAAAACAAGAAGCTTTAAATCGCTTTCACGAAGCACGGTCCGTGTGTAAAAAACTCATAAATGAAGCCAAACAAAAAAGTTGGGAGGAGTTCGTACAAAGCATTAACCCCGAAACACCTAGTAGTGTTGTCTGGAATAATATCAATCGATTAAGAGTTAAACGACAAACATCTACAATTATTCTAACTACATCGACCGGAGCTACAAATGACCCGCATGAAGTTGCCGAAACTCTAGCTGATGAATACGAAAGAAGATCTGCCCACAATAATAGCTCCATTATTACAAACAACCTGTTAACCCCTCAGTTACATTGCGATCGTTGCAATAGATTTGTGTCTTCTAAAAAATACAACCAAGATTATACACTAAAAGAGCTTCTATGGGCGCTCGATCGATCTACTGGTCTGGCAACGGGACTGGATAACATCGGATATCCACTCTTACAAAAACTACCCGGCACTTTGAAAATGGCTTTGCTTAATTTTTACAATCGATTGTGGAGTAAGGGAGAGTTTCCTGATGAATGGAAGGTAGGAAAAATCATTCCTATTCCAAAACCCGATGGGGATCATAGTTGTCCAGATGGATATAGACCAATAGCACTTTTAGGCTGTTTCGGTAAAATTTTTGGAAGGCTTATTAACCGTCGACTTATCACAGAACTGGAGGATAACCGGAATATTGATGAACTCCAACATGTTTTCCGATCAGGCCGTGGAGTCGACACTTATTTTGCACAACTGGAACCACTGATTAAACCAGCTGAGGATGAACATGTGGAATTAATTTCTTTAGATGTATCAAAAGCCTATGACACAACGGGCCGTCTTGTCGTAATTGAAACACTTAAAAATTGGAAAATTTCCGGACACGCTTATGGCACGCTTTCTTCTAACAGAGTTGCCCAAATAGGTTTGCCTCAAGGGTCAATTCTCTCAGTAACTTTGTTTTTAGTTGCTATGCAACCGATATTCGACGGAATCCCACCCCACGGTATAAATATATAAGGTAGGCTACTAACACGAGTAAACAACTCGTTTGAATGTAAACAAGCGACGTCATTACTATCTGCCTATAGCGATCCAGGCAAAAAGTTTTGCGCGCGTAATTTAATGCTGCATACACCGAGGATCACTAGATGGATAGTAATGACGACACTATCGGGAAGATATCACCTTATTATATTGTACACCGTGATCCCACCCGATGTTTCCATCCTTCTATACGCAGATGACATCCTTCTGACCTCCGAAAGTGCTTGTAAAATGACAGTCAGAAAGCGATTAAGAACTGCGGTCGCTGCTGTCGCCAAATGGTCTTCCAACGTTGGTTTCTCTATTGCACCTAAAAAATCAAAACTTATGCACATCTGTTCAATGAAACATCCCAGGAAAAGACGTGCGATAAAAATAAACAATATACCGATTCCTCGAGTCAGGAAAATGAACATCCTAGGTCTTCTTGTCGACCAGAAACTTAATTTTTGACAACACTTTCAACAAGTCAAAAGAAGTTGTCAACAAAGGCTTAATATAATCAGAATACTTGGCAAAAACCTAATCAGAAGTAATCGAGACATTCTGCTGGTATGTCACTGATTGTCTCTAAACTCTGATATGGCATTGGACTTACTATAGCCTCACTATCGACGGAATGAATGGCGCTTTATCATCTACATATAATGAATTCGTAAGACTGGCTACAGGAGCCTTCCGTTCTAGTCCTGTGGATTCGTCCTAGCCGAATCTGGTTGTTTGCCTATTAATTTGCTTACCAGTGAACGTCTGTCAACCTTATCTATACAGCTATCTGAAAAAGAATTTATCCTAGAAAATATTCCCCTGCACTATCGGGTTAAAGAACTTTTACAGCTGACCACGAATTTGATTTTACCGGAAGTTTCCAAAGTAGAGTACTGCTTTATGCAAAAATGGTATTCCCCCAACATAGATATCGACCAACATAAACGTAGAAAAATCAAAGCTAGTACTACTAGCTCGATTGTTCGTCCAGTCTTTTCCAACTTTATTTCAAAATACAATGCCCATATAAAAATGTATACTGATGGATTGAAGGAAGATCATAAAGTAGGAGCAGGAATTTTGAGAAATGACGTTGAGGAATGCTTTGGCCATCCAGCTATGTACAGCATTTTTTCGGCTGAGGCCTTTGCTTTGGAACATGCAGTATCTAAAGCGAACCCATATGAAAACACAATTATACTGACTGACTCTGCTAGTTGCATTGATGCATTGCAACTAGGGACTTCCACACACCCATGGATTCAACAGACCCGTTCAATGATGGCCAATGATAACATAACCGTAGCCTGGATACCCGGCCATGCAGGCATCCCGGGAAATGATAGAGCTGATAGATTAGCCAAATCCGGTTGTAATGAATCTCTCACGAATGTTGCTGTTCCCGCTCAAGATCTAAAACGATTCGTTAAAGAGAAAATACGAGAAAAATGGGAATATACTTGGAGATACTCGACAAATTTCCTAAGGAGAATTAAAACATGAACTTCCAAACCAACGGATCGCAGATGCGCAACCGAGCAGAGAATCCTAAGTAGAATGAGAATATGTCATAATCGTTTGACCCACTCATTCTTATTCGGAAAGAATCCGCCATCTGTCTGCCAATATTGTGGAGAGCAAACTACAGTCCAGCAGTCCAGCAAACTACAGATGGCGATAAATAATCCAAAGAATTTAAATTCTTTTAATTTTTCAAAGTTTGAAAATCAAAAATTTTTGACATTATTGAAGAAAGTTAAAAACAGCTTTTATTTCATTTAAAAGATTTGTTGTTGTCAGCCAAACAATTAGTTTTCTTATAGGAATATCTTAAATTCAATGGAGGTAAAACTCACTGATTTTTTTTATTCTGTTATTTTACCGAATAGATAACATCTCTAGCTTTTTTCCGCAGAAGTTAAAATTAATTGCGATCTTGAAGAACGTTTATATTGTATACCTTTGTTTATTTTTTTTTATTTTCTGTTATTTTAAAAATTCTGTCATAAAAACGCAGAATTTTCAATAATATTTTTACCTATTTTTAAAAGACCCCAAAAATAATAAAAATGAGCGTTTAAATTCTTTGCATCTCAAAAAATGTGAATTTCTTGAACAGATAATTTTACTTGGAAAAATCTTGATTGGGGGAGATGGAGGGTTAATCCACTGTATTCCTAAATCACCTAGACAAACATTAAGTTCGTGGTTGAACTATCACGTTCGTTTGCTTTTATCAACCTTCTCTAAAGTTGATCGTTATGTTCGCCAATCATATAAAATTCGTGTGTTTAAGCCCAATAACTCTTTTATATGTCAATATCAGTGACCACGAATAAAACAGAAAAGCTATCTTCTTCTCTTCTTTCTCTTATAATATGATTAAAACAAAATTACAAGTTGTTGATTAGCAAACAATATTCCGAGCTGAAAACTCAACAGACAATCAAGTGGAGATTTTTTACAAAATTCTTGGTAATATTCTCAATGAATACGTTCCAACAAAATTAAAGCGACGAACAAATAATAACAAAAATCCGCCATGGTTCACGAAAGAGCTTGTGCATTTAAGAAATAAAAAGCAGAAGGCACATAAAAACTGGAAAAAGAATCCATCATTAGTCACTAAGTTAGAACACCAAGAAGCCAGTGACTAGATATGTTTGAAACTCTTTTAGATATGTCAATACAAAATTAAAAAATAATAGTTTTCCATCTCGCATGCACTTTGGCAGCATAGAAGGTCAAAATTCCGACGAAATTTGTAATCTATTCGCCGACTTTTTCCAAAATGTTTACACTAGTTTTTCCGAGCAAGATCGTGATACTTCGTTTTTTAGTTATCTCTCTGATTCAACGGTACTTACTGTAGTAGAATCAATTTCCTTTGAAGAAATATGTAAAACCATTTCTTCCTTAGACAGCACTAAAGGGCCCGGGCCTGATGGAATTCCTCCACTTCTTTTAAAAAATCTAGTAAATGAACTGAGTATGCCATTGTTTCTTCTATTTAACTCTTCATTGAAATCAGGTGTTTTTCCTCAAGTATGGAAAGAATCATTTCTTGTACCCATATTCAAGTCAGGAAAAAAATCTGACATAAACAATTACAGGGGCAAAGCCATTTTATCGTGCATACCAAAACTTTTCGAAGCTATAGTGAATGCAAAAATATATAACCAAATTAAAACACTCATTACTGAAAAGCAACATGGATTTGTTAAAGGAAGATCTACAGCCACTAATTTACTCGAGTTTGTTACCTATAATATTAGCTGTATGGATCGCGGTAATTCTGTACAGGCTTTATACACGGACTTCAGTAAAGCTTTTGACAGAATTGACATCCCCATGTTAATTTTTTCAATTAAATAAACAGGGTTTCAGTTCACACCTACTGAAATGGATGAGGTCCTATTTAACGAACCGCTCACAAGTTGTTAGATTTAATGGTTCACTTTCAAAAAGTATCTCCGTTACTTCTGGTGTGCCTCAAGGCTCCCATCTCGGCCGCTTATTATTTATTTTATACGTAAATGATATAACTTGTCTTCTCAAGCAGTCAAATGTGCTAATTTATGCTGATGATATGAAACTTTATATGAAAGTGAATAGCGAAGAAGACTTTAGAATCTTTCAAAACGAAGTTAATGTATTTAACAAATGGTGCACTAAAAGTCTGCTCAAACTTAACGTGGCAAAATGTTCAAATATTGTATTTACCAGAAGAAAATGTCAGTCATATGAAATTGTCAAATTGGGAGATGATCCTGTCGAGAGAGTCAACAAGATTAGAGACCTTGGAGTTATATTGGACTCAAAACTTACCTTTGTAGATCACTATAACTCAATAATCCAGAAATCAAACGGTATGTTAGCATTTATAAAACGTTTCAGTTATAATTTTAAAGACCCATACACAATAAAAACATTGTACACAGCTTATGTTAGATCTATTCTTGAGTATTGTAGCGTTGTGTGGTCGCCTTTTCAAATTTTACATAAAAACCGTTTGGAATCAGTCCAGAAACAATTTGTTCTATTCGCTTTACGAAATTTAGGATGGTATCAGAACCAATTACCTAGCTATGAATCACGTTGCCTGCTTATAAACATGGAAACATTAAGTGTAAGAAGAGAGTTTGCTGCAATCTGTTTTGTAAACGACATATTTAATCAGCGCGTTCAGTCTGCTTATCTACTAAATCAATTAAACTTTTATTGTCCTTGCCGTCATTCAAGAACAAGAAATCTTTTCATTATAACCTCTACTCGAACTGATTATGGAAAATATAGTCCTGTTAATTGTTTAATGTATAGTTATAATAAACATTATGAGAATATAGACTTAACTATGTCAAAACAGTAGCTGAAAAAAGGTTTTTACGGTAACAGGCACCGAAGAACCTGACTTTGTAAATGTAAAGAAAAATTATTATTATTAAGCTTATTTGAAAATTGTAATCTCTAGGTTTAAGTTATTATATATATGTAGCCTACACTGTTTGGCGGAATAAATAAATAAAATATAAATATTTCTCAAAGCTCAGAAAACTACGCCTCAGTAATATTCCTAGCCATGTTATTTTAATTCTCTCTAACCCGTCAGAAATTTTCCATTTCCATAACTCCAACCACTTGCAATGAGAAATGTTCATATGTTACAAATGCTTCCCCGTTTCATTTGAATGACCGACCGAGAACCATTTCCTTTTTTCACGCATTTCTCCTGCGTAAAGGATGGTTGTAAAACTCTCACCACAACAACCTGAATGGGAAATCCTTTGCCGCATCCGCTAATGAGGGGTTTCAAGAATCATCTCACTGGGCACTTCTACCTTTACATTTACCTGGGTTTTACTAACGAGTTCCCCGAGTTATTACATACAGCCCAGCCCTTGAAGGCCCCCCTTAGGTTCCTTGGAATGAGAGAGAGCCACGATTTTTCTGGTTTTTCCATGAAAGCACCCCGGAAAGATAAAGCTAAAAGCTTTAAAATGTAGCAGTCATTTACGTGAAAAAAATAAAAACTTTGCTTTCTCCTGTACAAACCTATTTGTGCAAAATTAAGCAACAATGATGGCGATACATCCCCCCTTTCCTGGTAGATTCAGGTGCTGAAACCTCAAAAATTCAATACCCAAACCATGTTCTGAGGCATCGCCGTCGTTGGTCGTGAAATTTTAATTACCCCATTCGGTGTGCAGGGTAAAAAGAATAACTTTCAACAGCCGTACAATTTTCCTACCAACCTCAGCCTCAGATTTTGATGAAGAGGTTATCCAGAACCCCATTTTCCCGCCGACGATTTTCCTCAACCGAGCCTCATCACCGAAGACTTTTGGCTTTGTAATTTCAGAAACAACACGAACAATGTCGAGAAGTGAGGCTTGGTTAAATGTCTTGTGTTGGATGAGTTTTTCTTCTCGTTTTTCTAAAACTCGAAAGGGTATT
Source organism: Uranotaenia lowii (assembly GCF_029784155.1). NCBI lineage: Eukaryota > Metazoa > Arthropoda > Insecta > Diptera > Culicidae > Uranotaenia > Uranotaenia lowii. The sequence continues at coordinate 30,153,075 of NC_073691.1, read as the reverse complement.
CGTTAGCGAGTGATGAAAAAATTCCAATCCTAAGTAACAGGAAAGGGGGGATGATTTCGGTCTCCGTGTGCAGATGTGTGTTTTAGAACTTGTTCATCGAGGATGAGGATGTGTGACATAAACCACTGGCACTTGAAAGTTGTTCTTCGTCACTGTCTTCATCGTTACACTTCTCCTCCCTAACTTTTCCGAGCAAAAAGGGCCAGCCCCGTTTTGAAACGGCTAATTGAACACGTGAAAAGGGACGATGCCGACGGACGATTCGGTGGTTTTCTGGAGGTCTGTCAAACACACCCGGGCTGTCCGGAGTTCTAAAAATAACTTCACTTACTCACTTGCTATCTTTCTGCCCTGGAAGCAACAGCAGCAGTATCATTCACGAAGATGAAAGCACCATGAATCAGCCCAATTTGGTCTCCGGCACGTGTGCCGGAATGTTTGCCGATGAAAATATGAAACATGCAAGAAGAAAATTTCGAATTCCTCCAAAAAATAACAAAAGTGAAAAAATTGACAAAAATAAAAATAATGGAAAAAATAACAATAATAACAAAAATGACAAAACTGACAAAAATGATAAAAATGACAAAAATGACAAAAATGACAAAAATGACAAAAATGACAAAAATGACAAAAATGACAAAAATTACAAAAATTACAAAAATTACAAAAATTACGAAAATTACAAAAATTACAAAAATTACAAAAATTACAAAAATTACAAAAATGACAAAAATGACAAAAATGACAAAAATGACAAAAATGACAAAAATGACATAAATGACATAAATGACAAAAATGACAAAAATGACGAAAATGACAAAAATGACAAAAATGACGAAATTGACAAAAATGACAAAAATGACAAAAATGACAAAAATGACAAAAATGACAAAAATGACAAAAATGACAAAAATGACAAAAATGACAAAAATGACAAAAATGACAAAAATGACAAAAATGACAAAAATGACAAAAATGACAAAAATGACAAAAATGACAAAAATGACAAAAATGACAAAAATGACAAAAATGACAAAAATGACAAAAATGACAAAAATGACAAAAATGACAAAAATGACAAAAATGACAAAAATTACAAAAATGACAAAAATGACAAAAATGACAAAAATGACAAAAATGACAAAAATTACAAAAATTACAAAAATTACGAAAATTACAAAAATGACAAAAATTACAAAAATTACAAAAATTACAAAAATTACAAAAATGACAAAAATGACAAAAATGACAAAAATGACAAAAATGACAGAAATGACAAAAATGACAAAAATGACAAAAATGACAAAAATGACAAAAATGACAAAAATGACAAAAATGACAAAAATGACAAAAATGACAAAAATGACAAAAATGACAAAAATGACAAAAATGACAAAAATGACAAAAATGACAAAAATGACAAAAATGACAAAAATGACAAAAATGACAAAAATTACAAAAATGACAAAAATGACAAAAATGACAAAAATGACAAAAATGTCAAAAATGACAAAAATGACAAAAATGACAAAAATGACAAAAATGACAAAAATGACAAAAATGACAAAAATGACAAAAATGACAAAAATGACAAAAATGACAAAAATGACAAAAATGACAAAAATGACAAAAATGACAAAAATGACAAAAATGACAAAAATGACAAAAATGACAAAAATGACAAAAATGACAAAAATGACAAAAATGACAAAAATGACAAAAATGACAAAAATGACAAAAATGACAAAAATGACAAAAATGACAAAAATGACAAAAATGACAAAAATGACAAAAATGACAAAAATGACAAAAATGACAAAAATGACAAAAATGACAAAAATGACAAAAATGACAAAAATGACAAAAATGAAAAAAATGAAAAAAATGACAAAAATGACAAAAATGACAAAAAGACAAAAATGACAAAAATGACAAAAATGACAAAAATGACAAAAATGACAAAAATGACAAAAATGACAAAAATGACAAAAATGACAAAAATGACAAAAATGACAAAAATGACAAAAATGACAAAAATGACAAAAATGACAAAAATGACAAAAATGACAAAAATGACAAAAATGACAAAAATGACAAAAATGACAAAAATGACAAAAATGACAAAAATGACAAAAATGACAAAAATGACAAAAATGACAAAAATGACAAAAATGACAAAAATGACAAAAATGACAAAAATGACAAAAATGACAAAAATGACAAAAATGACAAAAATGACAAAAATGACAAAAATGACAAAAATGACAAAAATGACAAAAATGACAAAAATGACAAAAATGACAAAAATGACAAAAATGACAAAAATGACAAAAATGACAAAAATGACAAAAATGACAAAAATGACAAAAATGACAAAAAAGACAAAAATGACAAAAATGACAGAAATGACAAAAATGACAAATTTGACAAATTTGAAAATTTTGACAATTTTGACAAATGTAACAAATTTGACAATACATATTGACAAATTTAACAAATTTGACAATTTTAGCACTTTAAAAAATTTTTCCAAATTTTGACAATTTTGACTATTTTGACAATTTTGACAATCTGGAAATTTTGACAATTTTGACAATTTTGACAATTTTGACAATTTTGACAATTTTGACAATTTTGACAATTTTGACAATTTTGACAATTTTGACAATTTTGACAATTTTGACAATTTTGACAATTTTGACAATTTTGACAATTTTGACAATTTTGACAATTTTGACAATTTTGACAATTTTGACAATTTTGACAATTTTTATAATTTTGACAATTTTGACAATTTTGACAATTTTGACAATTTTGACAATTTTGACAATTTCGACAATTTTGAAAATTTTGACAATTTTGACAATTTTGACAATTTTGACAATTTTGACAATTTTGACAATTTTGACAATTTTGACAATTTTGACAATTTTGACAATTTTGACAATTTTGACAATTTTGACAATTTTGACAATTTTGACAATTTTGACAATTTTGACAATTTTGACAATTTTGACAATTTTGACAATTTTGACAATTTTGACAATTTTGACAATTTTGACAATTTTGACAATTTTGACAATTTTGACAATTTTGACAATTTTGACAATTTTGACAATTTTGACAATTTTGACAATTTTGACAATTTTGACAATTTTGACAATTTTGACAATTTTGACAATTTTGACAATTTTGACAATTTTGACAATTTTGACAATTTTGACAATTTTGACAATTTTGACAATTTTGACAATTTTGACAATTTTGACAATTTTGACAATTTTGACAATTTTGACAATTTTGACAATTTTGACAATTTTGACAATTTTGACAATTTTGACAATTTTGACAATTTTGACAATTTTGACAATTTTGACAATTTTGACAATTTTGACAATTTTGACAATTTTGACAATTTTGACAATTTTGACAATTTTGACAATTTTGACAATTTTGACAATTTTGACAATTTTGACAATTTTGACAATTTTGACAATTTTGACAATTTTGACAATTTTGACAATTTTGACAATTTTGACAATTTTGACAATTTTGACAATTTTGACAATTTTGACAATTTTGACAATTTTGACAATTTTGACAATTTTGACAATTTTGACAATTTTGACAATTTTGACAATTTTGACAATTTTGACAATTTTGACAATTTTGACAATTTTGACAATTTTGACAATTTTGACAATTTTGACAATTTTGACAATTTTGACAATTTTGACAATTTTGACAATTTTGACAATTTTGACAATTTTGACAATTTTGACAATTTTGACAATTTTGACAATTTTGACAATTTTGACAATTTTGACAATTTTGACAATTTTGACAATTTTGATAATTTTGACAATTTTGACAATTTTGACAATTTTGACAATTTTGACAATTTTGACAATTTTGACAATTTTGACAATTTTGACAATTTTGACAATTTTGACAATTTTGACAATTTTGACAATTTTGACAATTTTGACAATTTTGACAATTTGACAATTTTGGCAATTTTGACAATTCTGACAATTCTGACAATTTTGACAATTTTGACAATTTTGACAATTTTGACAATTTTGACAATTTTGACAATTTTGACAATTTTGACAATTTTGACAATTTTGACAATTTTGACAATTTTGACAATTTTGACAATTTTGACAATTTTGACAATTTTGACAATTTTGACAATTTTGAAAATTTTGACAATTTTGACAATTTTGACAATTTTGACAATTTTGACAATTTTGACAATTTTGACAATTTTGACAATTTTGACAATTTTGACAATTTTGACAATTTTGACAATTTTGACAATTTTGACAATTTTGACAATTTTGACAATTTTGACAATTTTGACAATTTTGACAATTTTGACAATTTTGACAATTTTGACAATTTTGACAATTTTGACAATTTTGACAATTTTGACAATTTTGACAATTTTGACAATTTTGACAATTTTGACAATTTTGACAATTTTGACAATTTTGACAATTTTGACAATTTTGACAATTTTGACAATTTTGACAATTTTGACAATTTTGACAATTTTGACAATTTTGACAATTTTGACAATTTTGACAATTTTGACAATTTTGACAATTTTGACAATTTTGACAATTTTGACAATTTTGACAATTTTGACAATTTTGACAATTTTGACAATTTTGACAATTTTGACAATTTTGACAATTTTGACAATTTTGACAATTTTGACAATTTTGACAATTTTGACAATTTTGACAATTTTGACAATTTTGACAATTTTGACAATTTTGACAATTTTGACAATTTTGACAATTTTGACAATTTTGACAATTTTGACAATTTTGACAATTTTGACAATTTTGACAATTTTGACAATTTTGACAATTTTGACAATTTTGACAATTTTGACAATTTTGACAATTTTGACAATTTTGACAATTTTGACAATTTTGACAATTTTGACAATTTTGACAATTTTGACAATTTTGACAATTTTGACAATTTTGACAATTTTGACAATTTTGACAATTTTGACAATTTTGACAATTCTGACAATTTTGACAATTTTGACAATTTTGACAATTTTGACAATTTTGACAATTTTGACTATTTTGACAATTTTGACAATTTTGACAATTTTGACAATTTTGACAATTTTGACAATTTTGACAATTTTGACAATTTTGACAATTTTGACAATTTTGACAATTTTGACAATTTTGACAATTTTGACAATTTTGACAATTTTGACAATTTTGACAATTTTGACAATTTTGACAATTTTGACAATTTTGACAATTTTGACAATTTTGACAATTTTGACAATTTTGACAATTTTGACAATTTTGACAATTTTGACAATTTTGACAATTTTGACAATTTTGACAATTTTGACAATTTTGACAATTTTGACAATTTTGACAATTTTGACAATTTTGACAATTTTGACAATTTTGACAATTTTGACAATTTTGACAATTTTGACAATTTTGACAATTTTGACAATTTTGACAATTTTGACAATTTTGACAATTTTGACAATTTTGACAATTTTGACAATTTTGACAATTTTGACAATTTTGACAATTTTGACAATTTTGACAATTTTGACAATTTTGACAATTTTGACAATTTTGACAATTTTGACAATTTTGACAATTTTGACAATTTTGACAATTTTGACAATTTTGACAATTTTGACAATTTTGACAATTTTGACAATTTTGACAATTTTGACAATTTTGACAATTTTGACAATTTTGACAATTTTGACAATTTTGACAATTTTGACAATTTTGACAATTTTGACAATTTTGACAATTTTGACAATTTTGACAATTTTGACAATTTTGACAATTTTGACAATTTTGACAATTTTGACAATTTTGACAATTTTGACAATTTTGACAATTTTGACAATTTTGACAATTTTGACAATTTTGACAATTTTGACAATTTTGACAATTTTGACAATTTTGACAATTTTGACAATTTTGACAATTTTGACAATTTTGACAATTTTGACAATTTTGACAATTTTGACAATTTTGACAATTTTGACAATTTTGACAATTTTGACAATTTTGACAATTTTGACAATTTTGACAATTTTGACAATTTTGACAATTTTGACAATTTTGACAATTTTGATAATTTTGACAATTTTGACAATTTTGACAATTTTGACAATTTCGACAATTTTGACAATTTTGAAAATTTTGAAAATTTTGACAATTTTGACAATTTTGACAATTTTGACAATTTTGACAATTTTGACAATTTTGACAATTTTGACAATTTTGACAATTTTGACAATTTTGACAATTTTGACAATTTTGACAATTTTGACAATTTTGACAATTTTGACAATTTTGACAATTTTGACAATTTTGACAATTTTGACAATTTTGACAATTTTGACAATTTTGACAATTTTGACAATTTTGACAATTTTGACAATTTTGACAATTTTGACAATTTTGACAATTTTGACAATTTTGACAATTTTGACAATTTTGACAATTTTGACAATTTTGACAATTTTGACAATTTTGACAATTTTGACAATTTTGACAATTTTGACAATTTTGACAATTTTGACAATTTTGACAATTTTGACAATTTTGACAATTTTGACAATTTTGACAATTTTGACAATTTTGACAATTTTGACAATTTTGACAATTTTGACAATTTTGACAATTTTGACAATTTTGACAATTTTGACAATTTTGACAATTTTGACAATTTTGACAATTTTGACAATTTTGACAATGTTGACAATGTTGACAATTTTGACAATTTTGACAATTTTGACAATTTTGACAATTTTGACAATTTTGACAATTTTGACAATTTTGACAATTTTGACAATTTTGACAATTTTGACAATTTTGACAATTTTGACAATTTTGACAATTTTGACAATTTTGACAATTTTGACAATTTTGACAATTTTGACAATTTTGACAATTTTGACAATTTTGACAATTTTGACAATTTTGACAATTTTGACAATTTTGACAATTTTGACAATTTTGACAATTTTGACAATTTTGACAATTTTGACAATTTTGACAATTTTGACAATTTTGACAATTTTGACAATTTTGACAATTTTGACAATTTTGACAATTTTGACAATTTTGACAATTTTGACAATTTTGACAATTTTGACAATTTTGACAATTTTGACAATTTTGACAATTTTGACAATTTTGACAATTTTGACAATTTTGACAATTTTGACAATTTTGACAATTTTGACAATTTTGACAATTTTGACTATTTTGACAATTTTGACAATTTTGACAATTTTGACAATTTTGACAATTTGACAATTTTGGCAATTTTGACAATTCTGACAATTTTGTCAATTTTGACAATTTTGACAATTTTGACAATTTTGACAATTTTGACAATTTTGACAATTTTGACAATTTTGACAATTTTGACAATTTTGACAATTTTGACAATTTTGACAATTTTGACAATTTTGACAATTTTGACAATTTTGACAATTTTGACAATTTTGACAATTTTGACAATTTTGACAATTTCGACAATTTTGACGATCTTGACAATTTTGACAATTTTGACAATTTTGACAATTTTGACAATTTTGACAATTTTGACAATTTTGACAATTTTGACAATTTTGACAATTTTGACAATTTTGACAATTTTGACAATTTTGACAATTTTGACAATTTTGACAATTTTGACAATTTTGACAATTTTGACAATTTTGACAATTTTGACAATTTTGACAATTTTGACAATTTTGACAATTTTGACAATTTTGACAATTTTGACAATTTTGACAATTTTGACAATTTTGACAATTTTGACAATTTTGACAATTTTGACAATTTTGACAATTTTGACAATTTTGACAATTTTGACAATTTTGACAATTTTGACAATTTTGACAATTTTGACAATTTTGACAATTTTGACAATTTTGACAATTTTTACAATTTTGACAATTTTGACAATTTTGACAATTTTGACAATTTTGACAATTTTGACAATTTTGGCAATTTTGTTAATTTTGACAATTTTGACAATTTTGACAATTTTGACAATTTTGACAATTTTGACAATTTTGACAATTTTGACAATTTTGACAATTTTGACAATTTTGACAATTTTGACAATTTTGACAATTTTGACAATTTTGACAATTTTGACAATTTTGACAATTTTGACAATTTTGACAATTTTGACAATTTTGACAATTATGACAATTTTGACAATTTTGACAATTTTGACAATTTTGACAATTTTGACAATTTTGACAATTTTGACAATTTTGACAATTTTGACAATTTTGACAATTTTGACAATTTTGACAATTTTGACAATTTTGACAATTTTGACAATTTTGACAATTTTGACAATTTTGACAATTTTGACAATTTTGACAATTTTGACAATTTTGACAATTTTGACAATTTTGACAATTTTGACAATTTTGACAATTTTGACAATTTTGACAATTTTGACAATTTTGACAATTTTGACAATTTTGACAATTTTGACAATTTTGACAATTTTGACAATTTTGACAATTTTGACAATCTTTGCATTTTCTTTTTTTTCAATTTTTTTTCTCTTGTGTCCCTTTCGTCTCACTCCCTTTTGTCTATGCTGTTTCCTTGTTTTGACATTTTTGGTAGACTTTTATCTTATTTGTAGCCAGTTTTCTATTCCTTTCCACTTTTGTTTGATTTCTTGCAGTAAGCTATATTTTTTCCTTCTTTTTATTTTTGTTTTGTCTTCACGTCCAATTTTTTTATGTTTATCCTTAATTTTTCAGTTAACTTCTGTTATAAGATCAGCATCTTTTTTTTTTGTTTGCTAAAAAATAAATGCGGACAACTTTCAAGATATCTTTTTTCATATCGTTTTTAATTTTGCGGATTATATTTGACCTTAAAACATCAATAATAATTCATTGATTTATGAATAAAAATAAATTTTATTAAATTTTTATTCCTAGACAAAACCTGTGTGGAAGGATATTCAACTGCATATTATTTGCCTCCCCCAACCATAATCCAGTCTGGAGTCTGGACCATGAACGAACTGGCAAGCTCATCCCCGGGTAGCAAGGTACATGATGAACTTCTTTGTTATGGTTCAGCTCATAAATCTTCATCAATATGTGCTGCTATTAGGGAGAAGTTGCATGGCGAATGAGCAGGGAAAAGTTGGTTTTGCGGTTTTTCCCACCCCCATCAGATTGTGACCCGGAAAAGTGTTTTTCCCACACCTCCATATATATTCGAGGGGTCAATGGTGGCAATTTGTGAGGCAAAGTTGCTCTGCCAGGTCATCATCAGAGGAGAAGATGGAGCGATATATCCACTACAAATATGGAGAACAAGTGGCTGCTGCTGGCTCTCGATGGCAAAAGTTCAGGATTGGACGTTTCGGTTTGCCGCAAATCCTTCACACTCTGCTTCGAGGATGTTCAGCATTCGAGTTTATGCATATACGAAAGAAGGAGCTTCACCAATCGCTTTCGGGAAATTGCCGGTAAACAAACTTCAGGATGTGATGTGTGTTTTATTTGATGTATGATGGTCTTTTTTACTCTTGCTCAATATTTGTTCTAGCTTCGTTCGAAGTTTAGATTTGTTCCTCCGGTTGATCGAATAAGGTTGTTCAAAAGTTGTATCTTTTCGGCAGGATTATGGGAACTGAACTGATTGGCCCATGCTTTGTAATGGAAAAGTTTCTGGAGCTCAACTTCGGAACGAACGTGAAAGATCAAGCTTTTCCCATATCTAATGATGATTGATATCAACTTTGGTCGATTGAATTTCCCGCTTACGAGTTGATGAATTTGTCTTGTGGAAACACTAATGTCGTTTTCAATCGAAAAATAACTTTTTTTTTGGAAAATGAAACCATCCAAGCATGAAAGCGACATCAGATAACAAAAATTGAGTTTTGATTGTGAAAATAAATACAATTCATGTCCCTAATAAGTACCGATCACCAAACTCAATAAAAAAAAGGCGAACACGTTCGTGTGAAACAGGAAAAAGAACGAATCGAAAACGATTTCATTTCATACAAAAGCAAACGGAGCAAAAAAAGAAAAAAAAAATCCAACCGCTATAAATAAAACAGGGATAGAAATCATAAAGTATCGACGATACCGACATGATCCCGGAGGCCCTTCCAGATGGAGAAACAGTTATAGCTACAACGAAAAAAAGAAGGATTCAGTACACGATCCTGGGATTTGTTTCATTTCTAAGGGGAGGCAATTTTGTTGGGTTTTTTTCCTGCGAAGCTTTTAGTACCTACTGGACAGTGGGACTTTATTAACTGAAGGTAATCATCTTTAGAAGTCTTTATGCAAGTTGTAGTTTGAAAGTCACTTTAAATACATGCAAGGCATTCGTTCCGGTAAAAACCTTGGCAATATCCGGGCAAATTTAACCTAAACCATGGAGTGATTCAACAAAAATAAATCAAATAAAAAACTTGATATTTTACCATCCGAACTTACTTATTACAAATTAAAGTTTACTACTATCTGTCCAATAATTGATGCTAATCCAGTAATTATCTGTTAAAAAGGACCAAAAATAATGTATTTATATAAAAACAAGAAAATTGCGCCTTCAAGTATGCAATGGCTTTAGGATAGTAGACCAACTTTTAGAATTCTCTTTGTCTTTGTCTAACAAACTGTGAAATGAGAACTAATATGGCAAAAACAGTCAAAGGACCTTCTATCTTCTTCTAGATGTGTGCATAGGGTCAGAGCACCCTGAATAAAAGATAAAATCTCCTTTATAAAGGGTCAAGTCTCCTGTAACTTAAAAAATATTACAATGTTTTTAATCTTACGAAAATGCTTCAGTTCATCTACGAGTTCATGATTCGCTCTCACTTTTGGAGCATATAAACTTAAAATTACTCGATGTCAGAAAATGCAAAAGACGGCGAGTTACTTAATTTTCCCAAAAAGATATGATAAATAGAAAAAAGCGGGATCAAGTATCTCCATTCTCCCCTATACAGTTATTCTAGGTGGAATTACATTGTATAGTCTTTGTATCCTAAATACATTGTGAATGTTCAAGACTAAATCATTCAGAATAATAAACCGAGGTGGCCAATAAACCCTTACACCATTTTTTTTAATGATATAGGAATTTTATGTAGGTACTGGGCTTAATTAATTTGTTTAGTTTTTTTTTTTAAGTTTAATGATTTTTGAATAATTATTATATTTTTTAAACAAAGAAATTAAAAAAAAACATCATTTTCGATCATTTTTTTTTAACAATTTGTATTAGAGAATTGTAATTTTTTTTGAACCAGCTAGCTCGAAGGACACGTTTGACCTCGAAAACCCATCTCAAGCCAAAAACTTGGATATATTTTTCACAAAAAAACAGAGGATAGAAAACGATAGAAACCAGTTTGAAAAACAGTCTCCATTCTACAAACTTTAAACACATTACTTCGAAAAATGTGAAAAAGTACAATTTAACAAAAAAAAAAACTCGAAAAAACTGTCAAAATCCAGACAATTCATTCAAGAGTATTCCAAGGAAAAGCGACAATACACACTTTTCTGTTGAAAATCTTTTCATGATGAAGCAAGTTTTAAATAAACTGTAATTAAACGCAAACTCAGGTTATATAATCACAATTTTTTTTGTATATGCTATAAAAATTAATAAATCAGGGAAAAACCCAATTTCCGAAAGCCAACCTTCCATTTTTTTTTAAATATTTGTCAAGCCTTAGTTAAAATACTTTTTGAAACTTGAGGAAACATTTCTGACAACCTTTTTATTTAAAAAAAATAAGAATTATCCATTTTACTGAAATTATGTCGTACTGAAGTTGAATCATTCACCAACAATAGAGATATTAATTTTTTTTCTTTAATTTTTTATGTTAGAAATGACTGACGAATGAAGAAAAATGATCTTTTTCTACATTTTGTTTAATATTTCAACCAATGCGAAGTAACTCCATACATAAACTATTTAAATTCATCGGTTTATTTCCAGCAAAAACTAAAATATTTGGTCGGTAACCCCAGATAAATTTTTGTTGGAAATTTTCCATTTTAAATCTTCAAAAAATATATATTTATTTTATCGGTTTTTTATTTTCAGAAGTGCTACTTCTCTCAGTTTTTACTGAAAATATTTTTAAATTCAACTGATAACTCAATAACTTCTTCAAAAACATTGGAAAATTTTCAAAATTATTTCAAATAAGTTACAGAGCTATTAAAACAAAGAAAACGGTTTAAAAAGTTCCAAACATTTAAAAATCGATTGGGAAATTCTGTCAGCAGTCTTAAACGGTCAAATTAACTGAATTTTTTGAAATCATGAAATCTATATATGAATCCATTTGAATCCATTATCTTTAGATTTTCTTATTTTGGTAACACTTCTTAAAACAAAAATAATGCAAATAATTAGTTTGAAATAAAATTTTTAAATTTAAAAAAAGGTTTTCAGAAAATCCAAATATATAATATTCTAGGCGTTGAATTTTTTTTATGTTTCAAAATGGAAAATAACTAATATGAATAAATAAATTTATAGAACAACATAGCTTTTCCATTGCGCTGGAGCTGGAATACTTTTACAGGTGGAAATTTAAAAATATGGATTACATATCTTTATAAATTTGAACTTCACATCTTCATAAAAAACAGAACGTATGGGGACTAACTCAATAAATAATAATTATTTTCCTGAAAACGACTAAGAAAAGGCTATATTTTCCATTTCTCAAAAATAGAGTTACTGGTTTTGCTTTCTTTTGAGCTTCTTCTATAAACACACCGTGTGCCAAGTTCTTTCACTCCATTTTGCACATTTTCGTAGAACATTAGATATTTTTACAATATTCTGAAGGCTGGCTGAAGGCTTGGCTGAAGGATCATGTCACCCCAGGAGTCAAGTCTCCTCATAAACCCCTTCATATTGCAACAAACATCCAAACTGATGATTGTATTGATTTCAAGTCTCTGTTTTATTGTTAAAATATATTTTGTGATGATATACAGGTTGCGCCATCGGGATGTATCCGATTTCAACGTTGAATAACTTCGCCATTTTTCAGCCGATTTTTTAAAATAAACAGGATTCTTTCAGGAAATTTTATATCATTTAATTCAACCCAGATTAAGAGTACAGTAATTCAGTTTTTTAGCGAAGATCCTGTAAATATTGGTAAGCATTACGGCGTTTGTGGCCACATTTGTTTGATAATGATAACAAAAAAAACTTGTGTCCTTCCTACTTCGCCACATTTTTTACATTTTTTTTGTTCCTTAAAACCTACTTATATCAAATTTGGTTCCATTATATAATTGGACGGATCGCTTGAGAACTGATCCGATTTGTAATAATTTTATAACAATCTTAGAATCATATCTCGTACCTAAATACCTTCAAATGCCAAATTTTATTCCATTTGCTTGATAAATTTTTAAGTTATTGTACAATCGTATTCATTGGAAGAAGAGTGTTGCCTCAAATAAAAATAGAACCATTTCTCGTTCCCTATCCTTTCCTATGTGAAATTTGATTCCATTTGCTAAAAAAAAACTCAAGTTATACCAGGAATGGTAAAGGAGTCCCTCTTCCTTTCCTATCTCACCACACAGGAAGGAAAGAGTGGTACCACTTATCACACTGACATGACACCTAGAACTAAAATCCGATCATTTTGTGTCTTGTTTTGCCATCTATCGTCGGTATTGCGAATCTTGCAAAATTTGACAAAAAAAATTCTGTACGAAAAATCAACCTGTTTAGTAGGATTGTATCGTTGAAAATGCCTTTTTCTCCCTTAAAGTTGGGTTGCACTTTCCAACATTAATAGTAACCGATGCGCACTCTGGAATCGATATTGCTTACTGCAGAAAAAATTATCCAACAAACGAAATCGAGTGTCCATATTGGTGGTATCAAATATCAATTGGAACCGTTTTTTGTTTTCATGAAAATTTTATTTCCATTTTCTTGAGATATGCAATAAAAATTGTATGGGAGCCTCATTTCTTCTTTTTTATTTTTCCAATGGAAGAAGGGATGGTTCTATTTGCTAGATTTGTTCTCAATTCTAAAAAAAATGTATAGAAGCCCCCTCCACCTCTTCTATCTCCCTTTTGGGATGAGGAAGGGGTCTCAAATAATCATCAGAACATTTCTCGTACTCAAATACCATCCCATGCCAAGTTTGGTACCATTTGTTTGATCGGTTCTCGAGTTATGCAAACATTTGTCATTTATTTGGGAGATCCTCTCCCCTTTTCGTGTTCGGGACAGGGGTCTCAAACCATAATAGGTACCTTCCCCGGCCTCCAATAGCCCCACCTGCCAAGTTTCACGTAAATTTCAGTAGTTTCCGAATCAATAGAGAACAGACAGACAGGCAGACAGAAATCCTTACCATTAGTTTGTATAGGCTAGGCGAGTTCTCTTACTTTTCTCTTAAAACTAAATACTCATCAGCTCTTGTAAAGTGCTTTTTTCGATAATTTCTACCGCTTTAGGCCAATCTATCTTGAACTTTTCAACACTGATTCCATGTATTTCCTCAGATTTGCCTTCGTCAAAGCCCGAAAAGTTTCGATTGGACGAATCTCTGGACAGTTTGGTGGGTTCATGTCTTTCGATAACATGTGACCTTGTTGACTTCATACCACTTTGATACATCCTTGGAGTAGTGGCACGAAGAGAAATCAGGCCAAAAGATTGTAGGATAGCAACCTTTTTTGAAAACATTCTTGCACGTAAATTCAGCCATTCATTGTACCTGTGGTTATGAATGGATGAGACATTTAACCGCTTGCCACACCATAAACTTCTTTCCAAATTTTCAGTGTTAACGGCTTTCACTGAAACAGGAACATCCTTTCCCTTCGGTGAGATCTGAAATTGTGGTCCAGGCAGAGTTTTATAGTCGAGTTCAATGTTGGTTTCATCATTCATAATAACACAACCCGATTTCATGGTCAGAAGTTTTTCGAAGAGTTTCCGAAACCTCGGCTTCACGGATTCAGCCTGTTTGGAACTTCTTTTAGACTAATTTTGCTTCTGATGGGTCTGAAGTCCAACTCTCTCTTTGGCGCGCATAAAGTTAGTGGATGACGTTCCTAGTTTCTTAACCACATCCCGTACTGATGTCGAAGGATGCCGTTTCTACACCGTTTATAGTAATCCTTGACTTTATTGTCCATTGTGGGGTCAGCAGGACCAGGTTTCCTACAGCATCTTGGGGAATCTGCGAAAGTATACTTTTCTCCGTACTTTCTCAACGCGGTTTGAACTGCTCCGATACTCACATCTTCTTCCTTAGCTAGTTTTTTGATTGAAGGATCACTTATAGTGCCCCACATATGCACAATCCGTTTTGTTCGCTCGTGAGTAAAGCCACGTATTTTTAGATTTCTTCGCGAAAAACGACGAAAAATGTAAAATGACAACGCACTTGTTTGTAAACAACAGTACGCAGCCAAAATTCGGTTGGACACTACACAATTTTTGAAATGACGGTTACACTATAAAGTATTCATAATTATCAGAATCAGAACAGTCAATATGTCTTGATTCACAATATCTTTTCGAGGTTTAACAATATTTAGATACCTTCTTCATGTTTTTGTAACTGATTTTTATTAACGCCATTTGTCCCACCATTCGCTCTTTTCAAGTGGTCTTTTTCGCCTGGCGTTAAGCCCGATGATAAGAGTACATGTAATATCGATATTAGTATGTAGTATAGAGTCGGAAGCCAGAAGAGGGCTCCCACGTTGATGATGATGTTGATAATGTGTCGATGTTTGTGCGACTTTAGCAAGTATACATTACACTTACATCCCCCCACCCTCCAAGCATTCTCCACTCCAACCAAGTAACCAATCGATATCGATCTGATCGCTTCTCGCGAAAAAGAGCTGGAGAGTGGGGAGATGTGATGGGATCGGAAAAACCACCATTGCCACCTTGTTGCTATAGCTTGCGAGTCAGCTCTCCGGTTCGATTCCGTCGTGTTTCGTCCTTTTTTTCCTTCATCTGCCCGGGAAAATTCTTACACTCGAGGGAAAAATCAACTACCGAGACCGACAGCAAGAGCATGTGACATAAATATCCCGCCGTGCTTATTTCCAGAAGCAAGGGAGCACTGGGAGGGAAGTTTCGGGTGGGTTCAGCTAGGGATGAAGATGGCATACATATTGGTACAAATACCTCTTCGGAAAACGTAATGCCGGAACCACTAGGGATTATAATGAAATGTTTAATTCTGTATGTGAGTTTATCGGTTTCGGTTTGGTTTGTGTTGTTTGGCGAAGCGAAAGCTTCTGAATAATTGCACATCAACTTTCGCACCTCACTACAACGAGAATGGTAATCAACAACTAGAGCGAAAAATCATAAAATGTAGGAAAAATTGTTGATGTTGAAAAATCAATAAATCATTCAATAATTTTTCAAGATCGTATAAAACTAAAAAAGTATATGTCGAAGGACAGTTGAAAAAAATAAATAAAACATTTCAACGTCAGAGTCAAAAATTGATTGTTGACACTAAACAAATCTCGTTCGGTCAGGAGTTAAACCTCTTTTTCGCAACCATTATAGTAATTGGATTTTAGAATTTCCCAGCTAGCTTGCGTCAATGCAAAGTAAGTAAAGTATCCCAGTTGATGGAATGTTCCAGAATCGCGCCGTTAGCATTTCCCGGAGGCCATCTTTATTTGCTTTTTAGAGCAGCTACATAGCTGTCAATGTTGGTTTAGCACATTCATTGAGAGGAACACCATTCACTATCACCCACTACCACCCGCTGGCTGTTTCCGATGATGTCGGTAGGATGGCGCAAATACCTCCTGGCAATATATTAGAGCTCTGGGCTCCCTTGGATGACGTTGTTAGTTCACGTCATTTTGTGTACTAAATATTTACTCGAGGAACCGCATTCGTTTTGACATATTGTGAACAAGCAACATTACTTCGAGCTGAAAACTCTTAAGAATCTACTGCATGTTTTAGAAAAATTAGGCAACTGTTTAATGAAAATCAAAAAAAAATTAAAACATGAACCAATTGACAAAATGGGAAATTTCGACCAAATTGACAAAATTAACAAAAATAACGAAATATCAAATAAGATAAAAAAAAAATAACATGAAAAAAATTAATAAACGAAGTAAAAATTGCCAAAAATAACCAAAGTGACAAATTCGACAAAAAAATTTTTTCTTTGGAAATTTAACACTATGGCAAAATTGATAAAATTGAAAAAAATAAAAAAAATTGAAGAAATTGAAAAAATATATAAAATGGAGAAAAATTATAAAATTTTCAAAAATTGCCAAGATTACAAAATTGACAAAATTGACAAAATTGACAAAATTGACAAAATTGACAAAATTGACAAAATTGACAAAATTGACAAAATTGACAAAATTGACAAAATTGACAAAATTGACAAAATTGACAAAATTGACAAAATTGACAAAATTGACAACATTGACAAAATAAAAAAATTGGCAAAATTGGCAAAATTGGCAAAATTGAAAAAAATGTCAAAAGTGACAAAATTGACAAAATTGACAAAATTGACAAAATTGACAAAATTGACAAAATTGACAAAATTGACAAAATTGACAAAATTGACAAAATTGACAAAATTGACAAAATTGACAAAATTGACAGAATTGACAAAATTGCCAAAATTGACAAAATTGAAAAAAATGTCAAAAGTGACAAAATTGACAAAATTGACAAAATTGTCAAAATTGACAAAATTGACAAAATTGACAAAATTGACAAAATTGACAAAATTGACAAAATTGACAAAATGGACAAAATTGACAAAATTGACAAAATTGACAAAATTGACAAAATTGACAAAATTGACAAAATTGACAAAATTGACAAAATTGACAAAATTGACAAAATTGACAAAATGGACAAAATTGACAAAATTGACAAAATCGACAAAATTGACAAGATGGACAAAATGGACAAAATGGACAAAATTGAAAAAATTGACAAAATTGACAAAATTGACAAAATTGACAAAATTGACAAAATTGACAAAATTGACAAAATTGACAAAATTGACAAAATTGACAAAATTGACAAAATTGACAAAATTGACAAAATTGACAAAATTCACAAAATTCACAAAATTGACAAAATTGACAAAATTGACAAAATTGACAAAATTGACAAAATTGACCAAATTGACAAAATTGACAAAATTGACAAAATTGACAAAATTGACAAAATTCACAAAATTCACAAAATTCACAAAATTGACAAAATTAACAAAATTGACAAAATTGACAAAATTGACAAAATTGATAAAATTGACAAAATTGACAAAATTGACAAAATTGACAAATTTGACAAAATTGACAAAATTGACGAAATTGACGAAATTTACAAAATTGAAAAAATTGACAAAATTGACAAAAATGACATTATTGACAAAATTGACAAAATTAACAAAATTGAAAATATTTACAAATTTGTCATTTTTTTCATTTTTGTCATTTTTGGCTTTTTTGTCATTTTTGTCATTTTTGTCATTTTTGTCATTTTTGTCATTTTTGTCATTTTTGTCATTTTTGTCATTTTTGTCATTTTTGTAATTTTTGTAATTTTTGTCATTTTTGTCATTTTTGTCATTTTTGTCATTTTTGTCATTTTTGTCATTTTTGTCATTTTTGTCATTTTTGTCATTTTTGTCATTTTTGTCATTTTTGTCATTTTTGTCATTTTTGTCATTTTTGTCATTTTTGTCATTTTTGTCATTTTTGTCATTTTTGTCATTTTTGTCATTTTTGTCATTTTTGTCATTTTTGTCATTTTTGTCATTTTTGTCATTTTTGTCATTTTTGTCATTTTTGTCATTTTTGTCATTTTTGTCATTTTTGTCATTTTTGTCATTTTTGTCATTTTTGTCATTTTTGTCATTTTTGTCATTTTTGTCATTTTTGTCATTTTTGTCATTTTTGTCATTTTTGTCATTTTTGTCATTTTTGTCATTTTTGTCATTTTTGTCATTTTTGTCATTTTTGTCATTTTTGTCATTTTTGTCATTTTTGTCATTTTTGTCATTTTTGTCATTTTTGTCATTTTTGCCATTTTTGTCATTTTTGTCATTTTTGTCATTTTTGTCATTTTTGTCATTTTTGTCATTTTTGTCATTTTTGTCATTTTTGTCATTTTTGTCATTTTTGTCATTTTTGTCATTTTTGTCATTTTTGTCATTTTTGTCATTTTTGTCATTTTTGTCATTTTTGTCATTTTTGTCATTTTTGTCATTTTTGTCATTTTTGTCATTTTTGTCATTTTTGTCATTTTTGTCATTTTTGTCATTTTTGTCATTTTTGTCATTTTTGTCATTTTTGTCATTTTTGTCATTTTTGTCATTTTTGTCATTTTTGTCATTTTTGTCATTTTTGTCATTTTTGTCATTTTTGTCAGTTTTGTCATTTTTGTTCTTTTTGTTCTTTTTGTCATTTTTGTCATTTTTGTCATTTTTGTCATTTTTGTCATTTTTGTCATTTTTGTCATTTTTGTCATTTTTGTCATTTTTGTCATTTTTGTCATTTTTGTCATTTTTGTCATTTTTGTCATTTTTGTCATTTTTGTCATTTTTGTCATTTTTGTCATTTTTGTCATTTTTGTCATTTTTGTCATTTTTGTCATTTTTGTCATTTTTGTCATTTTTGTCATTTTTGTCATTTTTGTGATTTTTGTCATTTTTGTCATTTTTGTCATTTTTGTCATTTTTGTGATTTTTGTCATTTTTTTTTAATTTTTGTCATTTTTGTCATTTTTGTCATTTTTGTCATTTTTGTCATTTTTGTCATTTTTGTCATTTTTGTCATTTTTGTCATTTTTGTCATTTTTGTCATTTTTGTCATTTTTGTCATTTTTGTCATTTTTGTCATTTTTGTCATTTTTGTCATTTTTGTCATTTTTGTCATTTTTGTCATTTTTGTCATTTTTGTCATTTTTGTCATTTTTGTCATTTTTGTCATTTTTATCATTTTTTGTCATTTTTGTCATTTTTGTCATTTTTGCCATTTTTGTCATTTTTGTCATTTTTGTCATTTTTGTCATTTTTGTCATTTTTGTCATTTTTATCATTTTTTGTCATTTTTGTCATTTTTGTCATTTTTGTCATTTTTGTCATTTTTGTCATTTTTGTCATTTTTGTCATTTTTGTCATTTTTGTCATTTTTGTCATTTTTGTCATTTTTGTCATTTTTGTCATTTTTGTCATTTTTGTCATTTTTGTCATTTTTGTCATTTTTGTCATTTTTGTCATTTTTGTCATTTTTGTCATTTTTGTCATTTTTGTCATTTTTGTCATTTTTGTCATTTTTGTCATTTTTGTCATTTTTGTCATTTTTGTCATTTTTGTCATTTTTGTCATTTTTGTCATTTTTGTCATTTTTGTCATTTTTGTCATTTTTGTCATTTTTGTCATTTTTGTCATTTTTGTCATTTTTGTCATTTTTGTCATTTTTGTCATTTTTGTCATTTTTGTCATTTTTGTCATTTTTGTCATTTTTGTCATTTTTGTCATTTTTGTCATTTTTGTCTTTTTTGTCATTTTTGTCATTTTTGTCATTTTTGTTATTCTTGTCATTTTTGTCATTTTTGTTTTTTTTTTTTAAGTTAGTCATTTTCATCATTTTTGCCAATTTTTGTCGTTAAGTTCTGCTGTCCTGATCATCTGTTTGGTTTCAGTTCGCTTCTTGGAACGTATGGTTCGGACGATGCACACCAACTTCTTTTAATAATTACATTTAAGTTAGCTTATTACATTGATCTAAGTGTTCAGATCAATTATGAACAATTTAACTCTTTGATAAAGTAAATTCTAAACATTTTGCATGAGATCTTGCGCTTGGGCTCGGATCAATTTAGCAAGAAACGTGTCAAATTTTCAAAAATCAGCTGATTTGAACTACTTTATTATTTGGCCTTTGAGTTCAAACTCAAACTCTGAGATTTCCACTACATATCGAAACTACATAAATAACATATCGATTTTTTTATGACTAAAGTTGAGAACTCCTGTCCTCACTGCAGAATACAGAACAAAGTTGCTCACTGATATGGTACCGGACCGGAAACCATTGGTCACCTCTAGAAATGTGCCACCGGGTTGGATGCCCTGGAAACATTTCTGAAGGGTGCAGAAAATTTCAACGGATTCACCAAGCTTCCGCTCTTCCGAATCGAATGGGAGCCCCAAGGTCCTTTTGTGGGAGGGTAAATTATTTCACACTAACCATAGCTAGGACATCATCGTCGGACAGTTTTCCTGGAACCATTCCCTATTTGTCGCTTTTAACGGTCCAGTTCAGCTCGTTTGGGATGATGGAATTCATCGATTTCCGTCCAGTCGAATGAAATATATGCATGTTCCCGTTCGAAATTATTCTACAAGCTACATGACGTGTTAATTAAAGTGGTTTTCGAAATTCATTAGCGCAAATTGTTGCTAAGGCTTCCAATTACCATGAAAGGTTTTGATAAATTTACACCAACAACCCGCCTCTCGAGTTTGGGACTATAGGGATCAACAACAGTTCATTACCTGCAACGAGAGAGAAAAGAAATAGAAGTATTTTGTTAGAATGAATGATATTCAACAATAAGCTGATTCCGCAGAATTGATCATGTAAACCCCGAAGCTTAACAAACGGTACAATTCCATCAAATTTGCTTCATCCTGACTGCAAATGTCAATCCAGCAAAAGCAATAAACCCAAATCAAACATTTGCATTCGCCATTCGCTAGCAAGTATGGCTAGCTGTCTTGTCATACATTTGAAATTCAACCGGAGAACCCGAGAGCGATTGTCAATTGAATTTTGTATTTCTGAGGAACGAGGTTTTTTTTTATTCGTTGCTGCAATGAGATGAAAAATGTGTCGTAAATTTCAATTTTCTGATACCTATTCTATCCATCCACACGAAAGGATGTATCGTTTACGTGGCCAATTGCTTTCTGGGTCATGGAATAGCAAAATGAAAACGGTATAATGACATTCGCTAGTCGTGGTTCACCTGTGCAATTCGATGAGGGTTTTTTTTATATATGTATCTATCTGAGAAAATGGTTTCAAAACAGTTCGCGGTTTTGAGTTCGAGAGAATTTTAAAACTGATCCGAATTCTAGGCAGAAAAACCTATGCCATCTGCCTCCAGTAGTGAAAACGTCATATGTTTTATTTAAGCATTCATAACGATCTTTTTCTATTGATAATTGGCTGGTCTAGACAATTTGAGAAGACAATATAAAAAAAAGTGAAATTTCATGCGAGTCGAGAGGACAGCTTGATCGTGTTTACAATTTCAAGCGGGTTGAGAGGACAGCTTGAAATTGGAAGGCGAGTTGAAAGGACAGCTTGAACATATCTTCAGAAATTTCAAGTGAGTTGAGAGTACAGCCTTAACTTGACAGGCAAGTTTAGAGGGCAATCTAAATTGAGAGTTGGGAGGACAGCCTGAACATATGTATTGAATTTTAAAGCGAGTTGAGAAGACAGCTTGAAATTGAAAGACGAAATGAGAGGACAGCTTGGAATTGACAGGCGAGTTGGGAGAACAGCCTGAAAGCATGAATAGAAATTTGATGCTAGTTGAGAGAACAGCTTGAGATTGAATGGCGTGTTGAGAGGACAGCCTGAAAGTATCCATAGAAATTTCAAGCCAGTTGAGAGGACAGCTTGAGATTGAAAGGCGAGTTGAGAGAACAGTCTGAAGGTATCGATAGATATTTCAAGCGAGTTGAGAGGACAGCCTGAACATATGGATTGAATTTTCAAATAAGTTGAGAAGACAGCTTGAAATTGAAAGACGAGATAAGAGGACAGCCTGAACAGATCGAAAAAAAACTTAAAGCGAGTTAAGAGAACAGCTTGAGATTGAATGGCGAGTTGAGAGCCTGAAAGTATCCATAGAAATTTCAAGCGAGTTGAGAGGACAGCTTGAGATTAAAAGGCGAGTTGAAAGGATAGTATGAAAGAATGGATAGAAATTTCAAGCGAGTTGAGAGGACAGCTTGAAATCGAAAGGCGAGTTGAGAGAACAGTCTGAAAGTGTCGATAGTAATTTGAAGCGAGTTGAGAGGACAGCTTGAAATTAAAAGTCGAGATGAGAGGACAGCCTGAACATATCGATAACAACTTGAAGCGAGTTGAGAAGACAACTTGAAATTAAAAGACGAGATGAGAGGACAGCCTGAACATATCTATAAAAACTTAAAGCGAGTTGTGAGGACAGTTTGAAATTGACAGGTGAGATGAAAGGACAGCCTGAAAGCATCAATAGAAATTTGAAGCTTGTTAGGAGAACGGCTTGAGATTGAATGGCGAATTAAGAGGACAGCCTGAAAGTATCCATAGAAATTTCAAGCGAGTTGAGAGAACAGCTTGGAATTGAAAAGTAAGTTGAGAGAAGAGCTTGATATTTGAAGGCGAATTGAAAGGGCAGCCTGAACATATGGATTGAATTTTCAAGTGAGTTGAGAAGACAGCTTGGAATTGAAAGGCAAGATGAGAAGACATCCTGGACGTATCGATAAAAACTTAATGCGAGTTGCGAAGAACAGCTTGGAATTGAAAGGCGAGTTGAGAGGACAGCCTTTAAGTATCGATAGAAATTTCAAGCGAGTTGAAAGGCCAGGTTGAAGGCGAGTTGAGAAGGCAGCCTAAGTTGAGAGTTGAATGGACAGTCTGAAAGTATCGATAGAAATTTGATGTGAGTTGAGGAGACAGCTTAAAATTGGAAGGCGAGTTGAGAAGACAGCATGAACATATGAATCAAATTTCTGAGCGAGTTGAGAGGACAGCTTTAAATTTAAAGGCAAGATGAGAGGACAGTCTGTAATTATCGATAGAAATTTCAAGCGAGCTTGAGATTGAATGGCGAGTTGGAAGGCCAGCTTGAATGTATCCATAGAAATTTCAAGCGAGTTAAGAGGACAGCTCAAAATTGAAAGGTGAGTCGAGAGAATAGCCTGAAAGTATCAACAGAAATTTCAAACTAATTAAGAAAACAGCTTGACATTGAAAGGCGAGTTGAGAGAACAACCAAAAAGTATTGATAGAAATTTGAAGCGAGTTGAGAGGACAGCCTGAACATATGGATTGAATTTTCAAGTGAGTTGAGAAGACAGCTTGAAATTGGAAGGCGAGATGAGAGGACATCCTGAACATATCGATAGAAACTTGAAGCGAGTTGAGAAGACAGCTTGGAATTGACAGGCGAGTTTAGAGGACAGCCTGAAATCATCAATAGAAGTTTGAAGCTAGTTGAGAGGACAGCTTTCAATTGACAGGCGAGTTGTGAGGACAGCCTGAAAGCATCCATAGAAATTTCAAGCGAGTTGAGAGGAAAGCTTGAGATTGAAAGGCGAGTTGAGAGGATAGTCTGAAAGTATGGATAAAAATTTCAAGCGAGTTAAGAGGACAGCTTGAAATCGAAGAGCGAGTTGAGAGGACAGCCTGAAAGCATCAATAGAAATTTGAAGCTAGTTTAGAGAACAGCTTGAAATTAAAAGGCGAGTTGAGATGACAGCCTAGAATTATCGATAGAAATTTCAAGCCAGTTGAGAGGACAGCTTGAGATTGAAAGGCGAGTTGAGAGGACAGCCTGAAAATTTCTCCAGAAATTTCAAGCGAGTTGAGAGGACATCCTGAACATATGGATTGAATTTTCAAGCGAGTTGAGAAAACAGCTTGAAATTGAAACACGAGATGAATGGACATCCTGAACATATCGATAAAAATTTAAAACGAATTGAGAGGACAGCTTGAAGTTGACAGGCGAGTTGAGAGGACAGCCTAGAAGCATCAAAAGAAATTTGAAGCTAGTTAAGAGAACAGCATGATAGGACAGCCTGAATGTATCCATAGAAATTTCAAGCGAGTTGAGAGGACAGCTTGAAATTGACAGACAAGTTGAGAGGACCGTCAGAAAGTATCCATAGAAAATTTCAAGCGAGTTGAGAGAACAGGTTGAAAGGTGAGTTGAGGAGGAAGCCTGATTTAACTGCTTTCTAAATTTCTAATTTAAGAACTGCTGCGTACTCGGTTTGAGTAACAAGTTCCGTTGAACGAATTTCCAATCGCTTGATTGGCGAAGCTTTATTTAATTTGACAACAAATTGGTTAACCCACCCTCCTAACGATCTGAGCTGCGGTCGCTATCTCTCAAAGGCAAATAAACATAAGTAAGTTGTCGTGTTAGTAGCAAGAGCGATTCCACCGAAAAAAAAATCACATGAAAGCAAATAAACTAAGTCAACGCCAAATCCCGCTACAATGAAAAATAAATGAATCCTTTTGCTAAGGGAAGGACCCAAATCGAGATCGTTTGCTCGGAACATTGTATGTGTTTTTGTATGTATGTATGCTGAGGAACAAAGTTTTTCCGGAATCGGAGTAGTAGAGAAAAGAAAAAAAGGCGTAAACATTCAGCAAGCATGAGATTCAACAAATAGGATGCTCTCGAAATCGGCAGCACCATTGTCTGTCTGTCTTTCCGTCGGTCTGTCTCAATGATTCAAAGCTCGTGCCCGAAAGTGATTAAATTGAAAGCATTTACTGGCTAAGGATTGGGAAGAATGAGAGTTGTGGACACTGCGTCCAAATTTATGAAAAACTAGTAAAATTCAAAGTTTTTTAAGTAAAATTACTCCCATTCCTAGAATCTACAAAATTCGAACTTTCTCTTCAAACGAGCGAAAAAAAATCTGGAACAGGAAGTTAAAATTTAGAAAATTTTATGTTCTGTCCCATTGTGAAGCTTTTGGTTGGTTTTCGCTTTTAAATTCCACTTGAAAAATACTGCTGGGGTGCTTCAAGCTCCCCCGGCCCGGTTTGAAGTTCAATCTCCGGCGCTGAATCATCCGGTTCTCGGAAGCCGAAGATTTTTCTTTCCCACTTTCACTCTCTCGTCCATCCATCCATTCACCCAGCCTCGATTCCAAAATGGCAGCAAATTTCGCCATTCTTCAAAGCCAAGCAGCAGTCAGTACCGGAACCGGAGTTTGTGGAGTTCCGTTTCAGCTAAAGCAGAAGCATCTGGCTGACGACGCGGTAAATAAAGCTCAGCTCAAGCCAAGATGCGGATCGGATTCCGGAACAGGTTGCCGGTCTCTACGGATTCGTATTGAAAGAACTCTCCTATTGGGTACCCATATGGTTTCGGCTTTCGACTGACTGACGGCTTTTGGAAGCTGTTGCGCTTAATCTCTGGAAATTGGAACCGATTCAAATTTCGAGAGGTTGGGAGAGAAAATAAATCTCGGATGGAATACAAAACTGAGGGAAAATTAAAATGTGAAGTTCTAAGTTTTTGAACAGCAAAGCAAAGCGAATCGATTTCAACAACTGGGTTTGAATGTTTTCGGTAACAATAAGCTGTATTCGAAAAAATGATTATAGGATTTTTTTCATTCTTTCGTACTTAGTCATTTTTGTCATTTTTGTCACTTTTGTCATTTTTGTCATTTTTGTCATTTTTGTCATTTTTGTCATGTTTGTCATTTTTGTCTTTTTTGTCTTATTTGTCATTTTTGTCATTTTTGTCATTTTTGTCATTTTTGTCATTTTTGTCATTTTTGTCATTTTTGTCATTTTTGTCATTTTTGTCATTTTTGTCATTTTTGTCATTTTTGTTATTTTTGTCATTTTTGTCATTTTTGTCATTTTTGTCATTTTTGTCATTTTTGTCATTTTTGTCATTTTTGTCATTTTTGTCATTTTTGTCATTTTTGTCATTTTTGTCATTTTTGTCATTTTTGTCATTTTTGTCATTTTTGTCATTTTTGTCATTTTTGTCATTTTTGTCATTTTTGTCATTTTTGTCATTTTTGTCATTTTTGTCATTTTTGTCATTTTTGTCATTTTTGTCATTTTTGTCATTTTTGTCATTTTTGTCATTTTTGTCATTTTTGTCATTTTTGTCATTTTTGTCATTTTTGTCATTTTTGTCATTTTTGTCATTTTTGTCATTTTTGTCATTTTTGTCATTTTTGTCATTTTTGTCATTTTTGTCATTTTTGTCATTTTTGTCATTTTTGTCATTTTTGTCATTTTTGTCATTTTTGTCATTTTTGTCATTTTTATCATTTTTGTCACTTTTGTCACATTTGTCATTTTAGTCATTTTAGTCACTTTTGTCATTTTTGTCATTTTGTCATTTTTGTCATTTTTATCATTTTTATCATTTTTGTCATTTTTGTCATTTTTGTCATTTTTGTCATTTTTGTCATTTTTGTCATTTTTGTCAATTTTGTCATTTTTGTCATTTTTGTCATTTTTGTCATTTTTGTCATTTTTGTCATTTTTGTCATTTTTGTCATTTTTGTCATTTTTGTCATTTTTGTCATTTTTGTCAGTTTTGTCAGTTTTGTCATTTTTGTCATTTTTGTCATTTTTGTCATTTTTGTCATTTTTGTCATTTTTGTCATTTTTGTCATTTTTGTCATTTTTGTCATTTTTGTCATTTTTGTCATTTTTGTCATTTTTGTCATTTTTGTCATTTTTGTCATTTTTGTCATTTTTGTCATTTTTGTCATTTTTGTCATTTTTGTCATTTTTGTCATTTTTGTCATTTTTGTCATTTTTGTCATTTTTGTCATTTTTGTCATTTTTGTCATTTTTGTCATTTTTGTAATTTTTGTCATTTTTGTCATTTTTGTCATTTTTGTCATTTTTGTTGTACTTGTCATTTTTGACATTTTTGAGTTTGAGTTTGAGAAAAGACAATATAAACAAAAAAAAACGAAAAAATTGCGACTAAACAAACCAAATAAATAAATTGTTCGTTAACTTAAATAAACTAATACCTACAAAATTTGATCAAAAATAATAGAAAACGCAGAAAAAGTCATAGAAAAATGAGACCAACATGTAAAACAACACTTTATTTAAAGCAAAAATTGACCAGCTTAAACCATAATGATTCAACAAAGAAACAAAACGAGGCGGAAAAGATGCTCATGAAATTACAAAAATTCAGATAAGTGTAATAAAAAAACGTAAAACAAAAAAAAATGTATTGAAAAAAATTTTGGAAAAAAACCGGAGAAAAATCAAAACTTGTCAAAATTAGATAAAAAAAAACTGACACAGAATATGGCAAAAATGGAAAAAAAATCAATGAGACAAAAATAAGCTTAAAATGATACTAGAAAGAAGCATAACTTGGCAAATATAATCCACACATGTGATAAAAGCGCCACTATGATAAAAAAATTAAACAACAAAATGAGTCAACCATGAAATAAAAAAATATGGAAATAAGACTTTAATGAAACACATCAAAAAACAAAAAAAAAATGAAAAAAAAACAAATGAGTGGGATACAAGTGTAACAAAAAAAAGCCATATTGAGAAAAAAGAGATGATCTGAGACAGTAGAAAGATAAAGTTGTGGAAAAAGGCAAACATAAATAAAATTGACATAAATTGATAAAAAAAATCATGCTTACGATAAGAAACCTTTAAAAAAAACTGAAACGAAACGGTGAAAAAATGATGGTTCTAACCAGAATTGGACATAAATTCCAAAAATAAAACTAAAATGAAAACAAAAACAAAAATTAGGTGAAATTAATAAAAATACAAGAGATGAAAAAAAAAATTACTAAATGTTAAGAATAATGGACAGCCAGATTTTGAAACCTAAAGCAACTTTTATAAGGCTTTCGAAAACATTTTGTTTTGATAGATTCATAGGATTTTTTATTGATAAAAATTTTGAGGTTTGCTGTAAATTAAGCTCAATCTGGTTTTAAATTCAATTCCAACATGCTTAATTTTAATTTTTTTTTTTTCATATGACAAAGATTGATTTTTTTATTATGAACTCAAAATTTATATATTTGAAATACTATTTCGAATGGCAAAACAACGATCATTTAATCGACGTTTCTCTAATCAGTCAAATTCAAAGAAATGTTGTATCAATATTCTCAAGTTTTGCAGAACTTGTCCTCTGGACCCTAGTACAAAGTTGTTTGCCCGGGGTTATTTCGCTTTAGACCTTCAACAAACCTCACATGTTCTTCAAAGATGCATGTTGCTTCCAGAAGCTCGTAAGGAATATGATGAACTCCTACTGAGTCTTTACGTCTGTTGTTGCCTCTTTTGGCAAAGATTGCCGAGAAGAAGAAAAGCCACAATCAACAACTTGACCAGGGGTGGTTCCATAGTTAGAAGCCATAAAAGCATCGTAAATCCACCCCCAGGCAATCATAATCATTATCTTCAGCATCATCGTCAGCATCATCAAAAATGAGGGCATATCAGTAACAACTGATACTGATAGGAATCTTGTTATCTTATTTTAATCGCCGCTGGGATATATTCTTATTTAATTTTTGGCATTTCGGAATCTTGGGAACTCAATTTTCTAGATTATTTGGTTCGAATAAAAGGGAATGTTTGTCATAGAAATAAAA
This sequence comes from Uranotaenia lowii, assembly GCF_029784155.1. Lineage (NCBI taxonomy): Eukaryota > Metazoa > Arthropoda > Insecta > Diptera > Culicidae > Uranotaenia > Uranotaenia lowii. The sequence continues at coordinate 30,123,555 of NC_073691.1, read as the reverse complement.
AATGAAAAACTGATTATGTTTAATCAATTCTCATTTGAGAAATTAAAAATAAAAACTCCAAGATTTTTTGTACATTAAAACGTTGTGAAGATCCAGAGTTAATTTTCCCCTTAATAGAACGAGCTCCGGGAAACATAATCGAAGAATGTGTGATGGGATGTCAATGACGATGATGATGATGTGGGCCGGAGATCTTCAGTTCCGATGGAATTCTGCTATGAATGTGATTGCGTTTATTCAAGGATGGGTACGTGACTCTGGCCTGTTCCAGGATAGGAGAAGACGGAAGGAATCCTGCTTCCACCCACAAAAGAGATGGTAAAGATATTTACATAAATCGCTGTTGTCCTTCTACGAGGAATACACAATAAATTGGCTTCCTTCGGAGGCTACACTCAATTGCATTCGTCTTGATGAAATGGATTCCTAATGGCAATTCAAGACCTAATGTGGTTACACAACCAGTTTCTACAACGATTAATCCGGAATGATTCAGGGAAAAATTACAAATTTAAGAACAGAGGATTAAGAACAACGAATATTCACCATTGAAAAAATTCAAACGATACTAGCAGTTGTAAGTACAACTAGAGTGAAAAACACTAAACCAGGACATCAGAAAACGAAAACACCTAGCCCTTAGTAAGAGCAAGTTTCAAAAGAATGTGAAATACCTTCCATTAATTGGACTAGAGTGTGAGAAGAAAAAAACCCCTACAGAAAAAACACTTTCTAGTTGAGTCTCCAATTGGGTCATACACTCACTTTGTAAGCCCTTTTTTGCAATCATTGAGTCTGATGCTTCCAGTAAAATGTATGTGGAAGCTTTGTACCCTTCGCTAACGATGGCTAGTGGATAGTGTTTTTTTCATTCCCTTCATTTTTTTTCTACATTTTCAATTTAGCTGAACATCGATAACGATGGGCCACACTTGTTGCAACCCACTAGGTGTGTTACATTGAAAAAAGGCTTTTCGAATTTAGAAAAAAAAAACAATTCGACAGCTTCCATTTTACAATCGAGAAACTCATAAAGTCAACGGGATCAGTAGTTTTAATATTTTTGAAAAGGCTTCAGGTTTGAACAAATTTTAACAACACAGATAACATTTCGGTCCATTGACAATTACCTGCTAAGAATTAAAAAAAAACGGCTTTCCTGGAATGTCACAAGAAAACTTTAATGAATAATATCGTTTTTCTTAGAAATTATTACACAAAGAAGCTTCTAATTCGAAAAAGCTACTGAAAAAATGATGTAGCTAAAACGCATTCAATACATTATCAAGAATTGAATTGGATGAATCATCCAATAGGATGAAAATCCATGAAAAAAATACATCCCCAGAACTCTCATAAAGCTAAAACCTGGCTATTTGGCCCTGATCTAGAAACGTCATCATGACTATTTTTAAATCTTCGAAAAATCACTATGCTTTAAATTATTGATCACCAAACTTTTTATAAAGCTTTCATAAAACATTTTAGCTATATTTGTTTTTTCTATTTCGTGAATTTTCCGAGTTTTTTTTCAATTTTTCAAGCAACCGTGATAGATGATAAATGATGTTTGCATTATTGAGATATGCTCCGGTTAAATCAATAACAAAAAAGCAAAGATTTAACTATATTACGAGCTAGAACGCTGTAAAAAATGACTTTTGGCTCCCAGGTGTTTTTCGATGCCTCTTAGGTCACCGAGCATCTATGTCAAATTTGAAATGATTTGGTTGATTTCTGAGTTAGCCCAACGCGATTCAATTTTGTATGGAAATTTGTTTGGAAGACGAAATTTTTGCGCATTGAATCATCCAGAAATTTCAAATAAGCTTGAAATGAAGTTGGTCTTTGAATTTCGGTTTTGCCTTTTCTTAAGCTTCATTTTTTGCTGACTTGACAAGCAGCTAAGTATGATTTTTTTTAACCATTTCAATATGAAAAATCTGAATCATTTGAAAAGTATTTAAAACTGGCAGACTTTGCTTGCTAGAGCTTCCAATAATTTCATGAAATATTTTTGCAAAGGTTATGTAAATCAATTAATTTCCTAACTGTGGATAGACAAGAGATTTGTTCCTGGCTTTGCAAATCAGTTTATTGAGATTTTTTATTCGCATCTTACGGTTGAACAGCTTTCAAATAAGCGGTCAAAAACGTTTGAATTGAAAAAAAAAATCGAATATCTTTTCTGGGATACAAGTAAGGTTTTTGCTTTGTTCACATGAATCGTATCGCAAGAATGAAGGAATATCTTTCATCCAAAGTTAAATTTTTTGGAATATCAGTACAACTCTGGAGATTTTTGAATGGAAATTTTTGTTTTCACAAACATATTTCAATACAAAATTATAACTCGTTGCTTTTTTCTTGAATTTTAACACTCTCATAAAACTCGTTCCGCTAATACAGGACTGAATAGATCGCTTCCAAAACTTTTATTGCTTTTTCTGGCAGCAAAAACAACCTTAAAAATGGGTAGATCGTGTAAAAATTAAAGATTTTGAAATTTCCATAAAAAGTTTGGAGCGGTCTAAAGCTTATATTCAAAAGGAAGCTCTTTCTGTCCCAGGGGGTTCTCAGCTTGCCCCACACAGTAACTGATTTTCAGCTATCGGCACACATTTTTTTTAAATGCTCATTTTTTCGTTACACTTAACTTTTATAAATTTCAACTTGACACGAAATTAACTTTCTTTTCTTTATAGACTTTTTTGCACTATAACATAAAGTTTTTGTTTTAAAATATTGCATTTATCTTTTTTTTCATTTCATATATTATTACATTAATATTGTAACAACTACGCGTTTCTTAAACTGAAAGACATTGCAATATACAAATATAATGAAATTTACCAAAGATAGCTGCGTAGGCTACCAAAAGGCGCGTTCAAATCTCATCTTTATCAATTTTCAACACTGATATTTTTTCTCTAAGAATCTACATTTCACCGATATGCTGAAAATAAAATAACAATAAATTGCTTAGCATATCTTTGACTTTTAAGGTTCATTTGTAAATTATTTTAAAATAAATTTTAACATTATTCAGATGCAACCTCTTTAAAATGGGTGCTGCAATTTTAGTCTAAATTGTTATACAAAAATGAATTTTCTGAAATGAATTTTTTTATTTACGAAACCTGATCCAAAAAGTATTTTTTTGAATCATTGTTTAGAATGTTTCTATACACAAAAATCTATCGCGTCTTCTCACTGATAAAAATGGCCAAGTTTTTACACATTGAAGAAATATTTTTCGATTGCATTTATGCTCTCACGTAAAATATGGTTCCTTTTGCTTGATCAATTGTCGTTTTGTTACATAAACCTCGTATAGAAGTCCCCTTCTTCTCCAACTCCTGGAAGAAGAGAGAAGTCACGAACAATAAAAGAAGCATTTCTCGTATCCAAAAACACTTTCATGGCAAATTTGCTTTCACTTTCTTGATTTATTTTTGACCTTTATCACAAAACTTGTATGATTAGTTTTTTAGCCTCACAACAATTATTTAAAATAGTTCATAACTCGAAATTTTTTTCGAAAATTTCAACCGTTTTCAAAAGTGGGAAGTTTATTATGCTTCTCAAACGTTTTGGAAAAAATAGCTAAGGCGGGTAAAACGGACACATAAGTTTCGCAAATATTTCGTGCTGCTGTTAAAGTAAGGTTGCCAGATTGTCCGCTTTTAGCCGAGTCTGCTCGGATATTTAATATAAAATTTGGAAAAAGTCCGGTCCGGCCCGGTTGCCCAGATTTCATTGGAAAAGCCCAGATTTTGCTCAGCTTTATTCTCATTTTCATTCTAAAATTACACTTAAAAACAAAATGTGTTGCAAACAAATTATTAATGCGTCCAAAACGAAATTTTATGAGCAATTTTCATGAAAATACAGGTAAACATGAAAGGTTTTTTGAAAGCTTTAAATACGATTAAATTAATTTTTGCTTGATTGTTGATGAGTACTTTCTAGGTTTTGACTAAATTTGCCCGGATATTGCCAGGATTTTGGTCGACCACTTTGAAATCAAATGTCCGGATTTTACCAGGCTTTTAGATAAAAAATATCCCGGTTTGTCCAGCCCGGATACGTGATGAAAAAATTCTGGCAACCTTATATTAAGCCTACCCCTTTTTTGATGTCTTCAAAAGACCTTAGCAAGAGCAATTGTCAGTCGAAGAGCACTCAGCATCTCAAACAGGCCAGGAAACCTGTAAAAACTGGATCTCCGGCGAAGACAGCGTCCATAAAATACGAAATTCCGAAAACCATACTTATTTTTGTTCAAAAACATTTTCAAATACTCAACTTACAAACCTATGTACTTTTACAGCATTTTCTTGGCATAATGTACCATTTCTACGCAGTGTCCATTTTACCGGACCATTTTTGAAAAGTGTAATTTACAAGCATGTTTTAGATTGCAATAAAAAGAGTCTTGATAAAGGAAATTTACTAATTTCAATGGTTCATTCGATAGCAAACGACCTAAACTGCCCGCCCATCTGCACGAAAACTTCGATGAAAAATGCAATATCTGATTTTCTATTGCGATTCTTCCTTAGGGTGTCCTTCTACCTGACTTTCTCCATAAGCTCTTGGAATATGCCAAAAAAATGTTCTGTAACCTCTTTCATCTTGTTCCTTTTTCCCAATAGAAAAGAGAAGAAGGGTCTTGAATAATCATAAAAATCATCCATTTTACCACAATACATTCCCATGCCAAATTTGTATCCATTTGCTTGATTAGTTCTCGAACTATGCTTTATATCCTCTCACTGGAAAACGGAAGGAGTCTAGAATCGAATCATTTTTCGTATTCAAATACTTTCTAATGCCAAGTTTGTTTTAATTGGCTGGATAAGTTAAAAAAATGTATGAAAGACCCCTTTTCCCTTGAATCATAGAAACATTTTTAGAACCCAAATATCATCACCAGCCTTACTCGATTCCATTTTTCTGAGAAGTTATCGTGTTTTACAAAAACAATGTGTGAGAGCCTTCTTCACACTTTGTTTCTCCCCATTGGAGGAGAGAAGGATGCAAAATCATCTTACAAACATTTAACGTACCAAAATATCTCGCAGTATCAAATTTGGTTCCATTTACTCGATAACTGTTCGAGTTACGCAAAAAAAAAGAATGGTATGAAAGTTCAGAGGATATGAATTATCCTCCCAATGCACAGTGGTGCAGAACATCAATCTAGCTGTACGAAATTAATAGCGCCCAGGGATGAAGAGATAGACATTTGATGTCTTCGACAACATTGTTTAGTTTTGCATGGAGCACATTCTAGTATCAAAATTTTTGCCGAGGGGTCCACCGATAGCGAGATAAAAATGCTAACTTTTTTGTTTTTCAAATTAGAGCTTTGATGTCTTCAACAAAGTTGTTTATCTGATCAAAATATATAAGTTTGTTGAATATGTCAAAGTCCTATCACATCACCCTCTGGAGTTACAGTAAAAGTAAAAAAAATCTCTTGAAAAAAAAGTTTTTTGAACCTGACACGTTGTAGATTGGATAAAATGGTTCGCTGTCTTCGAAACAAAGTTGTTACAAGCCACGATCTACAATTTCTTCATACATTATGATGGGTTTAGAGGTTGCTGAAGCCGTATAGAAAGCATTCAGTGTATTTTATTGGCAATTTTGGAAGGCTCGTCCATCAAAAAGTGCACATTTTCGCAACACCTTCTTTTTTGTGATTATTTTTGATATTAAGCGGAACCATTTCCATTTAAAATTAGCGGGGAAATCGGTGGAACTAGTAGAGATTTGAATGATTGAAAATACACTTTTTATATAAAAATTACCTATTTTACTTACAGAAAAAACGTTGAAAATAATTAGTTTATTAATAAAGTGTTACAGTTTCCTTTTATTTATTTTGTTTTATTAAAAGACATTAAAATTCGATTTTTCAAATCATTACAACTCAAATAAAAAAATTAATGGAAATAATCTGTTAAATTTGGTATAGCACTAAAATATAAATTAATAGTAGAACCGGAGCTGCCAGTACACAGTAGTGCTCTACTAAATTTAAAAGATTATTTCCATTATTTTTTTATTTGAGTTGTAATGATTTGAAAAATCGAATTTTAATGTCTTTTAATAAAACAAAATAAATAAAAGGAAACTGTAACACTTTATTAATAAACTAATTATTTTCAACGTTTTTTCTGTAAGTAAAATAGGTAATTTTTATATAAAAAGTGTATTTTCAATCATTCAAATCTCTACTAGTTCCACCGATTTCCCCGCTAATTTTAAATGGAAATGGTTCCGCTTAATATCAAAAATAATCACAAAAAAGAAGGTGTTGCGAAAATGTGCACTTTTTGATGGACGAGCCTTCCAAAATTGCCAATAAAATACACTGAATGCTTTCTATACGGCTTCAGCAACCTCTAAACCCATCATAATGTATGAAGAAATTGTAGATCGTGGCTTGTAACAACTTTGTTTCGAAGACAGCGAACCATTTTATCCAATCTACAACGTGTCAGGTTCAAAAAACTGTTTTTTTCAAGAGATTTTTTTTACTTTTACTGTAACTCCAGAGGGTGATGTGATAGGACTTTGACATATTCAACAAACTTATATATTTTGATCAGATAAACAACTTTGTTGAAGACATCAAAGCTCTAATTTGAAAAACAAAAAAGTTAGCATTTTTATCTCGCTATCGGTGGACCCCTCGGCAAAAATTTTGATACTAGAATGTGCTCCATGCAAAACTAAATAATGTTGTCGAAGACATCAAATGTCTATCTCTTCATCCCTGGGCGCTATTAATTTCGTACAGCTAGATTGATGTTCTGCACCACTGTGCAATGTAAGGAAGGAGAGGTTCAAATAGTCATAAAAACATTTTTTTTAATCGAATACTCCCAAACTAAATTTGGTTCCTTTTGTTTGATTGATTGTGACAAAATATCTATGTGATACTCCTTCTCCTTTTCCTATCTCCCCACTAAAGGAAATGGAGGTGCCACATTATCATAGATCAATCGAATTACGCATTATTTTTTTTAAAAGAGCCCTCTTCCCGTTTCTATTTCTTCACAACTGGAAGAAGAAAGGGGTACCAAACCTTCAAAGAAACATTCCTCATACCCAAATACCCTACCATGCCAAATTTGGTTAAATTTGCACGATGAGTTTTCGTGTTTTGCTAGAAATTTTTTCCCTCTTCTCCTTCCTTTCTAGCCTGGAGGAATGGAGTTATGTTATCTTGGGGAAATGGAGTAATACAAAACCTAAATAGGAACAAACCACATACCCAATTATACAGCCATGCAAAATTTGGTTCTATTTGCATGATCAGTTCTTTAACTATTCGTAGTATTAATTTCATACATGTTATTTCCTTTTGGCAGACCCCATTCCAGTGAGAGGAAGGGGTCTCAAATCATAATATGATCCTTCCCCAGTCTGCAAAGACCTACCTGCCAAGCTAATTTCAGTTAGAAGATTTTTTATGGAATACTTTATACCCCTAAATGTATGCAATTCCTTTAAGTTTTTCCTTCTATCAGCTCGAGGGGCAGAAAAGATGTGAAATTAAGTTCGAACAAAACAATTTTTTTTTAATTTGTGTTTTTTTGCCTTTTGGCCTTTATGACATCTCAAATTTGGCAAGAAAAATTAAGTTTTCTTAGGTTTTCATTGGAATATTCTTTAACAAAAACTAACCCCACTTTCTGGGTGAGGTGAAAAACACATTTTTGAAGCTTATTTATAATTACTTAAGCAACAAAGATGTTTTCTAACTACATCAATGTGATGTCCCATCAACCTGAAAACTTTTTATGTAAGGTTGCCAGATTGCCTTGTTTTATCGGGGTTTGTCCGGTTATTAAATATAGAATTTGGAAAAAGTCCGGTCCGCCCAGTTGCCCGTATTTCTAAAGAAAGCCGAAATTTTTAAAGTTACTTTCATAAAATAATCCTGACAGGTTTTTTTTTGAAATCTTAAAATACGATACAAAATCTGCTGACAAATTTTGCTGATAGAATTTTTTTCCAAGTTTTGTTTTTTGAATTTTGATGAGTGTTTTCTAAGTTTTGACAAAGTTTTTCCGGATATTGCTCGGATTTTTCAAATCAAATTTACCGGATTTTGTAGGTTTTTAGATTAAATAGCCTGGACTTATCCAGCCCGGAAACGTGCTGAAAAAATTTTAGTAAGCTGTTTATCTGAGGACATAATTTTTTTAATAGCCGTTGAAGTTGAAAAGAGTTGAACGAAACCCCAGTAGACGGTAAATTAGTAAGTAGGTACTTGAAAAAGAGAATTAAAGATAACCAAGGATATATTTAACCGAAAAAAAAAATGTTGGAACAGTAGAAAACAAAGTTTTTGATAGATGGTCTGAGATTTCCAACATTATAAATTTCAAAGAAAAAAAAATTAACCTGAAATTTTAAGTTAAAAATAAGAAGGTAATCATAATTTCAAATTCAACTGATTTGAAATCAGAGATCGACACTTGGTATTCTCTGTCTTAAAAAAGACTTAACCAAATTCTACAAATTTAGCATCTATGAGTTATCGATAGTTTTTTGCACAAATTTGTAAGTTTGAGTTATTTTATTGAGTTATTTTATTTAAACAAAGCTTTTCCACTCCGTGTGTGTTGATGGAATTTGAATTATCTTCAGAATGGGCGTTTGTAGCTTCATTATAAAAGCAATCACGCAAAGAAAAATGTTCAGGAACATTATTTATAATTGAGGTTTGAAGGGCAGGTAAGAAGATTTCAAAACAAAGATGTTTCATTTCACATATTTTTTGCAGTTTGCCTCCATTTTTTTAAATTTTTACCAATTTTACCATCGTTTTTATACCTACATCATGCTACAATGCGTATCTTATAAATCAAGATAATTGAACGATCATAAGAGCTTATTTCCCAGTGTTCAAAAATTATAATATATTTGTCGCTTGAGAACCTTGTTAGTTTTTTTTTAAATATTTCTGTAAAGAAAATAAGTAGATTTTGAATGTTGCCATTTTAAATTTTGCTTTGCTTAAGCTTTGCTTTTGGCTGGTAAACGGTGGATAATGTGCAACACGAGACCCCATAGTGGTCATATCACCTCTTATTCACAACTCCTATCTCTACCTCCCCGCGGGGCCGGCTGGGGAGCGAGTAACCTAAGCGGAGATCGAGTACCCAACCCCGGTGGATGCTTTGGTCGCATGCAGACTGAGAAGGTGGCCGCACGCGTCTGTTCCCCAGGTCAGGGGCGGCGTGCAACAACAACCGAGCGTCTGTTCTCCAGGTCAGGGGCGGCTCAAACAGCGTCTGTCTTGCAGCAAGCGGCTGAATTTATGAAATGCGGCTCCCGCCAGCTAAGTCCAAGATGGCAGCCCCATCGCGGGATAGGGACTTTAGGCTAACAACCTACTGCTCCCGATTTGAAATTGTTACGGAATCCGAAAGAAATTACCGACCTGGAACTTTGGCGACGACTTTTAGCATGAAAACACGGACACGAATTGGAACTTGGAATGTTTTAACCCTTGCCCAACAAGGCAAACTGGAACAACTTGCTAGAGAGGCTAGCCGCCTCAAGCTTGAAATTCTGGGACTGAGCGAAGTCCGTTGGCCTAACACTGGAGAACACAAGACACAGTCCGGGCAAGTCCTGCTTTACTCTGGCATACGAGGAGAACATGCTACTCGGGAACGAGGAGTTGGTTTCCTGTTAAGCCCGCAGGCCTACGCGGCCCTCATAAGATGGGAACCGATAAACGAAAGAATAATCGTAGCCAGATTTAGAACACGGGTTAGAAACCTTACAATGGTCCAGTGTTATGCGCCAACTGACGTTGCCGACTTGCAGGAGAAAGAGCAGTTTTACAGTCAACTGAACAGCGTGGTTGAGAGAATTCCGAAGGGTGACATTCAAATCCATTTGGGCGACTTCAACGCAAAGATTGGCTCCGACAATCAGGACCTTGAGCGCATCATGGGGCGCCATGGCCTAGGACAGATGAGCGAAAACGGAGAGTTGTTTGTAGAATTTTGTGGCAACAACAACATGGTGATCGGTGGATCGCTCTTCCCCCATCGACAACGCAACAAGCGAAGCGCAGACATTGCATCTGACCATCACCTCGTCCTTGGCGAGATACGACTGAGAGTTGCACGTGTCCAACGGCGCGAGGAGAAAGTCGGGTGTCGATACGACGTCCGCCGGTTGGAGAATCCAGAGGTGAAAAGGTGAACAGCTAGAATCCCGAGCCTCGGAGCTGCCGACAGACGGAACAGTCGAAGAACAGTGGTGTGGAATCAAGAATGCCTTTATCACGACGAGCCATGGTACTCTCGGTAAAGTTTGTGGAAGAAGGAGTGAATGGATGTCGGATGAAACTTGGAGGATGGTCGATGATCGGAGAAAGGCGAAAGTCGGAATTGAGCAGGCATGTACCGGGTCAGCCAAAGCAGCCGCCCGCTTACGATATGCGGAGCTGGAAAAGGCAGTTAAACGAGCTTGTAGACGAGACAAGAGAGCCTGGACAAACTCCCAGGCCGAAGAGGGAGAAAGAGCCGCCGCCAATGGAGATATCCGATTACTTTATGACATTTCTCGCCACCTCAGTGGTGCAAGGACTAATGCAAGAATGCCGCTAAAAGACCGAGCAGGTCAGTTATTGACCGATCGAACAGATCAGCTCAAACGATGGACTGAGCACTTCGAACAACTCTTCCGAGTCACGAATAGCGATGGCCAACAGAATCTGCAGCTCGAAGCGCCAACAGTAAGTCGCATAAATGGCGTCAACTCGGAAGCGCCTTCGCTGGCTGAAATAGAAGCGGCAATCAAAAACATGAAATCCAACAAAGCACCTGGGATCGATTGCATCCCTGCTGAAATGCTGAAAGCCGACCCTGCCCTATCAGCACAAATGTTGCACCGTCTTTTCGCTGACATTTGGGATACTGCAACATTCCCGGCCGACTGGATGCAGGGTATCCTCGTAAAGGTCTCAAAGAAAGGAGACCTGACAGAGTGCGGTAACTGGCGAGGCATAACGTTGATCTGTACAACCCTCAAAGTACTCTGCAAAGTGATTCTGAACAGGATCCAGGAGAAAACAGACGCTACACTCCGACGGCAACAAGCTGGATTCCGATCTCGACGATCATGTGTGGACCACATCACAACGCTACGAATCATACTGGAACAAATCAACGAATTCCAGGACTCTCTTCTGCTGGTGTTCGTTGATTTCGAAAAAGCATTCGACCGACTTAACCATGAAAACATCTGGGCGGCTCTAAGGCGACGAGGGGTCCCAGAGAAACTAGTCCATCTCACCGAAGCACAGTATGAGGCATTTTCGTGCAAGGTCTTGCACGACGGTGTCTTGTCCGAACCAATCCCGGTAACTGCTGGAGTGAGACAAGGATGTATTCTATCACCGCTACTTTTTCTCATCGTAATGGATGAGATTCTGATTGGATCGATTGACTGTGCACCGAACCGAGGATTGCGTGGAATCCTTCAACAATGGAGCAACTGAACGACCTTGACCTGGCTGACGATATTGTTTTGCTCGCCCAAACACAACCAGATATGCAGAGCAAACTCGACGACCTCACCGAAAGTTCCAAGGCAGCAGGTCTCAAAGTCAATGTCGGAAAGACCAAGTCGATGGAGATCAACACAGGAAATCCCTCCAGTTTCATGGTAGCTGGGCAACAAGTTGAGAAAGTGGAGTGCTTCCAGTATCTTGGTAGCCAGATTACGCCTGATGGTGGTACCAGAAAAGACATCGAAACACGGATCAGAAAGGCCCGATTTGCGTTTGCGAGTCTCCGAAACATCTGGCGGTCACGCCAGATCTCTCTACGAACAAAAATCCGAATCTTCAACTCAAACGTCAAATCCGTATTGCTGTACGGGTGCGAAACTTGGTGCACATATGCGGTAACGACGCGAAAACCTCAAGTATTTGTAAATCGCTGCCTGCGGAATATCATCCGCGCTTGGTGGCCTGGCAACTGGATCTCGAATGAGGAACTACATAGCCGGTGTCATCAAAAGGCGCTAGAAATCGAGATTCGGGAACGTAAGTGGAGATGGATTGGGCACACGCTGCGAAGAGATGAAAACGAGATTTGCAGAGAGGCGCTAGATTGGAATCCAGAAGGTCATCGAAGAAGAGGCAGACCCAGAAATTCGTGGCGGCGAAGCCTAGCCGCTGAAATCCGAACTGTCGACGAGAATCTTGACTGGGACCAGGTGAAGACGCTGGCTCCGGATCGTCAACAGTGGAGGTCTTTTACCACGGCCCTATGCACCGGAGGATCGGCGCGGGATCATTAAGTAGTAAAGTTGCTTAAGCGCCTCAAAATTTCAATAATCAAATAAAAATTTCATATTCAAATTGTGAACCAAATGCAATCAGAAACCCATTAATTGAAAAGTTTTCCGTCTTGTTGATTCACCCCCTGAATCGATTTACCAATTTCAGATTAATGGAAGTAAGAAAAAATCTTCCCCTTCAATATTCGTTTTCCATCCATTCAAAGCCCTCAGGAGAGAAGAAAGATTCCCACTTTACGGTTTCAAATCTGCATCGTCATCCAATGAAGTTTTCTGCAATGGAATTAATCATTTCTTTTCACCTACAAGTGCCAGCCAGCCAGTCAACCAGAAGACACAAATACACAAATCAACTGAGGGAATGGGAAACTTTTCAATGAAGAGACCTCCTGCACGTCCTTTCACTTGAAATGAAAGCTGCTCCACGGAGATTTCTAATGGGGTGATTAATTTTCACACCGCTTTATTCGTCCTTTGATCCTCAGCTCTGGTAAAATAATTAAATATCATCTGAATTCATCTGGGTTTGTTTTAATGGCTGTTTTCTCAACAGTTTAAAATTTGTTTTTGCTTGAGATGGTCCAGCTAAATTATTTTTAATATAAAGAGTTTCAATAATTCTTACGCTTTTTGAAAGTGGAATTTACATTTTGATCTAATTGATTTTATAATTTTATTTTGCAGGTTGAGCAAATTCAGGCTGAGTACAAGGTACTGGCCTTACAGTATCATCCCGATAAAAATGCTGGAGACAAGGACGCCGAGGCTATGTTCCAGAAATTGAAGGTATGGCTATTAACATCGTTTTGATCACTTTAAGAAAATACTCTGCCTCAATTGGTTGATTTATCGTGTGTAAAATGATCCTGCATAAAAACCAATCAACCATATGCTCATTTCATCTGCCTCCCACCTATCCGACTTCAGATGAAGTAATCTCCTGGTTAAACAGACTAAAAATAACATTTCCGTTTCCTGGTCGGCCTCTCATTTCCATCACCCACCCAAAACCACTCCCTGCTGCTGTGAAAAGGTAATGCCGAACCAATCCTCGGGTAAACCTCGAGTTGAATCTAGAGAGGTGTAAATTATGTCACCTCATCCGCCATTCGGATGCGGATGTTGTTCAGAGGCAGACAGGCAGCGGCTGTCCGTTGTTATAACATTTGAAAATGGGTGGGTGTAAAATGGGAAGGACGGGTCTTTACCGCCCCCTTTTCTGTAGGCCACCCAGCTACAAACATACGGTAATGGTTTCAAATTGAGTGGGCGATCCGGAACCCATCCCATCATTGTCGTCAATCACTGCAGCATTCGAATAAAATTGCCTTCCCATGGAATCGGCGTTTTAATCCTTTGGAGCCGGTTGATTAAGTTTCCATTATCGTCGATTTGTTGGGGCTTTTCGGTTGACTTGAAGACGAGATTGTAGGGGTTTGATTTAATTATTCAAAAACACACACAAAGGTACTGGGTATTTGCTCTTTCACAATTGATTGATTCATTCAGGCACAGCTCTAGGGAAGTTTCACTTCGTTAAAGATTCTTATTACTAAAAATTATATGCTGTCCGGTTTAAGACCACAGGGCCGCACCTGATCGGTGTACTTTTCGTGTATCCACTTGTTGACCACTGGAGAGGGAGAAAAAACATTAATTTCGGCACCCAAATACAGGAAACCGGAAGCTAGTACTCACCCCATTTGGATCCCATTAGTACCGGACAGGCACCGTGTAGGGTACGCTCGTCGCCGGTTCCGTTTCGATGCAGGTTGTACCAGAAGATGGCCGTGCCCTTTTTGGGAAAAACGCCTACTCCGATCGGGGGGAAAACGGTGGCCCCTCCCATTTCGACGTCGGAGAGCTGAAAGTAGATCAAAACAATAAAAAAGAGACAGAGTTAATAATTAAAAATTCTGATTTTAACTTAAAAATCATAAAAAGTTATTATCATAAGCAGTGAAAAATTATTTCTGATATACTGAAATTTTTTGAATATAATAAAAATCTTTTCTTTTATAATGAACAAAAATCTGAAAATTTATGAAACCCAAAACAAATAACACATAAGAATACTGGAGAAGTAAACAAGACAAATGGCAACAATAATTACAGCTGAATAAACCATATAAATGATTGAACCAACCACTATTTCATCATCATCAGAGTCTATAGCTCGATATGACGGGAACTTTTTTGCTTTGAGCTTCTCGACTTCTGAACTCACCTGATTTATCCGTTGATTTTGCCTTGCAGAAACTCTCAAAAATGGTGACTGTTATTTATACTACGAGAACCTAAGTGTTAAGGGTCGATTACACGGGGTGTTTTAGTCCCACAAATTGGCTTTCAACATAACGACTGCTCCGCACACTATCAAAACTAGAACGCATCTAACAAGCTTCGGCACATGACAACCAGAGGGCCAATCGTAATACCTACAGCTGCCTGGTAAAGGCATCGATCAGTAGTGACGCCACAAAGAAAAGAGGAAAAAGAAACAATCGGACCTCAATAAACCGAGCAATGTTGTAAGTTCACGGTTTAAGACTGATCAAATGAGGCTCCCTTATGCTGGATCATTTCTAAATTAGAAGTTATTTAAATTCAACCACAGAGGCCAACCCTATAGTACAAATTGAAGACAGTATGAGTGGTTTAGGAAACAGGCTTATAGCGCTTGACAAAATTCTCGCACTCACAGCGGTTTCTCAGTCTTTGACAAAATCCAAACCCTAGTGACCAAAACTCAGCACTTGATGTTGGATTCAACAAACTCTGCGCTAAGCCCAAAAAAAAGAAATCCAGCTATCCGTCATCACGGTTTGCCAGCGGTCAGAAGCATTCATCGGTTTCGAACTTCGAATTCTGCTGATCCATCATTCATTTTCGATGTCTTCTGAGCGTGAGTGCTAAGTGCTGTCAGCGGTACTCAGCTACCCAAGTCGTCAGTGGAGTACCCTTTAGCTTCAACGTAGTCAGCTTTTCCAGTGGTTTCGACGTAAAAAGTATGTGTAATGTACGACCAGCATGGAGGTGACAATTATGGTAGATGAACTTCGCAAAATCGCCAAGTCTCTCCAACCAAGGAAGGCTCTCAGACTGAATGGCATTCCGAACATCGAAGTAAAGGCCACGATCAGAGAGCGGCAGAAATTGGTCCTTCTTCAAAAATCGGGTAAGCCTCCAGGAGACCCATCGGCGTACCGGCCGATCTGTTTTCTGTACATAGCGGGTAAGGTCCTGGAGAAGGGGATTCAAAACCGACTCCAGAGGTACACTGAAAGTAGGGGTGAACTCTCGGAGAAACAGTTCGGTTTCCGTAAAGGACGCAGCACCGTAGACGCCATCCACTCTGTCATTGAGATAGCGGGCAATGCCAGGCTTATGGAGAGAAGAGGGTTTCGCTTTTGCGCGGTGGTTACTCAGGACGTGAAGAACGTCTTCAACAGCGTCAGTTGGACAGCGATTGCGTCGGCACTCATCCAAATGAGGGTCCCGGCTGTATAGGCTTGTGGAAAGTTATTTCCACAATCGCCAACTTTCCAGTGGAAAACTGGATGCCTGCGTCTAGCCCACCACCAAACCGAGATGATGCTGATCATAAACCTGATCTCACCCCAAACAAGTACAATGCAGTTCGACCATATGATATCGTGTCCAAACGCGCCATTAAGTACCTAGGGGTGATGATCGACAACATACTCAGCTTCACGAGTCATAGGACTACGTGTGTAAGAAAGCGGTAATGGCCACGGTCGCACTAGCACGGATGATGTCGAACTCCTCGGCAGTCCGCTGTAGCTACAGGAGGATACTGTCAAACATGATCACGTCACTTTTGCGGTACGGAGCGGTGACCTGGGGGCAGGCCCTAGGAAGACAGTGTAACCTGCAGAGACGTAGCAGCGTTCAGGGGATGATGAATCTGCGGGTTATCAATGGATACCGGACCATTTCGTCAGAAGCCGCCTGCGTATTGGCTGGCGTCATGCCAATCTCTATTTTGCTAGAGGAGGTTGTCTATTGTTGCGACAATAAACACACGAAACGGTGATACGTAACAACACACTGGCCGTCTGTGGGATCGATACGACAGTAGACAATGTAGGATGAGTACGGACTCCAACACTTGGCATTCAGTCAGCGATTGGTTCACCCGGATCATAGCTAGAGTCAACGGCAGTCCGCGATCGGTGTAGGATGACTCCATCACCGGGGAGCATCGGAGCAGTGTGCGTCCGGTCTCTTGATCGAAGTTACAAAGCTACATCAACTTCTGCGTAGTGGAGGCCATAGTTCCGCCTCAGACGAGGGAGACTGTGGTTATAAGCAATACCTTCCTCATAGCAGACCTCGTAGGAAGGGGGTAAACCACTGTCGGGGGATACCCACGGGTAGAGTCGTAACTTGAGTCCAAAATGTGTGCCTAAGGTTGCCTGCCAAAGGGATAGAAAGAAGACCGGACAACTGTCGGAGTAGACTGACCCCATCGATGGGGGGCTATCGAGTGGAATGCGTACGACTCCACGGTGTGAAGCTACAAAAATAAGGCAACATCTTCTGCATAGTGGATGCCGTGGGTACGCCGCGTTCGTGCGTAATATGCTCCACCTTCGGAGAGTATCCGGATAGTATCTGGTTCCCAAATATCGAAGCTGCGAGAATAAGACTTGACCTTCTTCGCAGTGGGAACCGTTGGAAAAGGGTTATTTCGAGTCGGAGTAGGATGACGTTTTCGTCGAGAATCATCCAAGTAGTTTCGTTAAGCCCGCGCGCGTGCTGTGACAGCTGCAAGTCTAGGATAAGCTGCTCTCGATCGTAACACGACGGGCATGAAGGTGAAAAACCTCAAATTCTGGATATAAGAGGTCGGGTTTCGAGTCTTTAGAGGAGAGGTTAGGCCTCGAGTTTTCAGGAGGAGAGTTTTGTGTGGTCATCTCGAGTCGCAAGAAGAGAGATCACGCCTTTAATCAACAATAGGAGAGGTATAAGTGTTTACCTCGAGTCATTACGAGGAGAGGTCAGATCTTGAGTCCCTAGAGGAGAGATCGGGGCTTGAGTCTTGCTGAGCAGAGGTATGTATGCGTGAACCTCGAGTCGATGCGAGGAGGGGTCTGATCTCGAGTTGTGAGAGTAGAGTTAGTTGTTTCACTAAGTTGTGAGAGGAGAGTTAGGTGTTTCACTTATTTCGCGTCACTCATCCGAGACAAGCATATGATGTGTTCCACTCTGCCGATAAGATGATACCAACTCGCCAAATAGATCGTTACCTGTTTGTCTAAGAAGTCGACTGCAAGCCCTTATAGGAAACTCGTGAAAAACTGCGACCACACCGTACGAGTGTACGTTTCAAACCGATTTCGATCGCAGGCATGCCTTCGTATTCGTTGTCTTTATCTTAGTAGGACAAACCTAATGAGAATTTCTCGCTATTAGAGTGTCACCGAAACTACCCGTTGTATTTTAAGTACGGCGACTCAACTCTCAATTATCTGCATGCTTTGTCGATTTCTGAGAGGTTACGCTTATTAGAACTTATTCAATAAATCCTAGTTCAGTGATTTCGATGTAATAGCCACGTCAAGACTTCTAATCATTAAGAGCAGGGGTTAAAGCTGTGTGTTCAAAAAAGGTTAGGCCTTGCGACGTTAAGAGGAGGAGGAGAGGTCATAAATGAGAACGTGCACGAGGTGACTTTGTTCCCTAGAGCACACAATAACGAAAATGACCTCCCGCTGTTCTTGTTTCAGCACAAAACAAATGTTTTGCCATAGCAATGTAAACCGAAAAGAGAAACCACTTACATAAAACATCAACGTGGCCACTCGGTCCCCAGTTCCCAGATCCGTGAAGGGCACCTGACCATCGACAGGTTTCTCCCAATCGAAATGCGGCAAATAGTGGCCGCCGATGCCGTAGTTGTTGAACTGCAAACTTTCGTGACTCCTCGTATCTAAACCCGTTAGGTCGAACGCTCTCTGGTTGACCCGTTTGACGATTTCATGGTCTTCGTCTTCGAGCCAACCATTTTGACTGGTTCTTGCCTTGGACACTTTCTGGCTGTGAATTTCGCCAACCATTGCACGTCGGAGTTTCTGGGATCCAAGTTCGATGATTTTATTGATTTCAGTTTCGGACAGTGCCTCGTGGTAGATCACAATGAAGGGGTCTTGGCTGACCTCTTCCAGTTTGAAGGGGGCGATTCGAATGAAAGGAGATATCGTGGTCTCGTAGCGACAGGTGAGTTTGGAGAGTTCAGACGCCGGTCGTTCATGCTCTCCTCGACAAAGTGTTCCGTATAGTCCACGATCTGTAGATGGACTGATTTCTTTCGGTCCATTAACCTTAACGTATTCGAGCCAGTTGGAAATTACATGTTTTTTCTTTAGAGCATTTTCGTGAATTGGGTCATGCTTAAGCATTTCATCAGTACGTTGCATCGCCTCCTCGAATTGTCCATTCTCGATCAAACAATACGAAAGGTAGTCTAGGATATCCACCTCGCTGACGCTGGGTTGTGGTTCGATGGCCCATTGTCGAAGAGCTTCTTGTTCCCACTCGATACAGTAGACGTAATGTTGGTTCTGACTCATCAATAGTCCGATGAGGTACAGCTCTTCAGGGGTCAGTTCTCTGGTCTTCTTCTGACCTCGGATGATTCCTTTAGCCAGATCTCCGGTTTCCAGTTTGTACACTTCCTGGAGTTGAGCGATGCCTTCGACCAGTCCTTCGTAGTCCGTATTTGTCGGCATCGCACAATCATCGTCGATAAGCCTTACACCGATACCTGATTGCAGTAAATTATCGATGCGAGGGTAGTCTCTGACCAGGCGCTTTGTCAGCAGAAACCCCGAAAGAGGATCCGAAACTCCCATCATCTCTTCCCGAATCGTATCTCGTTGGCTTTTAAGAAACTTGATCTTTTCCTCTGACAGACTGATGTAACGATCCAGCCGCTCCAGGATTAGCTGTTCGGTTTGCAGCAGCGATTCCATGCGCACCACTGACGAAAAGTATTCGTCCCGGCGTTCATCATGACCTTCAACTTCTTCGGCAGGATCCCAGAGTACCAGGGAACCAAACAACAGCAATCCAATCAAGCAACTCCACGCGCCCATTCTGACCAGTGCTCGTCGTCGAACCAAGCGAATGGCTACGTGGCTTGAAGACAAACCTGAACCAACATACCTTGACATTTTTTTCAGCTGCTGAAATGCATGGACTATGTTCAGACGAAAGCCCAAAATATGAAGATTCTTTTAATTTATAGCGTATTCGTTTTCTCCACTCGCTCAGTTTTGCACTCGACCGTACAAAATCGAATTGAAATCGTCAGCCATACTGACTGAATCTCCAGTGTTCCACCGTTCATTTTCGGATCGAATCTAGAGCATTACCGAACAAAAAAAATTGCAACCCAGGTGGTGACCTGGTGCAATACTGGGTAAAAACGAATACGCTAGTAGATATCAGAAGTTGGTACTATACCAGGAACATTACTCAGCTCAGCAGGTCCGAATGGATGGCATTTGGACAAAACTCAGTTTTCAAAACTAGATAACTCACTTGCTTGCGTTCTGCTGCTGTTGCAGTTTTCCACCTCTTATCATTGTCCGTAATGAGGTGGAACATCAAATATGTTAACGTCTGGTGTTGATTTCGGAGCTATTTTGTTTTTTTTTTGTGGTTGGAACGAAAAATCGTTTACAGGTTTTCCCTTTTTTTAATGACTGATGCACCAAGCCTACCTTGATAATAAAGTTTGAAACTTTCACTCTAAGAGCAAGTTCACTGGTGTTGGGGAAAAGTGGTAGAAATTTTGTCACTTTTAGCACATTTTGAAAATTTTGCTATGGAAAAACTTTTTCAAGATCTCTGGCCTTCAAGTTTTTTTACAACATGTGTTATAGTTTGGCATGCTGTGATGCAAAAATAACAATATTTCTATCACTTATTTACATAGTATTCCGTCTCACGACATAACTTGACGAACATAATTCCTAAAATTCACCCGGTTCATAGCAACCGTTCTCCAATTTCTCGGGCACCCTACGTTCGCCAGATCACGCTCCACTTGGTCTAACCACCTCGCTCGTTGCGCCCCCGCTCGTCTTGTTCGTACCGGATTCGTAGCGAACACCTGTTTTGCAGGACAGTCGTCCGGCATTCTCGCAACATGTCCCGCCCAGCGTATCCGGCCAGCCTTCACCACCTTCTGGATACTGGGTTCGCCGTAGAGGCGCGCGAGCTCGTGGTTCATCCTTCGCCTCCACACTCCGTTCTCCTGTACGCCGCCAAAGACGGTTCTTAACACTCTTTGCTCGAATACTCCGAGTGTACGCAGGTCCTCCTCGAGCAATATCCATGTCTCGTGCCCGTAGAGAACAACCGGTCTAATGAGCGTCATATACAGGTTACACTTCGTGCGAGGGCTAAGTCTTCTCGACCGCAGTTGCTTGTGGAGTCCATAGTAGGCACGACTTCCGCTGATAATTCGCCTCCGGATCTCACGGCTGGTGTCATTGTCTGCGGTCACCAGTGAGCCGAGATAGACAAAGTCTTCGACTATCTCCAGTTCGTCGCCGTCGATCGTGACCTTGTTATTACTGGACAAGCGGGTTCGGTCGGTCTCGGATCCGCAGGCCAGCATATACTTCGTCTTGGACGTATTAATCATCAACCCAATCCTTCCTACTTCGCGTTTCAGTTTGCGGTAGATCTCCTCCACCGCCGCAGATGATCTGCCGACTATATCAATGTCATCGGCAAAGCAGATAAGTTGACTGGATCTGTTGAAAATCGTGCCCCGCATTTCGCCCACCGCTCGTCGAATAACACCTTCTAGCGCCACGTTGAACATCATGCAGGATAGACCATGCAGGATAGACCATCACCTTGTCGAAGCCCCCTGCGCGATTCGAATGAACTCGCCAATTCACCCGAAATCCGCACACAGCACTGCGTTCCATCCATCGTCGCCTTGATCAGTCTGATCAGCTTCCCGGAAAAGCCGTTCTCGTCATTTTTATCACATACGGCTGAAATAGAAACAGTGTTGTAAAAAAATACAACGCCCCAAATCTTGAAAACATTTTTGCATGGTAAAATTTTCAAAATGTCAAATTTTCTACCACTTTTTCCCAACACCAGTGAACTTGCTCTAATAGGGAAAAGTTAGAGCAAGTTCACTGGTGTTGAGAAAAAGTGGTAGAAATTTTAACGTTTTGAAAATTTTACCATGCTAATATGTTTTCAAGATCTTTGGGCATTGTATTTTTTTACAGCACTGTTTCTATTTCAGTCGTATGTGATAGAAATATGGCTATTTTTTGCATGCGAAACTACAATACGTGTTGTTAAAAAACTTGAAGGCCACAGATCTTGAAAATGTTTTTGCATGGCGAAATTTTCAAAATGTGCAAAAAGTGACAAAACTTCTACCACTTTTTCCCAACACCAGTGAACTTGCTCTTATGGTATGGGATTGCGAAGAAGCTTAACGGTGTGCTCTGGAGGTACAAAATTCCACTTGAAAGAGATAGGAGTAGATACTTGATACTTGGCTTCTTAAGACCTTGTTATCACGGGAAACATAAAGTTATTGGGATAAAGTTTTTCAATTGGAATGCACTTTTTTTTGGAAAATATAGATAGCGTGCCGCTGTTTAGCCCGCCTCCGTTCTGCAATTTGAAAGGGACTCGCTCGAACATAAACGAACTTCATATCACATTGAATCACAAATCATTCCGCCTGTGCTATGGAGGGCAATTCACGAACGCAGTACCAAGTCAAAGTATGCCGATTTAACATCTTGTTGAGTACATGCATACATATCTTTTTCCAATTAGCTAAAAACTTTCCTAGTGTTAAAAAATTCCAAATATTCAAGGCATTTATAAGAAGTGGAAATACAGAACGGTGAGTGAACCGTTCTTGAATTGAATCGCATCTCACACATACAATAAGCATCAATGACTATTTTCTAGTTTATCTATTTGTACAATGACTAGCTTATGATACTTAGAAAAAAATATCAATTCTCCTAAAACAAAGCTTAGCTAGTTTAAACAAATTGATACCATATTTTAGCAGTAATTTCTTTCGCTTAAAAACTTGATAAAGGAATCCACCTACAGTGTGATCCATAAAAATTCCGAAACTTTTTATAAGTTTGTTTTAGGTTGTTTTGACGATTTTTGACAATATTTTTTGTAAGTGTATTTATAAGCTCTGACTTAAATCTGTCAATTGACGTGAACAATGCGGTTGTCCAGTATATGCTATGTCGGAAAGATGTACACAAAGGAGATACAGACCTCGTTCGATTTTGGCAACATGCCCGTACATTTTGTGTTGCCAAAATCGAACGGTTTTTTTTTCTCAACTTTTTTCAGTTATTTTTACAATAAAAAACTGTTATTATTATCAAACACCTTATTTTTGGTTAATTTTCGACTATTTGTAGTCATTTTTTAATTCTTTTCATCATGTTTTTGTAGCATTTTCCACTTTTCTTGTTTTGTTTATAATGTTTGTTTTCATTTGTCATATTTGCTGGTTTTGTCATTCTTCATAATTTTTTAGTTGTTTATTGTCATTTTCAGTCTTTTGTTTAAATTCGTTTTTTAACTTTTTGAATTTTTCATGTTTCTGTAATTTTTGAGTACTTTGTATTTTTTAAAAAAAAACTTTTGTTTTTATTGTAGCATTTTATCACCATTTTAGAACATAAAAACTTATTTATGATGTTTGTCTAAATTAAATTGGTCCTTTTATAATGAAAACTAAAAGGTAATGTTGATTCTAAAAACCGTTCGATTTTGGTACATGTGCCAAAATCGGATGTTGCCAAAATCGAATGTTGCCAAAATCGAATGTTGTCAAAATCGAACGGGGTGTGTAGCCAGATAAAATGAAATCGTAAGAGAAATGATAACTCAAATCGCACATTAGGCCATTTACAATAGTTCTGGTGTTCCTGCGATATACCTTATCAAATGTTTGCTGCTCGCACAAAAATCTTCTAAGAAAACTGCGGCGTGTTTACATTTACGTTTATTTTTTAAATTCAAAAAAATCGAATAATAAAAAACCGGATACCAACTTTAATATCTAATGAGAAAAGGTCCACATCGTCAGGGGCGAGGAGAGCGGCCCCTTCTCATGCAATTTGATCTAATTTCAAATTAATCAGAAGTATTTTGATTATTATTTTAAAATAAAAGAAGAAATCTATTGTTTAACCCAGGCGTGAGCAACCTTTTGAACCAATGGGCCAATTTAAATTTTAAATCTTGTCGGCGGGCCGCACTTAAAATATTTTTTTTGTGAAAATTATCAGAACTTCACATCATTTTTGATAACTACAAATTTTTGGCGAAAGCAAATTTGAAAAAACAGTAATTCAGTAATTTTTAAATGCCCGATATTGAAAAGGTACCTCGCTAAATCTATGTCATTTTCAAATTTTCTCAACTTTTTAATATTACTTCTTGACGAACATTCGTTCTTAAAACATTCTTGTTTAAACCGATGATACTATTCGTCATCACTTCCATTTAAAAATCTCTTGGAGCTTACCACAGTGATAACTAAGAGTGTGATAAATATATTTTTAAAGAAAACACAGTTTTCTTAGCGTTGGACGTTGAATCGCTATTTGACTTTCTGTGATTTTTTTTCACCATTAAAACTTGTCCTAAAAGCCTAGATTTTTTTCCTACAAACGTTAGAAAACTCGTTTGTTTAAATGAAAGTTCTGTATTTTCAATTTCACGTATTCTTGAGCAACTATCTGCAAAACTTATTCTTGATTAAACAATTTTTTTCCACATATTTATCATTTTTAGGGGAGATGGGGGCATAATGGCCACCTTAAGGAAAACGGTTATTTAACCATAGAAAATAGCTATAATATGGAGGTTACATTATTGTTTCGTGTTCAGACACTTGAAAAGCCTATTCCCTAACGGGCTGAAACGTGAAAAACTAGATGAAAACGTTAAAAAATGCATTTCAAAAAATTTTGCCAAAAGCTGATAACCAGCCACTGTGGAGGCATAATGAGAACCCCCCCTGAGGCAGTATGAGCACCATTAATCAGAGCAAGATGTGCGTTTTTGCCGGGGAATCTAGCAGCGAATTCAATTCGATGAAGTCAGGTGAGTCGTAGATTCATCAAACAAAGCAATAACAAAATAATCTAGGTCTGTTTGTAGAATACATACAATTCACGCACGCTCATACATTATGTGCTTTGTTCGGAGGATGATGCCACTAGCCGTATAATGTAACAATAAAAAAATCGATCATGAATTGTGAATGGAAAAAAATCACCTCGAACAGAAATCTAACTCTAGTCTTTTGATTACCTCTCCGACACCTTACCAATAGGCTAAATTGTCGGATGGAAACTAGTCAAGGTGTGGCGCTATAAATTAATTTTAATTCGCTGCTAAATTCTACGGCAGAAAATGCTCATTATGCCTCGATAATCAACAAATTTAAGTAAAAACGTGTTTTAAAATTGATAAAAGTGAAAAATCAAAAATTTTATGATGGTAAAAATTGAGAAACAATGTGTACATCATGTTGCAGTGCGTACATTATAGATCAAGGTTATTTTAAGATCATAAGAGCTTATTTCGTGGTGCTCAAAAATTATAATATTTTCGTAACTTGAGAACCAAGCTAGTTTTTTTAAATATCTCTGTAAAGATGATAAGGAGATTCCTTTTTTTGTGAAAAATTAATACTATAGGAAGTACGAAACAAATCCTCATGAAAATTTATTTAAGAAAATACGCACTTTCGTAGAAAAGCGTAGTTCTCATTATGCCTCGGGTGCTCGTTATGCCCTCATCTCCCCTAATCTTATTTAGTTATCATTGCGATAGGATTTCTAAAGCTATATTTTGACTCTGGTAATGTGGATTGCGAATTACAAGAATATCTCAATTTTTCGATGCATGAAATAAATTTTCTTTAAAATTTCTTTAAAAAAGCATCACAGATAATCGTTAAAGATATTTTGAGAGGAATCACAGAATTTCAGATATCAATTGTTTTTATCAAGAACTAATAATTTTTATGGGTTGATCCATGTTGATAAGCAATCTAAAATCGTTCACCTAGGCTTTATTATTTAACATTCGTAGTTTTTGTCAATAATCAGAAATAAAAAATATATCACAAGTTTTCGGTTTAATTTTTTTTTTTGCAGTATTTGAATGCTGACAGAACAAGTCTTTTGCCGAATAGGATGGAATAATTTAAAAAAAAATCTGCTGAGCATATTTTTTAATCATTCAACTTTATAATTTGCTTGAAATGAAAATAGGTAATGACTCCACTAAACCGGCTTCGAAATTTGGTTTCGATTTTTGGCTGTTCTTCCGACTCACTTTAATGGATTTTGCCCTCAAAATGGTAGGAGTTTAATAATAAGGAAAAGAGTACGCTGAATAAAAAAAACATTCCAATATTACTTTATGCCAATAAAAAATATTGCATTTAAGCCTTGAATAGAACATAATAAACGCTTAAAATGCCAGAAAAAAGTTAAAAATCTGAAATTTTCCTAACTATCCATTGTAGAAAAAAAAGGCATAGACATTTGAAAAAAAGCTTCGCGGGCCGCACATAAGGGTCTCGCGGGCCAAATGCGGCCCGCGTGCCAAATGCTGCCCACGGGTCGCGGATTGCTCACTCCTGGTTTAACCCATTTTCTATAAACATAAACTTATTTCAATATCCTTTGATAAAACTTCAATCTGCGAATCTTATTTTTCTCTGATTTTCGTATTTTGTACCAAGAAGGTTTGTACGCGATGTCAAAAATTAAAAAATATGTTTTGATTGGTTTGGGCGTGTTGAATTCCAATTTCCATTTAATTTCACTCTACCAGCTCTCATTTCTGAGATTCAAGCTAATATTTGAAAAAGGTGAAAATTCATTTTATAAATTTCTGCACTATTTAAAAAAAATGCCGCAAAATGTTACAAATAAATTGGAAATAAAGGTGTTAAATCAATGGTCTACTTTCTCTAGAATTTCGAATAATTTGATTTCTAAGTAAAAGTAATCTCAGTGTTCTTTTTCTAAGTTCTACAAAAATTCAGGAATATGACGAAATTTTAAATAACTTTTAAACCAAAATGTATCTTAGATATTTTTAAAGCAAAACGTTTTCAACAGTCTTCATCGAATTTGTAGTTAAAATAAAAACTTCAATATTTAAATTTTCAAAACTCACTTTTGTGATATTTGTCAATTCAGTTTTCTTGAAATTGTACAATTTAATATTTATTAATACTTTTTTAAATAAGGGTTTGTATGTAAGTTTATTGTTTTATTTTTAAAATATTCTTCATTGTGAGCTTTTGGACATCTTTAACGACTGTGTGATTTTAAAATTTAAATGCATCTTCTTGAATCTGTGATGCTCTAAGTGGTCGCTACCGACCCCAGTACGGCCTTAATTTCTTTCAAGAAGAATGTGAGCCAATTTTGAATTTTGGGGGGCGTTGGAAAGGTTCAGGGCAGTGAGGTTTTGGCGTTTCACATCCAAAATTGGAGAAATCACAAACAATTTATAGTTTGAGTTTTTGAAGATTTACCATAGAATAGAGTTTTTTGTCGATTGTTACTTCACATCATCATTATTTTTAATTGTCAATTCAATTGTTGCCACACAATTTAAAACTTTGGTATGAAACTTATTCTCGACTTAAATTTCAACAGCTTCAGAATCTTATGCAGAAGCGTAACAGTTTTTATCTAAGAATATTGAATACAATTCGTTCAGGAATGTAGTTTTAATAAAAAAAAAATTACCAGTGCCAGCATTTACACACGAATGTGCCTCTCTGTTATCTGAATAATAATAAAAGTGATCCAAATATTGCGTTGGTTTCATCTCTAACGTAAACTGATAAACTCAGTCGATTAAAAAAAAATGTTTGGCTTTGTACGTTTTTCATATGGTCGGGATTCGACCAGACCGAACTGAACCCCATCAGTATTTTTTCGAGTCACTTGAGCTTAAAATACTTGGAGATCTTTGGTATAATGCACAAATATTTTCAACTATAGACGAAATCTGTAAAACTCAACGATTATATTAAAAAGTTTTTAATCCAGGAAACTCATCCCAGTGAATTATTTAAGTTTTTCTCGTCCTCGTACAAGAATAAGAAAGGGTTTCAAAATCTACAGTTTAATTTTTTTTAATGGCATTCAGTTTGGTCTGGTCGAACGGGCATATATTTTTTTGAAAATTAATACTTCCATTCAGAAAATAAATACGAAGATTAAGTTCTATAAATCTGAAATTTACACCAGCTGAAGTTTAAAGTGTGATTAATCGTTTTAACTCGAACTTTTTAACTTAACCGAATCTTAACTCGAACTTAGTAATTTTTTCATTTATTCCCCTTTGGCTACAAACGACTCGTTTGCTTATATAGGGGAGAATGAGGATACTTGATCCCTGGGGATACTTGATTCCTTAGCTATATCTCGAAACTGGAATGTCTTACAAAGATCAAATATTCTAGAAAAATGTTCCAAAATGAGCATAATAACAATGCTTGTATTTTAAAAAATTTTAACAAAATTATTGTTTGAGTAATTGAACTTTGTTTGAAAAATTTCACAAAATGTAACTTGAAGATCTTTTTGCATCACTTTTAAATGTTCCTTACATGGGAAAATTATGAAAAAAATAATTGTTCCACTGTATCAATCGTTCGAGCGTAAAATGAACTTCATAATGCCACATTTTCAAAGCAATGGAAAACTCTCAACTTTTTTCAGAAAAAGTTTTCTATAATGTTGATTATGGGTACAATTGATCCTTAGAGTTGGGTTACAATTGATCCCCCTTCCAAACGGCATATTCTTCTTCTGAATTGATCGTTATGATTGCTGATTACGAAATTACTAATATTTATCCAAAAACTAATATTTATCCAACAATTGTCTGAAGAAAAGAGCAAAAGTAATTATTCTTTTCTAAATTATAAAAAATAGCGCCTTTAAGTATGAATGTTATTAGCGTTTAGACAAAGTTATAGAATTTTCTTCTTATGTCTGCTATAAATTGTGAAATGAGAACAAACATGGCCAAAATAGTCAATTAACATTCTATCTTGGGGTTTTGTTTGATTTTTATACAAGGATTAGGGCTTCCTGAATAAAAGATCAAGTCTCCTTCAATAGGGGATAAAGTCTCCCCTAACTTCAGAAAAATCGCAATTTTTTTACTCCCACGAAAATGCTTCTAGTTCATCAACGGGTTCAAGTATCGTTTTAATTTTTGGAGTGGTGAAAATAAGAAAAGTGGATCAAGTATCCCCACTCTCCCCTAAAGAATTATTGAAATTAATGTTTTATTATTTCATTCAATGTAGCAGACTTGTAGTTTTTTTTCTGTATAATAAATCAATTCAGAACAGTTGAAAAAGAATTGGTAATTTTATTATGATTTTTTCATCTTTTGTAAACTGAAAATTACTACAATTTTTTAGAAATTTTCTTTGCAATTGGAAACATAACGATGTAGTTTTAGGTGAATTTTGAGCCTTGTACAACACGTATTACCGGGGGGTGGTGAGTTAAAAAATTTGACAAAAAGGAGAGGTGAGTAAAAAAAAATTAAATTCCACTGGTCAAGTTAATTTAACTGTCATTTATTAAGAAAAAGAATGTTGTTCTTGGATGCTTTCTGCCAAAATTGGGGCTTGCGGTTTGAAGAAGGTATATCAAGAAATTCAAAATTGAAATTGATATCACAAAAAAAAACAAGTTTAATTCCTTCATTTCAAAGATTTTGATTTTTCTATTCAATTTTATTTCAGTCAATATACGGAAAAAATAATTGAAAATTTTTTTTTCTAGTCTTTGTTAGATATACATACATACATGTCTGTTTTCAATTGGAATTTTATGTGGAAAGGTCAAACATTTAATTTTGTTAACCCTCTTAAAAGCAACCCCACCTTTAAACGAGGTTTACTGAAATCAGCATAAACCAAAGCGAACCATTTTTTTTTTATGTTTGCGCAGAATATTTTGAACTACTTTAATTTAACAATCTATACTAATGGCAACTGTCTGACAAGGAATTGTTAAAAACTACAGCTAAAAGAAGCATTAAAATTTTTTCAATCTCAAATACAGCAAATCTAAAAGTCTAATATTTACCATCATTCTGATTTTTTTTCTTCAAAAAAAGATTAAATGTTGCCAGAAATGAAG
Source organism: Uranotaenia lowii (assembly GCF_029784155.1). Classification (NCBI taxonomy): domain Eukaryota; kingdom Metazoa; phylum Arthropoda; class Insecta; order Diptera; family Culicidae; genus Uranotaenia; species Uranotaenia lowii. Next base: position 30,093,940 of record NC_073691.1, on the reverse strand, counting down.
AAATATACCTAAAACCCCAAGTAAAGTAAGCATTCCAGATTGCCCTTTTTTTCTGGGCTTGCAAAATTGAGCAATGTTAAGCTTTGATTTTCGTGTTCGAAAACGAATTCTTCAGAGTTATATTTAGCGAAATAATAAGAATTGATTTACGAGGCATTGAACAAAATATGATGTGCATTGAAGAATTAAAGTTTGAACTTGAAACTTTCAAGTGATTTTAACCTACTTCTCTCTTGATTTTTTTTCCAAAAATGTATAAATTTTGCCCAGATTTGTCCGGATATTGCCGGGTTTTAGAAGTGGAAAATTTAAAACTGATTGTTCGGTTACGGCAAGGTTTTAAAAAAAATAAATTAGCCCACGTGGTTATGCAACTTTGAAAAATATTCATTTTTTTTAACGATAAAGTTATTCTTAGAACTTTTGTTGTGTGTGATCATAAAACAAAACTTCTGTGAATTTTCCAGCGGAAAAAACGGGTTTAAGTGGGTTAACATTAAATAATTAAACCATTTTAAAGGGAGGATAACAAAGTTAGACGTGATTAGACTTCCCGTAGAAGGCCAACGCCTCTGGGGTGATTATTGGAAAATCTTCAGTAGAAAATTTAACTACATTTAAAATTTCTTTCCATAAAGGTAATTTAAAAAATTTTTTTTTGATAAACATTTTCACGGTGTAGAAAATTTAGAAAATTCGAGGGTATGCCGACTATGAAAAGTTTTAAATTTTTATAGAAGCTTGAGCATTTTCGTGTAATTTCAAACTAAAATTCGAAGTGTTGCTAAGTTATTGAAGCATACTTGCAGGCGCAACCACCCAGCCAGTCAGCCAGAAAGAAAGCACTTCAATGCACTTTTTGCGACTTCTGTGGAATCCAGTTTTGAGTACTTTTGTACACTTTTTGTTGTTGCAAAAGTGCACAAAATTCACTTTTGCAACTTGCAAGTTGACTAATGAGTACAATTAATTACATTAAGGGAATTGGGTAGCTGTTTCTCTTTTTCAGCCAATATTATACCTATTTTCAAAACCACCATTTAAGTTAATACATATGTGACTTCTGGTCGCTTGGAATGTTGAGAATCTATCATTTTAATCTATTGAAAGTAAAAATGGTAAAAAATGTACAAAATAAGTGATTTTTAAGTAAACTTTCACAGTCATTTTGAATGTTAAACCAGTACCTCGAATCACTCTGTTGTGGATACCACAACAGATTAACGACCAGATTACCGAGAACAACACTAAAATTGTGTCACTCAAGCTTATCTTATCGCTCTGCACATCACAGAAACTGTTTTTGGCAATCAGCAACAACGTGGAAGTTGTTGATTCAGATCCAAACAAATATTTTATCTTAGCAATGTAAAACGAAGAGAAAAACCACTTACATAAAACATCAACGTGGCCACCCGGTTCCCGAGTCCCAGATCCTTGTACGGTACTTGGCCTTCAACGGTTCGCACCCAATCAAAGTGCGGCAAATAATGGCCGCCAATACCGTAGTTGTTGAACTGCAAACTTTCGTGACTCCTCGGATCTAGACCCGTTAGGTCGAACGCTCTCTGGTTGACCCGTTTGACGATTTTGTGATCTCCGTCTCCTAGCCAACCGTTTTGACTGGTTCTGGCCTTTGAAACCTCCTTGTCGTGATTTTCTCCAACCATTGAACGTCGGAGCTTCGGGGTTCCAAGTTCAACGATCTTGTTGATTTCTGTTTCGGACAGTGCCTGGTGGTAGATCACGATGAAGGGGTCCAGACTGGCCTCTTCCAGTTTGAAGGGGGCGATTCGGATGAAGGGAGTTATTGAGTTCTCGTAGCGACAGGAGAGTTTGGAGAGTTCAGACGCCGGTCGTTCATGTTCTCCTCGACAAAGTGCTCCGTATAGTCCACGATTTGGAGGTGGACTGATTTCTTTCGGTCCATTAACCTTGACGTATTCGAGCCAATTAGCGATGACCGGCTTTTTCTTAAGCGCATTTTCGTGAGTTGGATCGTGCTTTAGCATTTCATCAGTGCGTTGCATCGCCTCCTCGTACTGGCCGTTTTCGTTAAGACAGTATGAAAGGTAGTCAAGGATTTCCACCTTACTGACGCTAGGTTGTGACTCGATGGCCCACTGTCGAAGAGCTTCCTGTTCCCATTCGATACAGTAGACGAACTGTTTGTTCTGGCTCATCAACAGTCCGACCAGGTACAGCTCTTCGGCGGTCAGTGCTCTGGTCTTCTTCTGACCTCGGATGATTCCTTTAGCCAGATCTCCGGTTTCCAGTTTGTACACTTCCTGGAGTTGAGCGATGCCTTCGACAAGTCCTTCGTAATCCGTATTCGTCGGCACCGCACTATCATCGTCAATAAGCCTCACTCCAATACCTGCCTGCAGCAAGTTGTCGATGCGAGGATAGTCTCTGACCAGTCGCTTTGTCAGTAGAAACCCCGAAATAGGATCCGAAACTCCTCTCACTTCTTCCCGAATTTTTTCACGCTGTCGTTTGAGAAACTTGATCTTTTCCTCTGACAGATTGATGTATCGATCCAGCCGCTCCAGGATCTGCTGTTCGGTTTTCAGCAGCGATTCCATGTGCACCACTGACGAATAGTACTCGTTAGGACGCTCATCATGACCTTCAACTTCTTCGACAGGCCCCCATATTACAAGGGAACCAAACAGCAGTAATCCAATGAAGGAACTCCACACGCCCATTCTGACCAGTGCACATCGCCGAACTAAGCTAACGGCTACGTGACTAGAAAACAAACCTGAACCAACAGGCCGTCGTGTTCTTATCAGCCGCTGAAATGCATGTGCTATGTTTAGCGAAAGCCCAAAATGTGTAGATTCTTTATCATAGATATCAGAGATTGGTTGTACCAGGAACATTACTCAGCTCGGCAGCTCCGGTTGGATGACGTATGGCCAAAACTCGGTCTTCAAAAATAGATAACTCACTTGCTAGCTGCTGCTGTTGCAGTTTTCCACCTCTTATCACTGTCCGTAATGAGGTGAAACATCGATTAAGATAACGTCCGATGTTGATTTCGGTGCTTTTTGTTGTTTTCCAATTTTGACGGGAACAAAAAACGTGTACCGGTTGTCACTTTTTTTGTTTTCTTGAGTGATTGATGCGCCGAGCCTTCTTCGATGATTGAGTTCTTAAGTTCGACTTTCTAGGATCTTTCACGTTTCTTTTCCTGGTCGAAATCTAACTTACAAATATGTTTGATGAAAACATTGTGAAGTGGAACACATATCTCGAATCAATATCCAAATTCATTCTCTAGGTCATACTTATCAGTTACAGCCGTTTACAAGGTGGTCGATGAAAAATGTGACCTAGAGTGGTTGGCACCAATCATTAAAAGCAGAGCGCTAGATTAGGTTTACGGAAGGCCTGAAGTTATTTGTTCAGAGTGTGAGGCCCAATATTTATGAATGAACTTACTGTTTATCTTAAATGAGGGGTGGAACGAATATCGCGAAAATGAACAACCACAACTTGTTTTAAATTGAAACTACTGGATGCTCGAAATTGGGTTTTGGAGTAAGTGAACGAGCTTAAAAGGATGCCGAAACTCTTTAAAACAAGATAAGCAACCTGCACACTTCAATTTGTCAACCATTTTCAATCTATGGCACAGTGGTCACGAAGTGAAATTCTTTGAAAAATCCCTTCTGTAGGGAGGCATTTTGGACGCTTAAGAACGACAAATTTTGATTCCGCCACAGACTTCATGATTGGTTCTGCTTACTCCAGCGCGAGACCAACAAAACGAAAGTATAAAGTTCGGGACAGTTTGAACGTAAAAAAAAACAATACCAAGGGTGCCAAACATCGGGCAGACAATGATAATTTTTTTTTTTCGGTCGCTCCCTCAATTGACGTTTAATGACATTTTTCCTGAATAATTTCTAATGAAAAACTTAACCACGATATTTTTCCAGCTAAAAATGTTTTTTGGGCGATGGTTTCACCTTCCTTTCCAAGTGTTTCAGTTGAAGAAGTTTCTTATCTGTTAAATTCGATGATTGGTTGTTTCAACAACACAACCGTTTGGAAACTTTCAGGGATTTGGTATCAAAAGACATTTTTGATTCACCCAATTCCAAAACTAAAGGAAGGCTTAAAGCACTTTGAGCCACACTCCTTTATTATGGCCGATTGAGTTAAAAGTTTGCACTGGAAATATTTAAGAGTAAGTCATCCAGTTAGTTTTTGAAATTCTTTGAAATTTTTGTTTATACATGAATTGCAACTTTTGTGGAATAATATTTTTTTTAAATAGAATATTTTTATTCCAGTTACATTGAATTAGGATTACATTGAACATTTCTGCAAATATTAAATACACAAGAGCTTATGACTACTGCTAACTCATATTATGGTCTCAAAATCTTACCCAAAGAAAAACTCTTTCAAAAAGCTGCATCTTTTCCCACCAGTGTGGGGGCTTTATGGAAAAAAATTCTTCGTAACGGCCTTGTTAGGCCAGCATAATTACCAGCCTTCTGCCCTTAAGGTATGGAAAGCAAATGTGGATTATGGAGAAGAGCATTGTGAGGCAAAAAAAAGGGGAAGATGAAAACTCATTCAGCAAAATCGTGCCCAGGATGACATTTTCTTTTCAGGTATCATCATGCACTTGCATTTAAGGGCTCACATACATATGGACATTAGGGTGGCAGCGAAAAGGGCCTATCGAGTACAGGAACCATATAAATTTTGTAAATTGGTCCTAAAACTAGACTGCGCAAATTTTCCGCGGGATCGAACTCAAATAAGGGATACCTCAAAGCGCCCAAAATTTTGATTTCTACACCAAAAAAAATCACTTAAGAAAGGACCAAAGGAAATTGGGGTGGTCGAAATTTTAATTATAAGGTCAAATAACGTAGAATATCAAAAACGTCGAGATCTGATGATTTCTCTAAAATACGTTTTACTATCTTTTTGGACTATAACCATTTTTGAATAAACCAGAAGTGCATATATAAGAATATGCATGTAGATACAAGTAATCACAAATCCCTTCAAACCACATATAGATATTCCATTTGGCATCTTAGAAAATATTTTTCATGTTGTTGTTCCATTTAAAACACTTAGGTATTTTTTAAGTGGGTTGGTTTAGCTCCATATCCAGGGTGCCCACAACTTTTTTATTTTCAAATTCCCGATTTTTCCCAGTCACAAAATCAAGCTTTTCTAAGCTCTGATTGTCTAAATTCAACAAAAAATATTAAAAATGTCTTGTTGTTGAGAAGTTTTTCTTAAGAAAGTATTAATCAAACATTGAATTTGCATCATTTGAAGTTCTCGTTAAAGATTTTGGAAATCACGATCTCAATTTTGGATTCTAACGTCAAAAGATAAACAAAATATGAGAAACGACTTCCAAAAACTTGGATTAACAATCTGTGGATAATTTAACGACATATCAAAGTTTAACATGTTAAATAATGAAGAAATCGATATTTTTGTTTCAATAAAGATTCACAACTTGTATTTTTTTTAATTTCTTTTTAGGAATTTTTTTTTGAGAAAAAAAAATGCAAACAGATTAAAAAATTAGGACTTTTAAATGTTATCTGATGAAATCAAAAGTGTTTCAAAGCAATATAAGTTAGAAACATTCATTGTTAAATTTCCTAGCGAAGTAAAGAACCCATTAATTTGGAACCCATTATTTTAGAAATTAAAGATCATTTTCTTCAATCGGTGTTCTAGATTATTTATTCTAAGCTGTCCCGAATATTACCCGAATTTGAATTTTGAAATTGAATTTTCAGAAAGTTGAAACCAGTATTTCGACAAATATATGCAAATTTTGAAAGAAATTTAAAAAAAAATGAAATTGGTTTGCAGCAGTCAAAAAAGTTCAAACAAAACTTCATAAGTAGAGCTTTTCTTAAAGATTTGTAATGCAAAAAATATGAATATCAAATCAGTGAGAAGGTGAAAGATTATTGATTTAAATAATAATGTACCTTCCTCAACGTATATTTTTGTTTAAAATAAGCTTCTTGATGAATCAAAATTATGATTTTTTTAAAGAAACTTATGAAAGAATAACTGTTTCGGTTATGAATTTTTGTTTAAAAATTACTTTGAAAAATCCTCTCAGAATGACGAATTTTCTAGGTTTCTGCTAAAGCAAGCTATACTAAAGAAAGACTAATTTTAAAGATTTATACAATAACTGAATTGAACAGTGGACGAATAAGGTGCCGTTTTCGAAGAGACTCAAAAGTTTACAAATATTTCTGAAACTAAATATGGAAGCTAAGTTAAATAATGCTGATAACATTAAAAAATATATTTGCTCTTGTTTTCTAATATTAAAGGAATGGAACTGTAATTATAAGGACTTTAGCAGGGAGTAGAGTTTTTCGTGCCTCTGTTTCAATAACTGAATATGACAGAGTTTGTCGTTCTAAATTTGGATTTTTAAACCCTCTAAATTTGGAAGTATTGAAATTTTAAAGTGACTGAATACAACAAATCATCGATAAGTAATTAACTAACTACCCATTGAAACACTAAATTACAACTCTTGTTAAAAACTGATTTTGAATATTTTTACTTCTCTCCATTTGATGAAGGATTACGATTTTGCCTAGCTATGCTACTTCCAGAGAAATAATGCTTGACAAAAAAAAAATTTTATAATATTTCAGAGAAAAAATGTAACTGTAACTGTGCAACATTAATGGTAACAAATTATCGAAAATTTAAGTTCCATTAACAATTTGTTGAAGAATGCGGATCAACTGGACTTATGCCTTAATAATATATATTTATATCTATGATTCAAGAACACAACTTACCTTTTTCCAGAAATAAAAACTACTCGCGGCCTTCGGAAAATTTAACCGTTAATTTAAAACATTCAAATCGAATCATGTTCTAACCAAGGTTGTCGAAATAAATTCTGTGTTTTTGATAAAAAAAAATCTGACTTCTGTGACTTCTGACTTTCTGTTATTTTACCCAAAAATTCTGAGATTGATTTTTGTGATGCTATTTTCTTTAATTTCGTTGAAAAGTCATAATAAATTGGGTCTTTTTCACATTTTAGTTGAGTACAATTAATAAAAAAAAAAACACATATCTTATCATACTTTTTCAATTTGAAGTGAAAAATCTAAATTTTATATCGACCAAAAAATTATAATTTTGGAAATCCATTCAAATTTAAAAAATTCTGTGAAATCTGTGAACATTTTAAAATTCTGAGTTCTGTGACACAAACTCTGTGATGAAAATTTGCTAAAAAATCTGTGAAATTAAAGATTTTTATGTGATTTCAGCAACCTTGGTTCTAACGTTTTGCCCAAAAATTTTAAATGGATTTTTACGTTTTTCCAAGGGTAAACCTATGATTATCAAAAACTAGAAGTGATAAAAAAAAATTTCGTGTTTGGATTCAACGCCGTCACTTCAGTCTCTTTTCACCACGGAAAAATGTGAAGTTAGTTGCCTTGTGTTATAGAGTTTAATCAATCAATTCAAATCAAATAATAAAGCTCTTATTTTTTAACATTCAAGTACAATGATTTTTTTCTAAAATAATTTACTTAAAACACAAATATATTTTGAGAAAGGTACAATGCCATGTTGAATTATGTTTTAATGAATTTATAAAATAAAATTAAAAGCATTTTGTCTTAAAACTACATAAACACACTTTCGTTACAAATTTTTTGGAAAATCTTTACAGTGTAGCTGAAAATTCATTAAGCTATTTTGAGTAAAATTGCACTGAATTTTTTAAATTATTTGTATTCGTAATCTAAATATATATTTAAAAATCGTAACATATTCAATAGACCGCTGCAAGTTTTGTATGGCAATTTCAAATTCTTCAATTGTTACACCTCCCATAACTTTTTTTTATTGTTTTTGCTGCCAGTAATAGCAATAAAAATTTTGGAAACGATCGATTCAGTCCTGAATTAGCGCAACAAGTTTTAGTTTTGCAAGGAAATTTGTATGGGAAAACAAAATTTGCCATTTAAAAATTGCCTGAGATGTACTGAAAGTTCAACAAAATTCTTAAATTCTTCCACGTCATTTATTCAATCTGTAAAGCCTACATCGGCTAAGACGGTGTATGTCTTTTGAAAAATTTTCTTTGAATAAAAAATATTCCTTGATTCTTGCTGTAAAATTTATATGAACAAAGCAGAAACCTTACTTGTATCCCAGAAAACTCATTTGATAATAAACAAAATTCAAATTTATTTTTTTAATTTTTGTCTTTTTGTCTGCTTATTGGAAAGCAGCCGGATGGATGGAAATAAAAAATCTCAAAAAACTGCTTTGCATTGTCAGACAATTTTTTTGATTTTTATAACCTTTTTAAAATATCTTGCAATCATTAACAGGTCTAGCAAACAAAAATTGTCATTTTCAAATACTTTCCAATGGATTCAGATTGTCATGTTGGCAAAAAACGAAGCTTAAGAATAGTCAAAGCCAAAAATTAAAGACCGACTTTATTTCAAGCTTATTTGAATTATCTGAATGATTTAATGTGCAAAAATTTCTTCTTCCATAAAAATTCCCAAACAAAATTGAAACGCGTTGCGCTAACTCAGGAATCAACCAAATCATCTCAAATTTCACACTGATGCTCCAAAATTTTTGTAAAGTTTCATTTGAATTGGAAAAAGTGGATTTTGAAAGTTAAGCTTTAAAAAAATAGCCCCAGACCCTCTGATGAACAGTTCGTTTTATGACAGAAAGTTTCCTTTTTGTTGATTTGAAGCCTGAAGTCACCTTCAGTTTCCGAGAAAACTATTTTATTATAAAAGTTGTTTAAATTGCCGAACCTCATATCATGTGGGCTGATTGTACTTAATAATGTTTTTAGCAAAATTGCAGTTTCTCTGGCAATATTTTTATTGAAAATGCTACAAATTGAAAACTCTCATGCGTCAATGCTGTAATTTTATAAAAATCGGTTTTTGTTATAATTTTATGGAATAAAACTAAAGTTTGAATTGCCATATTTCGGAATCAGTTTATCCACAAGAAAAAAACTTTATGGAATATGTTTTGAGCTCTTCAACTTTCTCTTAAAATGTTGATTAGACCTTTGATACGGAATTTTAAGGATAAAATCAGAAATTTATTCTATTTACTAGTTTTGTTGAAGGAATTTTATATCTAAAGATTTTTTGATTTAAATCATATATTTATTGTATTTAACCAGTTTTTTTTAGATAGAGGCATTTAACAAACATAATGGAGGCATACTCTCTTATTTCATTTTCAAATCATAACTTAATTTACAAAAAAGCTTAAATTTGTTGTACCTTTGGGGTTCATCTGAAAAAAATACAAACACCACTCAAGTTTTTGTTTTGGGCTAAGCCTTTATTGAAATTTTCAAGGGCACATCAAGGAGTTCTGAATTTAAAATTTAACATTGATCAACTTCTTTTAGATAATTGTTTTTTTAATGATTGTAATGACATGCTGAACAAATTTTAAGTAACTTCAAAAATTTCTTGTCTTACTTTTTTGAGACTGTTTTAAACTCTGAGTACCGGTAAATATTGGTACTTTTTTTCGACTTAGAGGCAACCAATGGAAAATCAGAGTAGTTTAGAATTTCAAAACTTAATATTTTCTTCTAAAAATTTTTTCTGACTTCTATGTATATAAAACATGGAGAAAGACAGAATGTACACACGCAACACTCTTCACTGGATCATCCGATTTGCATGCGATTTTTTTTTTGTTGTGTTCGTCTTCACACGAAGAATAACACAACGGAGAGATAATTTCGAAAATGTTTTTGTGGAATTTGAAAATTAATTTTTAGTTTTTATTCGTATCAAATAAAAGTCATGGCACCCAATTTCCATTTTTTTTTATTCATTCGAATCACCCAGAATAGAAAGGCGCCAAAAGCAATCAAGGCTTATTAATGTTCATCCATCTATCTTTAGGAAGTTTTGGCGTCCATTTTCATTGCCAATGTACTTTTCACGTGGCACCAGTAAAATGGATACTTGAATATAATTGTCCCTATGGGGTGCTGCAACTAGCCGGTAAGAAGCATATTTACGAAATTTGTATTTTGTTGCATCAGAATCAAGGCTATTCTAATATTTTCTTAGATGATTGTTCGTGCACCGTTAATTTTTTTGAAATGTCATATTTTTTTAAGCAACTCGAGCAATATGGATGTAAAATTTTCGATAGACTCAAAACATTACCATTACCAAATCATTTTTGATGAGTTTTGATAACACCAATAGAAAGTCATATAACTGATAAAAAATCACCTTTATTTATTTTCGGTTGATTTTAGAAGATGTTAGGAGTTTATCCAGACAGTTTGAGAATTGAATATAATCAATTTTGTGATTCCAAGTAAATTGCATCACTATCATAAGAACGGATTGGAGGATCGGGAAATATTGAAAAATGCACACTATCTTTTATGCTCAGTGGTTAAAAGGAACTTTTCCAAAGTTTAACTATATAGGACTTTAACTTGATATTAGATCCAACTCTCAGTTTCAAAATTCAGAAAAAAGGACCGTAATCAAAAATATCATCAAACTTGAAAGAATATAAAAATTCAACATTTTAGTAAAAAGCATGCCACCTAAAATTTCGAAACATTTAAGTATAGAGAAAAATCTGAACCAATACACAAAAATACAAAAAAAAAATCAGTACCAGATATCAGATCAAAAAAACAATCTATCAAGCACATGTGAGTTTAAGAATATAAACACTTGAACTCGATCAACAAAAATAAAATCAAGTTCAAAGAAAATCAGCTTTTAAATTTACGTTCAAATATAACTGAAAATCCAGATTCATAAAGCCAAATTCAGAATATAAATATAAATTAACAATAAAATTCAGAATTCAATCTAACTGTTTGGATTACAGTTTCTTATCTTACGATCATAAACTCAAATTTAAAAAAAAATTGTGGTTGTTTTGAATTTTTATTCCAAATACTCAAAATAGATTTGCCTTCATTCAAGGTTTCAAATGCTAAGAGAAAAGTAATCCAAAACATTACAGTTTAAATTCTGACGATCATGTTTAAAGAAAACTTCAATGTATTTAAATACAGAGGTAAACACAAATAAAAAAATCTCAGTTTATGACGACTCCAGCAAAAAAGATCCATTTTCTGTTCAAATCAATCTTCAGCAATTTTATAATACTTGATCAGATAGGAGTTTTTGAATAGGAATGATGGCTAAACTAAATTTAAACTTGATAGATTAAGCGTGCTTAAGTAACCGGAAGAAAATAAGTTCGCTAACCGAAAGTTAGCGTAACTTATTTGTATATTGAACTATAATTCTACATTTTTTTCTGACACAAGGGTATCCACTTCTCGAAATTCTCAAAAATTCAGGCTCAACAAAGTTTGCCGGGTCAGCTAGTAAATTATAATTTTAAATTCTGAACTTTGGTTTGATTCCTTATTTTGGACCCCAAAATTAATTTTTATTTCCTTTTGTATGTTTTCCCGGTTTTAGGTTTCCGTTTATTTCCCGGCTTCCCTAGTGCAATTTTCAATTAATTTGTTTTCCTCGGTTTTCCAGGTTTTCCTGGCTCTGAGATCCTTCTGCTTATCTCAAATACGGATTTATTCTACACTTTTTTTGCCACAAGAACGATTTTTTCACGTGTTTCTTACAAATCAACACGATTACTGAGAGAAAACATTCTTAGTCCCATATATGAACGTCGGATTCCATACCGTGTAACAAACCTAGGTATATTTTCCACTAGGATGGTCCTCAAATAGTTCGAGTAAAACGCATGAAAGACAAAAAAAATAAAACACTGAGCTAGGAAATGAAATAACAATTAATCTTTTAATTATTTTTTTTTTATTTTGTATACGTTCAAATTTTTATGGATTTCTTTTGCCCCTCCCCTCTTTTAATGATTTTATTGGGTGGAAAATCTCAATTTTAAAATTTTTGAGACATCCCTAAACCTTGTCCGATTGAGCAAACCGACCATATTCATATTGAAGATTGTGCCACTAAACTGACCTGTGCCAAATTTCTGCTCAATCGGACTTTAATTAGGGGTGCCTCAAAGTGCTCAAAGTTTCGTTTTTTTCACTCTCAAAAATCGCCAAAGAGGAGACCAAAGGAAATTTAAAAAAAACAATTTTTTTTTTGATGAGATTTGACTTAAAAATGCATAAAACTTTGAAATCATGTGTTATTTCAAAAAAAAAATTCCAAAATGTCATTTTTTAAATTTTTGTCATTTTTTGTCATTTTTTGTCATTTTTTGTCATTTTTGCCATTTTTGTCATTTGTGTAATTTTTGTCATTTTCATCATTTTTGTCATTCTGTCATTTTTGTCATTTTTGTCATATTTGTCATTTTTGTCATTTTTGTCATTTTTGTCATTTTTGTCATTTTTGTCATTTTTGTCATTTTTGTCATTTTTGTCATTTTTGTCATTTTTGTCATTTTTGTCATTTTTGTCATTTTTGTCATTTTTGTCATTTTTGTCATTTTTGTCATTTTTGTCATTTTTGTCATTTTTGTCATTTTTGTCATTTTTGTCATTTTTGTCATTTTTGTCATTTTTGTCATTTTTGTCATTTTTGTCATTTTTGTCATTTTTGTCATTTTTGTCATTTTTGTCATTTTTGTCATTTTTGTCATTTTTGTCATTTTTGTCATTTTTGTCATATTTGTCATTTTTGTCATTTTTGTCATTTTTGTCATTTTTGTCATTTTTTTCATTTTTGTCATTTTTGTCATTTTTGTCATTTTTGTCATTTTTGTCATTTTTGTCATTTTTGTCATTTTTGTCATTTTTGTCATTTTTGTCATTTTTGTCATTTTTGTCATTTTTGTCATTTTTGTCATTTTTGTCATTTTTGTCATTTTTGTCATTTTTGTCATTTTTGTCATTTTTGTCATTTTTGTCATTTTTGTCATTTTTGTCATTTTTGTAATTTTTGTCATTTTTGTCATTTTTGTCATTTTTGTCATTTTTGTCATTTTTGTCATTTTTGTCATTTTTGTCATTTTTGTCATTTTTGTCATTTTTGTCATTTTTGTCATTTTTGTCATTTTTGTCATTTTTGTCATTTTTGTCATTTTTGTCATTTTTGTCATTTTTGTCATTTTTGTCATTTTTGTCATTTTTGTCATTTTTGTCATTTTTGTCCTTTTTGTCATTTTTGTCATTTTGGTGTCATTTTGGTGTCATTTTTTCATTTTTGTCATTTTTGTCATTTTTGTCATTTTTGTCATTTTTGTCATTTTTGTCATTTTTGTCATTTTTGTCATTTTTGTCATTTTTGTCATTTTTGTCATTTTTGTCATTTTTGTCATTTTTGTCATTTTTGTCATTTTTGTCATTTTTGTCATTTTTGTCATTTTTGTCATTTTTGTCATTTTTGTCATTTTTGTCTTTTTTGTCATTTTTGTCATTTTTGTCATTTTTGTCATTTGTCATTGTCGTAATTCGGCACTTTAACTAAGAATTCGATCTTTCGGATTTCCTTAGGTCCCCACTTCAGTGATTTTTAAAATTCTAAAGTCGATTTTGGGCACACAATTTTTTTTTAGATTTCATTGTTTTATCCATTTTGAGGTAATAAAAAAATTGAAATTTCGATTTTTTCCGATTTCCTTTGGTGATTTTTGAGAGGCAAAAAACTGAAACTTTGGGCGATTTGAGGCACTCCTAAATCAAGTCCGATTGAGCTGAATTTGGTACAGGTCAGTTTTTGGACCAATTAACAAATGCATATGGTCGGTTATCAAAACTAGACGATGATTTTTTCCCATACAGTCATTGCCACCCTAATGTTTGATACATTCACAGACATGATGCACTAAATTGACGCTACTTGTTTGCACATTGGTTTCGAAATATGACCAAATTTATTGATCTAAGTGTTTCTAAGTCGGATTCAGAAGCTGTCGAGTAGAACTTTTAGAATGCAAAATTGATGTTCCAACTTAAGAAGTTTGGAAGTCTGAATCTAAATTAGTGTCTCTGTTATTTCAACCTTTTACAGGACACATAAGTTCATTGTGAATGTCACCTAAAGGGGGCACAAGAAACGTACATTTACGGATTGCTGGATTGTTTCCTTCGTTCTCCAGTTATCTGTCCATAGGCAGAGGAACAGTTGAGCCTGAGTGAATACTTTTACTACTTTTTTCAGGCATCTCAGGCGTTCCCACTTTTCTTCTGACAGGAAACAAAAACAAGAGTTTTCACTGTCGGTTCCAGAATTGCAATCCTTTTTATCTGTCTCCGTCAGACGTATAAAAGTTACAACTTGGGTTCCTGAAATTTTTTTCCCATCATCCTCATCTCGTTATTCTCAGGCCGCCCTTGAACAATAAAACTCTCAAATGTAACCTTAAGCTCTCGGGCCTGGGTAGAACTTTTATGTTTTGGGAAGTTATTTTCGGATCGAAAACCCGAGTGCACCCTTTTTGGGGTGGTGAACATTTTTCCTGCAATCGCAAAAATGAAAACGTTGCAATGTTTCCACCTCAACCCAACCGGACCCATCCCGAAAATCCGTCGTTTACTGACTTCCGGTGCCGGAAAAGGTGCCAGAATTGGACCATCGGTTTTGGCCAATTCGAAAACTTCCTCCAATTTCCGACTCGGTACCGGGTGATGCAGAGAGAGCGATATCAGCAAAAGCTAGGAAAAAAGTACCGAGTAACTGAACTCGTTAAAAGTTTGCATTTCCCATCAGCCATTTTGATGGTTGATGGCTTCCTGCTTCTCGGCTGCATTGAAGGGCAGTTTTCGTTGGTATTTTTACCTGACCTAGTAGAAGAGAGCGGCAAAGGAAGGCAAGGCCACGAAAAAGGTTCCGGGAGGATATCCTGTTGTGACTCATTCAGATTCTCCAATACCGATAAAAGGGAACCGTTCCAAACTTCTACTTCGGGCTTGACTGTCGGCAATGATGGCAATGACGATGATGGAAAAATCTGTCAACACAGTTTGAAGGTTCCGAGTAGCACGTTAGATAGCAAAAATTTGCCTCATTTTTGTCACCCTTTTATGGCCACATTTTTCCATATTATTTTTTCCCCGTAGAGTAAAAGTAACCGGTCCGGTAAATTGGTCAATGTTTGAACGGGTGCCCGTGTCCCCAATCAATTGAGTAAACTTATCAGTTTTGAGCAAATGATGGTTTGTGCGGTGGAAGTTTTAAGCCGGTTAGAAAGTGTCACGTAACTTAGGTAGTTAGTGGAACAAAAATATCTATGAAAGAGAGGAAACTGATGAAAAAGTATCACTTGGCCAATTGATCATGGAAACACCCTTTTGGTGATATTACCGTGAGAGGTGCTTTTATTATTAGAACTTTTGATTAGAAGAGCTTGTGATATTATAAGAAATAGATTTTTTTAGCCTTTACAACGCCTCCAAGTGGAAAAAGTTTTCACCAATATGAATATGTGCTATAGAGAAGGCCTAAGTGACCTTAGAAAGATTTTTTTTTCCAAAAGCTTCAGGTGTAGAATGTTAAGCTCACTATCACCGAATTACCTTCCATATTTTTTTTATTTCTTAATATGTTTCAGGATAAATCAGTTGACGTAGTTAGCCCATTTCACACTTGAAATGTGCTTTGTGTTTCATCTCAAACAATTTTTTAATAAAATCAGAGATGCCTGAATAGAAGGCATTGAAAAGAACAAAGTCTACGCAAAATCTTTTACCACATGTTTTATTTATTTTTCCATAACAAGCTCATTTTTTTGTTAGACGAAATGCTGAATTTCACATAAAAATGTGGTCCTGAGCACTTGAATTGTTTATTTGTGGAGTCAATTAATCTAAAAATTTCAATGCATTTATTTTTATCAAATATTCAGTTTTGTCCAGTATAGGGATTAAACCCCACCGATTTAGTTGCTTCCTGAGCCGATGCACGTGATTTCGAGCCCAAGAGAGACAACTTTTGGCAACTCTGTTTATTTTGTGTAGCAATCTGTTCAGAGGTTTTCTAAATAACCCGTTTTTATGTGTTTTTAAATGTTTTAATTATTGATGTTCAGTCCTTCTTTTGAATAACTCTCAATAGAACTCGGTAACTATCGAGTACTTGCGTGACATAAGAAGGAAAGAGTGAAATATCGCGTTAAAGTTCCGAGTGTTGTAAGAACGTTTTGTTTACCTTGGATGTTTATATAAACAACCCATCGCGATTTTTTCCAACCGAAGCGACATCTAGCGTGAAGCATTATAACCTTACTGCAGCGAGTTTATTGCATACCTGCCAGGCGCAATGGAATCCAACTGCTCGAAATGCAATGAGGAAATTACAGGAATCGAGCATATGGCTTGCAGAGGAATTTGCAGCAAACGATTCCACATTACGTGCACTGGCCTAACAAAAAGTTTGGTAAGGCAAATGGACACTTTATCAAAAAAATTCCTCTGGTTTTGTGATGACTGCGTTGCATTGGTTTTAAACTCAAGCTATCGTTCAGTGGCATTTAGCGCTCCACCAGAAACTAACGCTATAGCACAGCTCACAAATGCGATAACAGAACTGAGATCAGACATTCAGCAGCTTGCTCCGAAACCAATTCGAACTCCGTTGTGGAACAAATCGACGCCCACGCCTGAGCTGAGGCGCCCGCTGAAACGAACTCGGATTTCTGATGCTGTATCAACTGAGCCCTGCAAATTGGGGTCGAAAAATGCTTCTGATGATATTGTCACCATCCCTCTTTGCGACGACGATAACCCAAAACTGTTTTGGCTTTATTTGTCACGGATCAAACCGGACGTAACTCTGGACGCCGTTCGGGTCATGGTCCATGCCAACCTTGGGGTAGAAGAAGCCAACGTTGTAAAATTAGTCTCCAGAGGCAGTGATATGAGCTCTTACCGGTTCATATCATTCAAAGTTGGCATTTCTCCAGACTCCAAACAAAAAGCATTAGATCCTGAATCCTGGCCCAAAGGATTATACTTCCGGGAATTTACGGACTATAATTCCCGACAGTTTCGTGGCCTTCAACAGTGATCAATTTCAACCGCCGCACAGTTGGACATCGGGACGCACCAATCATGTCAGTTCGGAAGTTCTCTTCTCTGGCCACCAACGACCGCTCGATCCTGCCGCAAGTCGTCCCGTTTATCGGTCAGGTGGTTCAGGGGGAGACTTCCAACTGCCATACAATGGCAAGTATTCTTCTGTTTTATGTTTTTCTCCGAGTCACGCACCTCTGCCTTCCAGCCTCGCATCAAGCGCGTTAATTCAGTTTAACTTCTACCGTTATGACGCCCAATTCAACACGGATGAAAATTTTATGCTACTGCCTGTTGCTAATGACGCTTTTAATATCGAATCCAATCTTGCAAATTTCTACTGGACGTCGGGACGCACCACTCAAGGCAATTCGGAAGCTCTTTTCTCTGACCACCAAAGACCGCCCGTTCCTGCTGCAAGTCGTCCCGTCTGTCGGTCAGGTGGTTCAGGGAGAGGCTTCCAATTGCCATGCCACGGCAAGTATTTTCCAGTTTTACGCTTTTCTCCGAGTCACGCACCTCTGCCTTCTAGCACCGCATCGTATACGTCGTATGCTGCCCGTAGTTTAGCACAAACTTATCTTGATGTCGACACAACTCCTGGGAATTTCACTAGGACCTCGGGACGCACCTCTCAAAGCAATTCGGAAGTTCTTTTCTCTGACCACCAACGACCGATCGTTCCTGCTTCAAGCCGTCCCGTGTATCAGTCAGGTGGTTCAGGGGGAGACTCCCAATTGCCATACTGTGGCAAGTATCCGTCTGATTACAATATTTCACCCAGTCATGCATCTTTAACTTGTAGGCCCGTGTCGGGGGTGTTGGAAAGGATTTCATCTGCCCGTACGAATGAAACAGCTTGGTGTTATTATCAGAACGTCCGAGGCTTACGCACCAAGTCAGAAGACTTTTACCTTGCGATCATCGAGTGCAGCTACGATGTCATTATTCTGACAGAAACTGGTTTGACTGACTCATTCAACTCGGCCCAACTTTTCGGTAATGGTTACTCGGTTTTCCGTTGCGACCGCAGCTCGCGTAACAGTACAAAAAAATGCTTTGGTGGTGTTTTGATTGCCATTAAACAATGCCATCCAAGCAGCTTTGTGACCACGGAATGTGGGATTGACCTGGAACAAGTCTGTGTTGCTGCTTCCATTAATGGAAAAAACATACTCTTCTGTGCTGTTTACGTGCCACCCGACAAAAGTAATTGTGTTCACATTATCGAGTCCCACGTGGCCACTATACGTGAACTGTGTAACCGTGCTACTGCTGATGAGTCAGTTTTGATATGTGGCGATTATAACCAACCTCGTTTGATGTGGACTGAAAGCGAAACAGGTGCTAAACTAATGAATGTTGCCGCCTTAAGCGCCGCCGCCGCATCCTTGATCGATGGAACTGATTCGTTAAATCTGATCCAACTCAACTCTATCAGGAATCATCTCGGACGGACACTTGATTTGTTTTTTGGCCTGAGTGACGAACAAATTGAAATAAGAAATGCCCCTGACATTCTGGTACCTGTAGATTTGCACCACCCGCCTGTCGCATTCGATTTACCAGCTGCTGTGTTGGCAAGTAACTCCTCGCCAAACACTTCGGATCGTAGGAGTAGACCGTTAAATTTTTGGAAGACGGACTTTTCGCTGCTTTTACAGTACTTGAACAGCATTGACTGGGATGCAGTTTTCGGCAACGCATCAGTAGACGTTATGACTGAAACTTTCTGCAATTTGATTGGTACTTGGTTGAATTCGCATGTTCCCAGATTTAAACGTCCTGTTACACCTGCTTGGAGCACGCCCAGTTTGCGACAACTTCGACGCGAAAAAAATGCATGTTTACGAAGGCTTCGGAAAAATCGAACGGTAGACTCTCAACAACAGTTTAAAGCAGCAAGCACAGCCTACCGCAGACTCAATGCATTACTGTACAAACACCACGTTCTGCGAGTACAATCTGGTTTACGTAAGAACCCTCGAAGTTTCTGGACTTTCGTAAATTCGAAACGAAAATCGAGCTCCCTACCTACCTCAGTCTTTTACAACGATGCTGTTGCTGATTCTCCAAACACGTGTTGCAATTTATTTGCTGAGCATTTTCGGGCGGTCTTCCTGGACACTGTCTCTTCCGAAACTGAGTGCTCTGATGCCACGTTTCACGTCCCGGCGGATTCTATAGATTTCAACACCTTCGAGATAGATCAAAGGCTCATCGAAAATGCCGCGAGGAAACTGAAAAGCTCTTTTGCTCCTGGACCTGATGGAATTCCGGCTGTTATTTACAGTCGATGCATCGAAGCTCTCTCGTTGCCGCTAGCCCAAATCTATAACCGATCATTTCAACAACGTAAATTCCCGGATTATTGGAAAAATTCCTTCATGTTTCCTGTCTTCAAAAATGGCGAACGACGAAATGTGAAGCAATATCGAGACATTACGAGTTTATCGGCAGGATCCAAGCTTTTTGAAATTGTTGTAAGTCAAGCCCTCTTACGCGCTTCCTCACATTATATTGCCGCTGAACAGCATGGGTTTATGCCTGGCAGATCGGTGAGTACCAATCTTTTAGAGTACACTTCGTTTTGTCTGAACCAAATGGAAAGAAAAAAACAGGTCGATGCTATATTCACCGATATCAAAGCGGCATTCGATACGATTGATCACGGAATCTTACTCGCTAAGCTAGCTAAGCTCGGTATTCATGACAACATGATCTCTTGGTTGAAATCATTCCTCACTGAGCGGTGTATTAGGATTAAATTTGGTGATAGCATATCATTTCCATTTACTAACCGATCTGGCGTGCCGCAAGGGAGCAATTTGGGACCTTTACTGTTTGTTCTGTTTTTCAACGACTTGATCCTTAGCTTGGAAATTGGAACCAAAATAGGATATGCTGATGATCTGAAACTATTCGTTCCAGTTGAATCCACTGTCGATTGTGCACACCTTCAATCTTTACTAGATCACTTTGGTGAATGGTGTAGACTTAATAAGCTATCAGTCAGCGTCTCCAAGTGCTCCGTTATAACATTCCATAGAAAGAAAACGCCAATTTTATATGATTATAACATCGATAACCAGCGCCTTGACAGAGTTGACGACCTTGGAGTTATCCTCGATGCTCAGCTTACGTTCGATAGTCAACGAACTTCAGTTATAAGAAAGGCGAATCGTCAGCTTGGCTTCATCTCCAAAGTAGCACGAGAGTTCAGAGACCCATTGTGCTTGAAGTCACTCTACTGCGCACTTGTCCGGTCAGTTACAGAACATGCTGCAATTGTTTGGGCTCCCTATCAGTTATGTTGGATTTTGCGAATCGAGCGTGTACAAAAGCGTTTTGTTAGATTCGCTCTACGACATCTACCCTGGCGTAATCCTGAAAACCTTCCCGCATACTCCGACCGGTGCCAGCTTCTGGGATTAGAAACATTGGAACGCCGCCGAAAAACTCAACAGGCATCATTCATCGCAAAAATACTGAATGGAGAAATTCAATCGCCAAACCTGCTAGGAATGATCAACTTTAATGCTCCTTCGAGGACTTTACGTCATCACTCTTTGCTATCGAATCGAACCCACCGAACATCTTACGGACATAATGAACCAGTGAGTGCAATGATGCGTTCGTTCCAGATTGCTGAGCATCTACATCAATTGGGGGAGCCATCTAGCCGATTCATCAACCGAGTACGCCAGTCTTCATTGTTTCGTGTTATCTAATTGTTTTGTATAGATCCTTAGTATAGATAATTCATTAAAACAAAATGTTCGATGAATAAAAAAAAAAAAAAATAGAGTAAACATCGATCACTGATGTACCGGGAAAGTTTTTCAATGGATGTCCGCCAACTGCATCTTTGATATAAGTCACGAATTACACAAAGATGTTTAGGAAACGATTGTAATCGAAAAAAAAAACTTTTTTTTAAAGCCAAAATCAAATCATTTTGCAGGCTTTAACAAATCTGTTAAATAAAATTAAACCATTTTTTAAACTTTTTCTAGTAAGATCAGGAATACTTGTAATGATATCTTTCCAAATTTTCAAAAACTGGAGAATTTTATCATGATCAAAGCGTTTTTTTCTTAATTGAATGAAGTATAATTAAAAATTCGGAAACTTTTTTTTTCAAATTTGATTCTTTTTTGAACTTATATACTCCATATCAACAACAATCTAGTTGATAGATAAAATCTGACGAAAGATATGAATTCAGTACGTCAAAATCTACCAAATCAATCATTTAAAAATAAGCACTACTGTTTCCTTGAGTTATCACTTAAATTATTTCCTTGACCTTGTGCAATAGTTACATATAACTTTAAGGCTACCGTAATTTCAATGAATAAATTATTATTATTAAATTCTATAAATTTATTTTCAAATGGTTCGAGGTTTTTATTGAAAAAAATGATTAAAAACTTATCAAAACTATACATCTTAATAATTTTTTTTAGTTAAAAATAAATTTACCAAAATTTATAGTCAAACTGTTTATTTTTTTGTAAAATATTTGATAAGTGTGTCTTTGTTTTTCAATTCTTAGCTTTTTATTTTTTTTTTAAATACAATCTTCTTCCAGAGAACAAATCTGAATTTTTAATAAGAATAACATAGTTTCTACCTTTTGTCCTTTTCAGGAACTAATATTTCAACTAACTGCGAAAAAATGTTCGTAGCTTAAAATTTTAAACTTTTAAACCTGCGTTTGATAATTTTATTTAATATTTATCATTTTCCTTATTTTAAACATTGAATTTAATTATCAATTTTATGTTTTGAAAAAAAAATCTGTTAATTTCAAAATGTAAATTTCTAATCGAGAGTTTACATTTCTAATCATAATTATGTATATTTTTAAATTCATGATATTTCAGCGAAATTTTTGAATCAACCCTTAATTGGTATATAAAGAAAAAAAATGTAAATTAAGATGGTTAGAATTTTGAAAGTTGATAAGTTTTTTGTAAAGTTGATCTAAGTGTCAGATAAACTAATGAACTTTCCTGAAAACTTAAGTCCACATTTTACAACTTTTTTTAAGACTGCCAAACCATTTGACTCACGCTTTAAAAAATATTTAAGATAAAATTGAGTTTTCATCTTCTTCAAAATATTGTCAAAATTTTCGTTTTTGGCAGATTTGGGGAAAATTTACAAAAAGAAAACTTCAATTACTTTTTTCACAGAAGTCATAACTACTCGCGGTCTTTGGGAAAGTTTATCATTGAGTCAAACTTTTACGTTTTCATAATATTTCTAATGTGCTACAGTTTTGCCAAAGAAGTGTACACATTTGTTTAATGAATTTTACGTATTTTCAAAAGATATCTCGAAAACAAAAGCTGATAGATAAAAACTCAACGCTCCAAAATTAGTAAAGATAAGCTCTCTTAATTCTGTGTTCTCTTGAATTTTTAATCATGGCTAATTTCTGACCTGATCTGATATAGGTTCGGACATATATATTTTTTTAATATGGTGTTATGTTTTGTGTATTTTTATATGCATTGTATGCATTATGCTTTAAACAAAATGTATAATTCTGAATTTATTTTCAAGCAAATTCGTAGTTCAGAATACGGAACATAATTTTGAATGACTTACCGGAAAAAGCATTAATTGGAAACTTTGATTATGATCAACCCGGTTGCTCAAATTTTAATTTAAAAAAACTCTTATTTTGCCCGGAATGATTCACATTTTCTACAAAATAAACAAAAAATTCATAACTTTTTAATTTTTCGCTTAAAAAATGAAATTTTTTTAGCTTTATTTATTAAAATTAACCTTAACGAATTTTTGAAACCCCAAAATATGATCTAAAATCAGGTTATGTTTTTTGATGAAAAAAGTGATTCAAATGTTTTTCTTCAAGATTTTTGTTGAAAAATTACAGGTTTTTTGTCATATTCGCACGGATATTGCCCAAATTTTTGTTTTATAATTTGGAAATGGAATGCCCAGACTTTATTAAGTTTCAACGAAAATAGCTCGGATTTGCCCTACCTTGATGTTTACGGCAGAACTTCTGGCAACCTTAAGCTTACCAGATTTTTATGCAAAATTTAAGATTTCAACCATCGATGAAAGTAAGTATACTATTATGTTACTAAAGGATTCATTTTACTAATTTTAATCACTCTTTTGACGAATTTACAAAAGTTTTATTACACGAAAAGTATTTATGTAAAAGAACATAAAAATGAATAACCTTATAGTTTTGAACGGATCTGAATGCCAAAAAAAAGTCCTCAATTAAAACAAAAATAGTATTAAAAAATTTAATTTTTATTAATGCTTTGTATGAAAAAGAGAAAAGAAGTTTATGGTTTGAAAAAATCATAAACTTCATTGACCGATCCAAATTTTTAATGTGAAATCGGGCGCTGAATCCGCAAATGAAATTCAAAAAAACCTTTGTAGAACAGTTTTTGAGTTATGCACCAAATGAAGGAATTTTGGAATTTAAAAAAAAATACTTGTACTTAGAAACAAAAATCTTGGACTGATTTGAAAACTTTTTATATGCATTTAAAAGGTGAATATATTTGCGATCAATCACCTGAACTTTTTTGCGTATGATGATTTTTGCGTAGTATTGTTGATATTACTTAACTTATTTTAGAAAAATGATAACATGCGTTTTTTTTTGAGAAAATTTAGTTTTGTCGAGTTATTTATTAATAACGGTTTAAAATAGAAGTAATCTTTGCGTGTTTGATTAATTTATCGAACCGCAGTGTGCTAATCTTGGTATAGGAAGAATTAAACATTATAGATCTCACTCGCTCCAAGCTTGAATTGATTATTAGCTTACCAGATGGTCACATGCCAAATTTCAGCAAGATCTGACCATGGAGAGGGTTGAGTCTCCAGCGTGAATAGGATTCTAAGAGATGTTGCTCGGAAGGAGGAAAAAATACTAGTTTTTCATTAATAACATTATTCTTCACTGGCAGGTCACTTTTCAAGAATATTTTACTAAAGCTTTATAGTTCTCTATATGGCTTAGATTGATATATGTCTAAGACTTAAGACTTAACTGGTTAATACATTAAATTTGATTAAAAATTATTTTTCGTTAAAAAACTTAGTGTAAAAGTGAAAAACGACAAAAAATTTCCCCTTGAATAGGAGTTGCATAATTTTTCCCACATTTTAATTGGCTGGGCAAATGAGTACCGATACCAGTTTTAAAAACCAAGCAAAATATGGGCATTTGGTTTTGATTTTTTTTCACACATTATTCGAACAAATCAAATAAAATCCAATGATTATTCGATAAAAAAAAATCTATAATAAAGTGACCAACACCAAACATTTCCATTGTTCATATTTTCATCGCAACTTGTCATCGCAACAGCGTTCGAACCAATTTCAAAACTATTTAAAACACAATTTAGACAAAAAAAAAACTTTTGAAAATTTAAACCAATTTGGGTTTTATTTTTAAGCCAGATCATAGTTCGAATAAATTCGGGAAATCTGGGATGCCTACAATACTTCACTTCCTTTTACTATTTAAATAAGGAAAATATTTCAGGAGTTACGATCAAATAAATCATAATTTTTTTATATGCAATTTTTTTCCTCGTTTAAAAAAATGTTACGATTTTTACAGCAGCTAGATAAACGAGGACTAAATAATAATAAAACCAGAAAATCTGAAATGCTTACTTCAAAACCATAAATAAATGGTTGAATAAAGCATAATTAATGTTAGTTTTTCGATCATTATTGAAATTTGCGTAGATTAAACACTCCACATTCATTCTCCAATAATTGATTCCGAAACAACAAAAAAACATTAAAAAAAAACTGCTGCATTTGCCTAAAATAGACATTTCAATTTCAGTCTATGATTTGAATTTATAAATAAACTTTTTCAACTAATTCGTATCAAATTTTAAAGACGTAAAAATATTGGACGTATCTTTTTTGGCAAATTTTTTTCCAAAAGTCGAAAAATTAGGATTTCAAATGAAATGGATCGACCATGCTCAGGGAATCGTACGAGCACAAGCATCGTTGGTACTTTGGATTTGTAGAAGAACATCAAT
This sequence comes from Uranotaenia lowii, assembly GCF_029784155.1. NCBI lineage: Eukaryota > Metazoa > Arthropoda > Insecta > Diptera > Culicidae > Uranotaenia > Uranotaenia lowii. Next base: position 30,068,815 of record NC_073691.1, on the reverse strand, counting down.
GGGATGTTCCAGATTTGGCTGTGTTTCTGGATGCCGTTTTCCGAGTGAATTAGATCATTTTTGCTGTTTCCCATAAGCTGACTGAGAGCCTGAGTTTTGTAAGACCTTTCCTATTTGTTATTCATTTATGTGCAATAATTTAATGGAAAACGGACAATATTATAAACATCAAAATTGAAAGATAGTTTTCAACTTTCCATCCTCCATAGAGATTTTTTTTTAAATTCATGTTGTTTTGATGGATTGGATTAAAGTTTAAATGGTGTGAGTGACTTTCTATTCAGGATAGTAATCGAGTAAAGAGACTAGACAACCGTCCCAATTTTTTAAATTTCTCAATAGAAATAATTACGAAAATCATTCTACAAATTAACATAATTCCTGTTTCTATTCTTCTTCAAGTTGCGTGTAGTAGATCAAAATGCCTTGCTTGAAAAACTTATATATTCAAGGTTTTTTATAAGCTCACTTCACCTTTTCGTTGTATCGAATTGTGTATAAAACTGAACTTTAAACAACCCGAACTGTAACAAAGAACTTTTTCATATGAGCAGATGATCATTTCTATTCAATATCGTTCAATATTTTTCAAAACGAAAATTGTATTGGGTGCACAATTCAGAAATCTTCAGAAATTACACTTCCAAAAAACATAAGAACCACAGACAAACAGACAGGACACTCCGTTTTCATTTTTTGCAAACTTTAAACGAGAAGCCAGAGAGCTAGGTAATGTCACCACCAGATTGCGCTAGTGCACATCTATCAAAATTATTCTGAAATGGGTTTATTTGTTCTATCGTGAAAAAATTCCTACGTGGTGAGATCATAAATCAGTAACGAATCTTGTAAATCTTCAATCGATAATGATTTTATTTGGAAGCGGATTTTCGAGAATCGGTCTGTAGAGTTTCTAAATTTGCCAGAAATGGAAATAATGCGCGATTAAATTATCCGAATCGAAATTATTGGAGCATCCTCAAAATGATCTGCGGGTTGGTTTCCTTGTGAGTCGTCGTGGTTTAAGCCATTGATTTTCTAAAATTTGATGAGATCACAATAAGGACACGAGAGATAATTCTGAAAAAAAAACGTGTACCTATCTGAAAAATAAAACTACTAGATCAACTCAAAAAATATAAACATAAAGTTTCAAGCCATACGCGCTTTTTGATTTCTACAGCCGAAAACGGAAAAATGTAACATTTGCACTTATCTGTTATTGAACTTTTTGCTCTGAAATGATCGCCTTTGATTTGCTCCAGAAGACTACTTTTGCCATAGCCGAACTGTTGCGAATTTATGAAATAATCATTTAACACTGAGCCATGGAAATTCTTCCAGAATCTTGTTTTTCCACTACAACCAACACTCCGTATCCCATAGGATTCCATAAAAAATAGTTTGTTTACATACACTTTTTTACATCACAATGTCATAGGCAACCTTGATCATATTACAAAATCATATTCAGTTGGTTAACAATGTCGCCACCAGATGGTAATATAATATCATGCGAAAAATCATGCGAATTTTCTTCTAAGTGTCCTGTCTGTTTATCTGTGCAAAAATTATACTTTCAGCGAAACTATTATCAAAAGTTTCATCTGCTGCAAACAACAATTTAAAGAAACAATTACTTTTAACCTAAGTGTCATGTCATTGTTAAGTGATTCTTTAGATAAAAGCATTGTATTTGTTTAGTAAAGTTGAACTATTTTCACATGATCATTTATAAATTTTTTCAGGAACACATATGGAAAATCGATAACCATACGTAAATTCTATCAAAAAAAAAAAAACTATGTCTTCCTCACATAATGACTCAGTGTTGTACGATATCCTCTCTAATAACCCAACAGTGATCTTAAAATTTCCAAAATTTGATGAATAACCTGAAGTCTAGCTAACCAACTTCTAACGGTAGTGAAAAATATTTCTCAATTATTGCTTTGGAAATTTTTCAGCAAAAATCAGTCAAGTTTGTCGGTTTAAGCACTTAGTTTGAATTTTTGAGGCTTTAATTTTTTAAAGTTTGAAATATTTACCAATACAACTACCTACCTCAAAAAAATAAATATACCATATTGGTAAGGTGTTAAAAGCATCATTTTAAACATTTCCCGGGATCCCGACAATTCCCGGAAAAGGATCGCCAGATTTCCCGATACCCGGGATCACTAAAATGGCTTTGAAATGGACACTCAATTGGTGCCATACCTTTGAAAAGCAAGATAAAAAATTTCATTTTTTTTAGGTTTTAAAATTTATAATTGTATTTTAATGCATTGAAATGTATTAAAATGTTTAACAGTACTGATGTGAATGAAAAAATTGCAAAAAAATCAGAATTTCTACAAGAGGTGGAGGGTTGAAAAGGACAGTTCGGTATCGAATGATGAAAGAAACACAGGAAAATGGAAAGCCTTTATTTGGACAAACATCAGTTTATGATCAGTTTCTGCGATTGAGTAAAACGACACTTACCGATTCAACGAGGTTTCTGGATACTGTTGATGGAGTTATATCCCAGATATTCTGAATTGGTTTTCCGTTTTCCAAGATTATGTTCTGGATTTTTTGCTTTTTAAATCACTCTATAGGAGCTTCATTGACTGAGAATTCAGTACTACTCGTATTAAGTTCTCCTGCTGTTTGACGCATTCTTCTTAAGATCAATCTTGGGGGCAGGGACTACAGTGAGTTAGTTGAATATTCGGCGATAACTTCTCGAGACCAATCAATCCTAATCCTTCGGATATCTTAAGATACTCTACTTACGAATCCATTCCCTTGAACGTCTCATTTAGCAGGATTTAACTGGAGTTAGGTAACTTACGGTGACTTGTTGATGAAGCCTAGTCACAACTGCGGAACATCCGTGCATCCAAGGTGGCTACCATACATACATACATACATAGGAGCTTTGTGGACTTGGAATTTGACGGTTAAAAAACGAAAAATACGAACTCCACTGTTTCTTCATTATCAATTTTAACTTAACACTAAAGCGTATATCTTTCAAGGATATGACGGCTATCATCTTGGATACGAAAAGGTTGATTTTTGATTGGATAAATAAAAACCTTGTCCAAGAAATCATTTGATTATTTCGAAAGTATTGGCGCATTTCAAACGCATTCCAATCCGGGGAGTCGTCCAACACCGAACTCACATACCCACTATAGTCACTGAGTCTAATGAGGATCTTCTAAGCTTTTCTTGAACTTGACTTTTTTTAATCACGATGAACTCCATGAACATTACAGAGCTTAAATGACTTACTTAAGTAACGCTCTGTATTATCATGTATCTTAACTAATCAGATCTTTTCCTTTTCCTCTTGTCACCCTCAGGAAGCTAAAGAGATCCTGTGCGATCCGGAGCGGCGGGCCAACTACGACAAATGGCGCAGCAGCGGCATCCAGGTGAGCTACAAGAATTGGGTCGGCATGAAGGAGCACGTGCAGCAGAGTATGCACTGGTCCACGCCGAAGACCAAGGACCGGATGCTGCCGGAAACGGCCTCTGGAGCTGGTGCTGGAAGTGGTTTGGCCGCCGGATCCCAGAACCCGGCCCATCGGCGGGCATCGGAGGGAGGTGCTGCGCTGTATTATGGCGGCCGGAAGGGTGAATGGGGCTCGGAGAATCCCAGTGAAGTGGTCAACAAGTTCCGCAACTATGAAATCTAAGGAGGGGCAGGTGCTAAGGATTGTTTTTACGTGGGCGGGGGAGACTGTAGGGGTGTCTGAAAGATCATCGGACTAACCGTGGAACCGAACGTCGAAAGAATGCCTAGATAACAACATCCTTCGTGCTCCTTTTTACCGCAATTTCGACGTTCGGTTGCCGGTTGAAGGTGAAACTTTTAAGATGCTTCCTAAAGATGTGCGTATTAAATTTTTTTATTAGTTTAAAGAGAGTTTTAACAAAGTAAAAAATTAAAATAATCAAAAATTAAATAATTGAGAGAACAGATTTATAACATTTTTCACCGTAGTCGTTAAGATGATAAATGATTGTTGTTTATCCTATTGTGTCTCGTTATTTATGAATAAAAAAAAAGAAAAATTCATCATTGAAATAAATTTATATTTAATACTATCACGACAAAAAATCTGTGTTGATTGAAAATGAATGTGACAAATAGGTGTACTGTACTGTAGCCATTTATGAACCAACATACAAAAACCTGACAGACCCTAAAGAGAATAAACAAAAAAAGAAGGTATAGTAACATTACATATAATTCCATGTAGTCAATTTCCGTTAGCGGTTAAACCGATCAGAAACAATCGGATACACATCATAAATAGAAGAAGATCATAGAAGAAAAGAGTAATAATTTCCATATAATCGAAAATTTGAAGAAAAAAATCAAAGAGCAAAACATGATCGCGAATCTTCCTTCTCAATGCAGATGATGAAAAAGAGTTAAAAAGAGTGAATAAAATAAAAGGACAGCAACAAAAACAACATCGAGTTGAATGTCCAACATTGAAATAAAAATGAACAAAATAAAACATCAACAATACCATATTATTTGTGTGTGTAATGTTTGTGAAACAACTTTTACATACTGTCAAAAACAGAGGCATATAACGCATATAATCTTCGGTGTTGAATGGAAAAAAAGTCCCCTCATTTCTATACCGTATGAGCCAACAAGCATGAAGAATCTCCTTCTGAATGGAAAGGATATACTGCAAGGAAACACATTCGAACAATGATGACAAAGAGAAGTGAAAAAAAAACGGGTTGAGTCTACTAGCTGTTTTCCTCCCATAAGGACAATGCTCGAACCCAAAGCTCTGAACTTTACAAACCAAGAAAAAAAATCGGAAAAGGAAAAATCATAAACAGGATACGGTTCCATTTACATACTTACAATGGGACAAACTGTGAGCTTGGAAAATCATGGATTTGGGAAATGGAAGGAAAAAACCTGTTACCAATACCAAAGGCCTTCCGACTCCTTAAGGAAAATCAAATAAAAGCCAACAAACAAGGTTTACATTTTAAAGATTCGATCCGATCGAAAATCGTTGGAACTGATTTCAGTCGTCCTTACTCTGTTAAACTCCTCTTAAAGTGGAAATTTAGACACATTTTTTTCTCATCTGATCCTTTTACATGGACTTTTACATCCCTTTTCTTGGTTCGAAAAAAATAAGAAAAAAAACACCCGAATAAAATCAAAACAATATAAAATTAAACAGGGTTGCCAAATGTGAACCAAAAAAAAATAAGCATCCATCTCCTAAACGATAATTGCTCGACTGAGAACCATTTAAAGGCAACCGTCTAGCTATTTGAAGGAGAACGTCGACCCGAAAAAAACACATAAAATCTGCAACAAATTCAACAACAACCAGAACGATTGGAGGAAGAAGTGCTTTCCGGGTGCCGTTTTTCGGTTTTTAACTAATGGTTAAAAATTGCTGGTCCTTGGTGACTTCCTTTAGGCATCTGCTAGCAGACAGCGTTAGGAATTTGTTTCGTTTTTCAACCACCAAAAAATGCCGAAAAGTTCGTTTTTCGGAAGGTAAGCGAGCCTTGTGAAGGTGCACTCTAGGGAGGTGCAGAAGAAAAATTTTCGCTGTAAATTGCGAGGCAACGAAAAAAATTGTTCTTACAGTTTACTAACTTACTTTTCATAAACTCGGATAGAAAACTTTTTTTGTGCAAAAATGCATTTGAAAAATGTTTTTAACACCTTTTTCTGGAATCAAAGGGAAATTCAATTAAAATTGCCTGGGTAAATATGATCGTTATTAACCAGAGAAAGTATTAGAAGTAAAAATTATCCATCGAGTTCAGAAACTTCTGAGGACAAAGTTTTTCAGCATTTTGACTCTGTATGCTTGTGTTTTTTTTTTTTTATTTCTTAGATAAATTTCTTGGATAGAGGAAAACATCCACCCTAAACATAATTTATTATCACGATAAATTTGTAAGGATGCAACGCTTCTCCTGATGTAAAATATAAAAAACTACATGATTCAAAAAAAAAAAAACTAGTAATGATGATTTTAATACAAATTCGGAGGGTTTTACGAAGGTTTCCCGACTAAACTTTTTAAAAAAATAAAATTTTAAGAAAGTGTACCGAAAGTGAAAAATGTTGGAGTAGGTAGGCCGTCAATTTTTAAGCTGTTTCCAGATCAGTTTCGAAGCGTATAAATATAACAACACACAAAAAATGGCTAAGCTTGTTAAAATTTAAAGTTCCAAGATAATACTTTATGGGAATTTTGCAGCCAAATTCCCAAGACTACATAGCTAAATAAACTAAATTGAAAATTGAAAATTTCAACTGTAATTCGATTAAAACTAAAATTGTTCTAATTATTCCTTGACGATTTTAAGCGAATTTTCACACACAAAAAATATTAATTCCAAATATTGACAAAATTCCAAATTCATTTCAAATAAGTTTTAACAATTTCACTGAAAATTTTGTTCTAAGGAATTGGAAAAAATTTCTCAAAATAAATTTCATAGATGCTTTGTATGTTTCGAAGTTATGCTAGTTCCGGTAAATAAGACGGACTGAAGAAGCGCAGATTTGGAAGTCTGCTGCTTTGTTTGTTTTGAAATAATTCCAATTCCGGTAAATAAGACGGACTAAAAGAGCGCAGATTTGAAAGGCTGCTTTTTCGTTTGTTTAAAATGATTCCAGTTCCGGTATATAAGACGGACTAAATAAGCACAGATTTGAAAGACTGCCCCTTTGCTTGTTTTGACATGATTCCAATTCCGGTAAATAAGACGGACTAGAGAAGCGCAGATTTGGAAGTCTGCTGCTTTGTTTGTTTTGAAATGATTCCAATTCCGGTAAATGAGATGAACTGAAGAAGCGCAGATTTGAAAGGCTGCTGCTTTGTTTTTTTTTTAAATGATGCCAATTCCGGTGAATAAGACGGACTGAAAAAGCGCAAATTTGAAAGTTTCAGCTTTGTTTGCTTTGAAATGATGCCAATTCCGCTAAATAAGACGGACTGAAGAAGCGCTGATTTGGAAGTCTGCTGCTTTGTTTATTTTGAGATGATACCAATTCCGGTAAATAAAATGAACTGAAGAACCGCAGATTTGAAAGGCTGCAACTTTTTTTGTTTTGAAATGATGTCAGTTCCAGTAAATCCGACGGACAGATTTAAAATATTGCAGCTTCGTTTGTTTTTAAATCATGCCAATTCCGGTAAATAGGACAGACTGGATAAGCGCAAATATAAAAGGCTGCTGTTTTGATTGTTTTGAAAAAAAAAAATACAATTCCGGTAAATAAGAAGGTCTGAAGAAGCGCAGATTTGGAAGGCTGCTGCTTTGTATGTTTTGAATTGATGCCAGTTCCGGTAAATAAGACGGACTAAAAAAGCCCAGATTTAAGAAGCTGCTGCTTTGTTTGTTTAGAAATAATTTCAATTCCGGTAAATAAGACGGACTGAAGAAGCGCAGATTTGAAAGGCTGCTGCTTTGTTTGTTTTTAAATTATGCCAATTCCGGTAAATGAAACAAACTAAAGAAGCGCAGCTTTGAAAAGCTGCCACTTATTTTGTTTTGAAATGATGCCAATTCCAGTTAATAAGACGGACAGATTTAAGATGTTGCAGCTTCGTTTGATTTTAAATAATGCCAATTCCGGTAAATAAGACGGACTGAAGAAGCGCAGATTTGAAAGGCTGCAGCTTTATTTTTTTTTTAAATGATGCCAGTTCCGGTGAATACGACGAACTGAAGAAGCGCAAATTTGAGAGGCTGCCACTTTTTTTTTTGTTTTGAAATGATACCAGTTCCAGTTATTAAGACGGACAGATTTAAAATGTAGCATCTTCGTTTGTTTTTAAATCATGCCAATTCTGGTAAATAAACTGGTCTGAAGAAGCGCAGATTTGGAAGGCTGCTGCTTTGTTTGTTTTGAAATGATGCCAGTTCCGGTAAATAAGACGGACTAAAAATGCGCAGATTTAACAGGCTGCTGCTTTGTTTGTTTTGAATAATTCCAATTCCGGTAAATAAGACGAACTGAAGATGCGCAGATTTGAAAGTTTGATGCTTTGATTGTTTTGAATTGATGCCAATTCCGGTAAAAAGACGGACTGAAGAAGCGCAGATTGTAAAAGCTGCTGCTTTGTTGGTTTTGAAATGATGCCTGTTTCGGTAAATGAGAGGACTGAAGAAGCGCAGATTTGAAAGGCTACCGCTTTTTTTTGTTTTAAAATGATGTCAGATTCGGTAAAAAAGACGTACTGAGAAGCTCAGATTTTAAAGGCTGCTGCTTTGTATGTTTGTTTTGAAATGATTCTAATTCCGGTAAATAAGACGGACTGAAGAAGCACAGATTTGAAAGCAGGTTTTTGCGTTTCTTGTTAATAGAAATTTTTTGAAAGTTTTCCGACTCTGATAAAAAAAAGGCAGCATTAGGACTGAAGATACATATATTTAAATTATTTCTGCTAAGTTTATGAGGTGAAATGACAAGCAAGATGTTTTCAGATACAAAAAACTGAGAGGAAAAAAATGAAGAACTGATCCACGAATACTCTATCTAAAAGTTTGTCGAATAATAATTTTAATTTCAAACTTAGAAGAAAAATATTCAATGTATAAATCATCTGTGCTATATAACAGTGGGTTAATTTTGCTTTTCACAACTCTGAATCGTAAGCTTTCTTTAAAATTAAAAATAAAGTGAACTTAGTGAATTTAACTTCTAAGTTAAAAGATTGATCTTCAAAAATGGTGTCATATGATAACGAAAAGCACTTTTTCCTCCAGTTAATTAAAAAAAAACCATCAAGCAGAAGGACACAAAATATTCCTACTCGAAATCCCCACCTTAATCTATCTAAACTCTTAATCAAAAAACAACAAACCAATCGTAACGAAGAACAATCCACCTACAGGCTCGTGTGAATCAGCAAAGGAAAGGAATAAGTATTTAAACAAAAGACTATTTTTATACACTGAACCCAAAATAAGGAGAAATCCCATTTTCTATCCCTTGTTATCAATCGATCTTGAAAAAAAAAAGTTTATGACAACCGAAACAAACTATCGATGTTACCTCTCACTCTGCCAAAAAACATAACTAGAAACAAATCGAAAACTGAGCTAGCACTTTACCCCGAAAAAAATCATTGAACCCAAACAAATGTGAGGTGGCTCAATAGCGTTGATTGAAGAAAACAAATGAATAAATAAACTGCGTTTAAATTAAATTAATATATCAAACTCCCAGACAAACATACATAAATGCGCGTTTCATGATTGATGGACATCAGACCCTCTAGCAAACATGAACAAGAGAGAAAAAAAATCAAAAAACTTTAATGGTTATATAATTGAGAATAAACAAAAAAAACTCACAAAACACATACATAGAATTAAATGTGATAATTGATACATGATCTGCTGAACTTGATATAAACTATATATACATACATATACAAATTATGAAAGTGTAATGTTACAAATTACAAACTGAAGGTAAAAAACACAAAAGAAAAACATAACCATTCGTGGGAATCTGACCTGTACCAAGTAAGAGTGTATGTAAGCAAAAAAAAAAAACACAAAAACCCATTATTAGCCGGTATAGTTGTAGAGAACAAGAAAAATAAAAACAATCAAAAACATAAACATAAAAACAAACATATTTACTGTTCGTCGCGTTGCGAGAGAGGGAGAGAGAGATGACAATGAAATCACAACTCTCATAAAAAAAAAATCACCACTCAAAATGCTCTCAACTCTTCAAAATATCAGATAGAAGTGAACTTAGCGAATTCATTCTCTCACACAAGAAAAAAAAACACACACACACTCATACACAGAAGAAAAAAATCACCAAGTCAAACTGTGGACAAAACAACAAAATCACAACACAAAGTTTTGAACAAAATAAAGTAACTCACAAAAAAAAACTTCAAAAAACAAAAAATTATGCTGTGTTTTTATTTATGAGAAATTTTTACCAATTTGAAAATGGAGGACATTTTCTCTGACACAGTAAGTAAAAAGTAGGTTTTTTTTTCTAAAATTCGTTTCATTTTTATTTACAGAGTCTTGTATCGGCGCCGAATTCATCATCTGTCTGCTTAAATATGGTTCTACAAACTGGAAGAACTAAAGAAGGCATATGTTTCAACTGTTAAAAAATATATTATACTGGCAACTAGCTAACTGAAAAAAATGCACATTCGGTTCGGTTTTGAAATCATCTGTCGTCTTAACTTGAAATGGTAATGCCTATTGGTTAACATTTTTCCTAAACTTAAAAAAAACTATAATCATTCTAGAAAGAGTATTCAGGAAATAAGAGATTCACGTGGAGAGATTAGAACGAAATCCTGTTGTTAATAATCAAAGAGTATTGTAATTTCCCTTGAAAGTCTATTGTTTTTAAAGAGAAGCCTAAAACTGAACTTATGTTAATTAAAAAAATTTTTGGTAACATTTGCCTCGACCGAAATTGATTTTAAATTTTAAATAAAAAGTAGAAATCTAATTTTCTTTTCGCAAAAATCGCTTTCGCAATATGGCATCATCGTCATCAGCTCGTATCCAGTCTAAAATTTTCTGGTTTAAGGATCTCATTTGGTAGAGAGGATTCATTCCTAATCTTCATCGTCGCCGTTTTCCAGTTCATCCAACTCGTCCTCGTAAACGATTCGCTGTCAGAACTCCTCCGGGTGGTCCGGTTTTAGGTCACAGGGTCGCAGGAATTCCTGACCTCGCTCATGGATCCATTTGTTGGAAACTGTTGGATTAGAAGAATTTTTTGTTAAAAGCAGTAGGATTGAAAAAATGGATTTTGGAACTTACCCCACTTGGTTCCGGCAAGAACCGGGCAGGCCGCGTGCCGGGTGGCATAATCGCCGTGGCCCGATGCGTGCAGGTTGAACCAGAAGGCCGCCGTTCCCTTCTTGGGCCACAGCGCCGTCCGGATGCTGGGAAACACGGTGGCACCACCCTGGGCCACGTCGCTCATCTGCAATGTTCGAAAAAAAAAATTGAGGTTAGTTTTAATAAATTAGAATAAGCATCTCAATCATTAAGTAAACTAAATGACCTGTCAGTTAAACTTTCAGAGGCTCCGGCCAGACAATCATAGGATTCCGACCTGGACAACCTTTAATAGTTCCCCAATCCTACGATCATTTATCGATTTTCTAGGTCGACGTCATCCAAATGGAATTGAATCTCGATAAACTCCCAATAACTCAAAATCCCGTAACTTCTTAGAATTTCTTGCTTACGAACTTTCGATGGTGTGTCCAAGCGATTTTTCATTACATCTGTCCTTCGACCCATCCAAGGATTTCCGATTTGATGACCCTGTATTGGCTTCTCAGGTCAACGTACATATCTTCTAGTGGTTCCGGACCAACGACTTTTAAAAGGATTCTCAGCCAGACGACGATCTACAATGGCTCTCATGCCTGAATACTTTGAAAAAAAATTCTCCACTCGGTTCCTAACCCAACTGTTCCAGTTGTTTCTCAGACTCATGACCTTACAATAGTTTCTGACCCATCTACCTTCCTATGGTTTCCAGCTCGACGACCTTGCAAGAGGTTCTCGCCTGGACAAGCTCCAGTAGCTTCCCGACCCAACGATCATTTCTGATTTCATAGGTTGACATCTCATCCAAATGGATTTGAAGCTCGACGAAATTCCAATAGCTCCCCAACGACCTTCCAAGAAACTCCGGACCTTCTAAGAATATCTTGCTTGCGACTATTCGATGGTGTGACCAAGCTCGCCGAGTTTCCATTGCTCCTGTTCTCCGACCTACCCAAATATTTCCGATTTGATGACCTTGTATTGGCTTCCCAGGTCGACGTATTTCTATTGGTACTTGGTCTGATGACCTTTCATGGTAGATGATCTTCTAGTGGCTTTGGACCAACGACCTTTAAAAAGATTCCTGTTCCAGTTGTTTCCCAGTCTCATGAACCTATTTTAAGTTCTGACCCATCGACCTTCCTGTGTTTCCAGCTTGACGACCTTCCACGACACCTGTCTGATGATACGCATTTATTTCGGCTCGATAACCTCTAGTAGCTTCCCAACCCGATGGTCATTTTCTCATTTCCTAGGACGACGCCATTCAAATGGATTAGGAGCTCGATGAAATTCCAATAACTCCCCAACGATTTTCCAAGAAACTCAGGACCTTCTAACAATATCTTACTTGCAATCTTTCGATGGTGTGTCCAAGCGATTTTCCATTACATCTGTGCTTCGACCTTTTAACGACTTTTAAAAGGATTCTTAGAAAGACGACTAACAATGGCTCTCATGCACGAATATTTTGAAAAGGTTCCACTAGGTTTGTATCCCGACTTGTACCAATTGTTTTCCAGTTTCATGACCTTACAACAGTGTCTGACCCATCAACCTTTCTGTGGTTTCCAGCTCGACGACCTTCCAAGAGCTCGACAACCCTTAACGATCCCTAACCGTTGTCCTCAAAGTGGTTTCACTTCAAGGATCTCTAAATGCTTCCCGGTCTCAATACCTTCCACTGTTTGTCGGCTCGACAAATTTATCATGGATCATGGACTTGAAGAATTGTCTTGGCCTGGTGACCTCCCAAAGCATCTACCCAACGACTTTTCAATGCTAGAGTCTCAACTCGGTGACCTTCCAGTGGTTTCGACTCAATGACTATCCATGGCTCTTTTTCGAGGACCTCTAAGAAGGACATACCGGCTCGATGAAACCTTTCTTGAGAACTTCTCTAGACCGACTTCTTAAGAATAATGATGCGATAAATAATATGATTTGATCACATCGAGATGTATAAGCTCATGAAAAGTTGAAGATTGTATAAATTGCAGCTCACCAAAGTATTATTGAATTTTGTAGCGTTATTTTTAAGTATTTGTGTTTATTTAATTTAGAGCGGGTAGGTATTGTATTAGTTGGAGCCAAAACTCAGTGTTTAGAGTTAAGAGTGTAAAAGTCAAACGCACACATGTGATGAAAAACATAAACAAGAATCGGCGAAGCAAAACAAAATCTGTGCAACGGAACAAAATAAGCGCCAGAATTCGCCATTGATGATTTGCTAAACGTCGTGGAGTTACCGTTCGTCGCTGACATCCCGGAGTCAAAGCCAACAAACTGGATGTGACGTAATATCATACAATTACACATCACCAAACATACTACACTTCTACACTACACAAACTATAATACTTGCCACACCTACCATGTCATGTATTGATACCATCGTACAATAAAGTTTGTTCTATCACAATACTCAGGCTTGTCTTACGTGGCGTCAAAAGCTGAGATAAAAAAAAACTCAGATTTCGTTTGATTTATCGCCGAAAATATCACGGGATATTCGTCGAAACTAAGTTAATGCGATGGTCGGTGAAAAAGTTCCAAATCTTATGCGAAAACGGATATAAACGGAGTGAAATAGAGAATCAAGCGGAACAGCACGATGGCTGCCGCTTTGAGTTTAGTTGGCTCAAACCTGAGCCCTCCTGAGCCATTAGTTTTGAGCGAAAACATGGCGGACCATTGGTCGAAGTGGTATCGACAATTTATGTGGTTTTCAATTGCAACCAAACGCTCCGAAAAAATGAGTTCAGTGCAAGCAGCAACACTCCTGAGTGTAATTGGCGCCAATTGCATCAGAATTTTCTGCACATTTGGATTGCGTCCCAAACAAGAAGAAGACGTGGAAATCATTGTGGGAAGATTTTCACAATGTTTTACACCCAAGTCATGCGTAACCAATACCAATTTAACAAGATAGAACATAAAGTAGATGAATTCTTCGACGTGTTTGCGACTCGCTTTCGCGAAAAGGCAAAAAAGTGTGCATTCAGTTTTTTACATGGCTCGTTGGTGAAAGACAAGTTAATTATCGGGACAAAATTCACTAAATTAGTATCACAATTACTAAATGATAAACTGACGTTGCAAAAAACCATAGAGTTGTGTCGAAACTTTGAATTAACGTCGATGCAATTCGAAGAGTTGAACAAAGTGGCCAAAGTGGAAGTGGTGAAATCAGTGAAACAAGCGGAATAAGAAAGAAACAAAAAGTTTCAGACAAGTGATGAACTGATTGAATGTAAACGCTGCGAAAGGGCCGCTTGCAAAGCGTTAACAAATTGTGAAAATATAGTGTGTGGATCTAAAAAAAAGGAGTGAAATGAAAAAGAACTTCAATAGCAGAGAACATAAAGTGAATGCAACGTCCTGAAAGAGTTTTACGAGAAAATTCAGTTGCTATCAAGCTTTAGAGAACAACGTATTTGGTTATATTCAACGGACACTGAATGCCAGTCTTGTGTGAGATCTCCTCAGTGTACCGTGTAAAAGGGAGGTCCATTCCAAATATTTTCATGATCGTCAAAGAAAATGTCACTCCAGTTCTTGAAAGGAAAACCTTGCTGTACTAGACTGCCGTTCGGGCTCGCATCGGCGCCGGAAGTATTTCTATGGGTCATGCAAGATACATCGATGACATCGACGGCGTTGAATGTTCCTTGCAAGAAGGTCTTCGGTGTCTATTGGTGTTTCCGGTAAGAATTATCAGTAAACAAAGGACTAGTGTTCAAATCGATCCAAGTAGTGTTTCCTCGGACATTGTAAGATGCTAGCAACAATTCACAGCGGACCCCCGGGGTTTAAAAAAGCTGTTATGCGAGCAAAACAGCTGCTGTTTTGGATCAACATGACGCGAGATATCCTGGAAATGACGGACGCTTGTGGGGTCTGTCAGAAACATCAGCGAAGTAATGTCAAACATACAGTGATTTCCAAAGAGCTTCCCAGCCTGCCATTTGAAACAGCACCAACAGACTTGTTTCACTTCAGAGGAAGAGAAGTTCATATTGTTAGTTGATTGATAGCTACTTAGACTTCAAGGAGCAACAGAATACTTCATCTCGTAATCCTTCATCTTCATAATCCATAATAATACTTCATCTTCATAATCCAACAAATGAAAGAGTGGTTCGCAGTACACGGCATCCCTAGAGTATTGGAGTCAGACAACGGTCCTAAGTATTCGTCTCAAGAGTTCAAAGAGTTCTCCAAGGGATTGTGTTTCGACCACAGTACCTCCAGCACAAACTTCCCGAGAGCCGATGGACTAGCCGAGAGGTTTGTTCAAACAGCAAATACCATTCTCAAGAAATGCGCAGAGGACAAAACCGATTGTCAGCTTCAGATGTGACGTTGTATCATTCACTTACATATCACCAAACATACTACACCTCTACACTACACAAACTATAAAACTTAAAGTTAGTTCTATCGCAATACGCAGGCTTGTCTCACACTGGAAGCAAAAATGGAGCTGGTTTGGCGAAGATGTGAGACAATACATGGCCAAGCCGGAAAAGATCCAGTCGGAAGCAAACGTCGAAGCCGCTCCGGGTCGTTGTCATGCACTCGTAGAGATGTGCACCCAGAAAGGGCTGCCAGAATACCAGATATTCCTATGATACTCCCATGATACCTGAAGAAACCGAGCTATGATATTTATGACTGTTTTATTTTTTCCTGTCAGATGTTTGTCATAGTAACGGGCCCGTGAGTAGATCTAATTTTAGCTAACTTTAGTTTTTAAAATGTCGTGTATTAATAAATTAATTTAATTGCTACAAGATTTGGGTTTTGCGTATTTGTGTTTTGGTAAGGTAAGAATAAGTCGTGTAGCATACACTGAAAGTAAGTAGTGCTCAAGTTGTATAAATACTTACGAGCTGAACACATATTGTGTTAAGCTCGTAAATGTTTATAATAATGTAAAATGCAATTCTGTAGTGACGTTATTCACTGAAAAGGCCTAGATTTTCTTCGAACATATGTTCATGTGAGCTATGTAAATTGGCCGTTGATGTTACTCACGAATCAGCAAAACAAGATTAAAAAACCTATCTAGTTTTCGTTTTTAAGCTGTTCAAATACCTTCAGAAATTTCAAACAAGTTCTTTGCAGCCCGTTGCAGAATGATCCAATCGTCGGAGGACTTTAGAGTAGACCGAGTCTTATTCTATGAGTAAAACCTAAAATACCAGGCCTTTTCTTACTGAACTTCGGTTATACGTCGCTGTCTGGGTATCATATAACGGGGATTCCAAACGACTGAGCAATACTCTAAACTAAAACGCACCATTGCGCAGAATAGTTATTTAAAGCATTGTATATCTCTGAAATACTTGGTTATTCTGAATAGGAACCCAAGACATTTGGAAGCTTGAAGAACAGCTAGCCGAAACCAAGGAAGGACAACGAGTCGGGAATCATTGGGAGGCAGGAGTCAGAGCCACTAGAAGGTCGTCGGTGCAGGGTGTAGAGCCATTGGAAGGTCGGCGAACCGGAAATCGTGGAAAGTTGTCGGACCAGGACGCACATTGAAGATCGGTGTACCGGGAAGTCAGGTGAAGGTCGACAAGCCAGGACACGGGGGAGGTCGTCGAACAAAAATCGACTCAAAAGTCGGCGAGACGAGAGCCGACGGAAGGTCTTTGTGCTATTGGTGAGGCGACGGGTCGAAAGAAGAGCCGGAACCAAACAAGGTCGTCAGACCGGTGCCATGGAAGATTGCTGGGCAGGGGCCGCAGGTTCGGAACGGGATAGGTTAGCGGGCCTGTGTCATGGAACGTTATCCCTGGTCCGACGACCGACTGTCACTGGAGGAGTTACGAGCGTGGTACCGAGGAAGGCCGTCAAGCCGATGCCATGGAAGGTCGTTGGAACAGAAAACTAAGAGGAGGTCGTTGAGCTGGAACCACTGGGAGGCGTCAGGCCTCATGAAATGCGTCAAGGAGCAGGAATAAGCTTCGAGCAAGGGGGTCGAGACAAGAAGTCAGTTGGAAGGTCATCAGATTAAGCCAGGTAGAGGTCATCTGATCAGGGATCATGGAAGGTCGTCGTACCTAGAGGTCAGCAGGAGGTCGATAAGCCAAGAATCATCGACGGGCTTGAGCCACAGGTAGATCGTTAAGCCGAAGCCAGAAGGTCGTCGAGCTGCAACAGGGGGGAGAGCGTCGTGCAATGAAGGTGACGAATTAGGTCCGTTGAGAACGTTGAAGAGGAGCAGCTCCATCTCCAGCAGTAGCCACCGGAGGAAGTTAAAAGACTGTGGAGTGCGTGTGTTGAAGAGAAGCACCAGTGGAAAGAATAATGAGAAGCGGAATCAACGATGGCAAGCAGAACCTGCGCCAGAGCCAGCAAGGACAACGAGCCCAGTGTTCCGAAAATAATTCAGAAGAATCGCTCATGATAGGTTTCTAGTTGGAAAAATTCAAAGCCGAATGCTGCTGCCTGTAGTTCCCTAGATAGTCGGCAGAGCGACAATGCGAAGTCAAGCGAGAGCGGATTCGCATCAAAGTCTATCTCTCAAGCTCACTACCTGGTGTATCAGAAGTGATTGAGACACTTACTGATATAAGATCCAATTCGAAAATCCACTCGCTCACTCACTTAAACTCAATCAATGCGGCCTTGCATCGGTTCATACTGCCTGCGTACTTTCTGCCAAAGCGGCAAATACATATCTATGTACATCTATACTGCCTGCGTATTTGAATGGCTATTTTGGTCCTCCCCAACAACAGCAACAACAAAGCAAGATGTATCAGGCAGACAGCTTTCGATCACCGATCAGTAAATGAGTGAGCAAGAAAAGTTATTGAGTGAAAAATGAAACAGAAAATCAGGTATCTCCTGAATCAGTTGAGAATTCCAACTGGAGAAGGAACGTCTCTCTTTCAAATTTTATTTCCTTGATTCTCGGAACAGCGCTGTCGAACACAATCTTTGCCCCGCTAGAAGATAAACCAACCGACAATATAGGTTTTGCTTTCGCTGTTGAAAACGTTTCAGTGTCTCCCAGGAGAATTGAGTGATTTTCGGAACACTGAACGAGCCGAAATCAAGGGAGGACAACGAGCCAAAACCAAAGAAGGACAACGAGACGTCATCGAGGAAGAAACCAAAGCCACTAGAAGGTCGTCGGTGCAGAGCCATTGGGAGGTCGTTGTACCGGGGCCATTGGAAGTTTGGCGAGACGTGAAAGATTGTCGACAAGAGGTCGAAAATCCAGGACGCAGAGGTGGTCGTCGGACAGGTGTCCAGGATGGTCTTTGAGTCGTATTTATAAGTAGCGAACCGAAATCGATTGGAAGATCGGCGAGACGGGATCCAGCGGAAGGTCGTCATGCCATTTGACATTGGTGAGGCGTCAAGTCAAAAGAAGAGCGTCGATCCGTAACCAAACAAGATCGTCGGACCGGAGGCACTGGAAGGTCGAACCGGTGTCTTGGAAGGTCGCTGAGCTGGGCCCCGACATGGTCGTCGGAATGGAAGCGGTGGAAAAATGGCGTGCCAGTATCACGGAACGTCGGCAAGTCAGGGACCAGGTGGTGGTCGTCGGACCAGGAACCACTGAAGGGCTGGAACCGCTTTCAGACCGGCTAGTCGAAGCTAGAAGCTCGTTGAGCAGCAACAGGGATGAGAGCGTCGTGCAATGAAGATGACGGATAAGTTCCGGTGAGTGCGTTAAAGAGGAGCCCCCTTATCTTCAGCAGGAGCCGTCGGAGGCAGTTAGAGGAATGCGGAATGTGTTTGTTTAGGAGGAGTGTTGAGATTCGTCTCATCGAAGCAAGGCGAAGGCTAACCATTTGATTGCTATCATCAATACCATGTTGAAATATGCAATACATCATTTTTTATTAAAATAGTCATGAGGTTAGGAAACTTTCGATAAATAAGTTGTGATAACTTAAATTTATAACTCCTAGGATTTGGTGCATTAGCTATACTCAAATCGATGCCATAAATTTGTCAGTGTTGGAAATGTAAAAAAAAATCAAGATAAAAGTATGTATTTATGAGCGAATTGATCTCAATACTTACATAGAACAACACCGTTGCTATCCTATTTCCGGTCCCGAGGCTCTTGAAAGCATTCTTTTCCTCCCTCCGGGCGAAATCGAAATGTGGCTCGTAATGGCCACCAATACCGTAATTGACCACCTGCAGCTCCTCGGCCGTCACCATCGTCAGTCCGGTCATGTCCTCCACCCGCTGCCCAATCGCCTTGACATACGGATGTTCCTCATCCTTGAGCCAGGCCGACTTGCTGATCCGATAGTTGGCCACCTCCAGCTCCCCGGTTTTGTAGTTCTGGACCGTAGCCCTTCGGAAGCGAGGTTTCGCCAGCCGTTTGATGACTTCGATTTCCGCATCGGACATCACCTCGTGGTAGATGACGATGTAGGGCTGTAGGTTTGCTTCCTCTAATTTTAGGGGAGCGATCTTGAGGAACCATGACTTGTTGGTGACGTACCGGCAGGTCAGTTTGGACAGGTCCGATACCGACCGATTGGCCTCCCCTCGGCAAAGCTGCTCGTACAGCCGGCGCTCCGAGCTGTCGTGAATTCCGTGTTTGTTTGGATGAATTTGCTGAAAGTATTGAGAACAGATTTATGATATCAGTCTTAATATTTAAGAATAAGACAGTTATTACCGTGGAGGAATCGACCGGAACATCTTCGCTTCCGTCATCACCTCTGAGTGCCTTCTGGCGGGCTTCCTTCTCCAGCTCCTTCTCGTAGTATGCCTTATTGCCTACGGCCCTTTCATGATTGGGAACCAGCTCTAGCAGCTCGTTGGTCATAATCAGGGCTGTATGGACGTTTCCTAAAAGCACAAATCAGGTTTTAAAATAGCAAGTTTAAGATTTTTTGGGACTTTTTAGCCTTTTTCATAATTTAATTTTAATTAATTTTAGAATTCATTCAAATGATTCATGTAAAAAATTCGAAAACTCTTCAAAAACTAACTAAAAAAATTCTAAGAACAAACTACGTTTTAACAAATCCAGCATTAATTGACATAAAAAATTGTAGCTCAGAATCTTAAAGCTCATGTAATAAACAAAAAATAAAATGCCAATCTTCTTTCAATAACTTTTGATTCAACAGTAGAAGCTTTGATTAGCGGGCACAAATGGCAGATCAACCCGGTCCAACCACAAAGCCTCTTATTTGAAGGGCTCAAAGGCTGGGATCGTGAGCAAAAGAAGAAGCAGAAAAAATCGGAATCGTGACTTCATCGCGAGCCCCAAGTGTGTTCCTTCTGAATGGAGAACTGTCTTTAGGCTGTTTTTTTTTACTTTTATATTTGCTCCCAGCTGCAAAGATAGGTGATTATGTGTGAATTTTGCAACTTGCCTCTTAATTCAGTGTGGTTTTGCAACCATTCATGATGCGACAGATTTTTGCAAACAATAGTGTTACGAAATTTCGATTGTACTTTCAACGGTTTGGGTCTAATCTTAGGAGATTGATTTTAAAAGGCGCCCTTCTAATTTACACTTGCAATTGACAGCTTCGATGTCACTTAGTGACAACCTCTTGCACATTAAGTTATTAGGAATTAAATGAACTTACCTTGTTTAAAGGTGGAAAACGCCAAATATTCCAGCACATCTGCTTTGGTTGTGGTTCGATTAACTTCTTGCGAAAGTCGGTCCATTGCTTCCCGCATCCACAGGACCGTATGATAATAATCTCCATTCAGGTACGTTTGTCGACCCAGCTCAAAACAATCTCCAGCCGACATTTCGGTACTATACTGGACCCCATTGAGCTCTCCTCGGGCAACTGAAGCCGTATCCAAATTGTAGGTGTCCTGTAGCCTCATCAAAGCTACAGCTGCCCCATTTAGATCTTCATCCGAGGGGAATTTTAGGACGTCCCGATAGTTTGTGATGTTCTCCAAGAACTCCGCCCCCACATCGTAGGACATCGTACTCTCCAGGTCCCTCCAATCAGTCGTGAGACGTTTGGTGAGCAGGAACGCATTCACCGGATTCGACAGATAGGCCGAAACGTCTTTAGCGGCTTCTGAGTGTTCCCGCTGATATTCAGCACTTTTCCTGAAACAAAATTATTTTTATTAGGAGGTTTCTCCTACGACATTTTTAAAAGGAATTATACCTCCTCAACTGATCCAGCTTATCTTCCTGAACCCGAATGTAGTTATCGAGATTCGCTATCAGAACGGCTTCCGTTTCCAGGAGTTCTTCCATGTCGGCGAGGGCTGTGAAGAGTTCTGACCGGCCAGATCGGAATGTGGCCAGCAGGGTCAGAAACAGGGCTATCAGCGAGGACATGCTCCAATGCGTTAGTCTGCTGAGCGATCTCATTTTTTGAGGAGGATAACTGGAAAAAATTGGAAAACGCATTTGACATATCACTCTGTCAAAATTCATAAGTATAATTTTATTTCCTGAGATACCAAGAGCCATCATTTGATATCCAAAACCTGTGAATCAACCGTTTTTTGCGTGCAAACCCATACTTTCTTCAGTTTCTAGACTATCTTCTCTACCTTAGGTCGTTTATAAAGGTGCTGCTTTATAATCACCCAGTTCAACAAGGCCAAAACTAAGGCTGGGCTTCGAACGTTCAAGGTACAAAAGGCCCCTGATCGCGACGAGAAGCAGGACAAGTACACGTTTGTATGAGAAATTCAAAACCTGTGAAATATTATGCGCTGCAGGCTAAAATTTATCCAGGCCTATTAGAAGATCTCATGCCAAATTTGGGCCAGATCGGATCAAAAACAGTCTTTCTTAAAGCCTGAATTATGAAAAATATTTCATCCCAAGGCTGCATATCGATAAGAGTCATGATAAAAAAGTTATAAGACTTCAAAAATGGGCTATATTTTGAAAGGATGGTATTCATCACTGTCATTGAGTCGGAGCGGTCGAACATATTGACGCTCATTTTCGAAGCCTAATAACTTTTTTTTATCCGAACTCGAATCGAAAAGCTGTCTTCAGTTGAAATATTTGTCATATTTCAGGCTTTAAACAACTGTTTTTGAAAGAAATCGACCGACGGGAACCAAAGTTATTGATAAAAAACTGGTTTTTCATGTTTCTCTCGAACAAAATGTCTCGAAATCATTCCATACAAACTTCAGGCTCGTTGAGCGACCCCTTCCCGTGATCCGATCTGGCCCAAATTTGGCATGAGATCTTGAACTAGGTCTAGGATCAGTTTTAGCCTGCAGCGCATAACTTCTTCAAAAGTCGGGTCATTTGGGGCACTCTAGTTTACATGCAAAAAACGGTTGATTCACAGGTTGTGCAGAATTTTATGGCTGGGATTAAGGCCAAGGTGTGGGCATTTGCGTATGGACTGTAAATATAATACGAGTAAAATTTTAAAATGAAGTTTAATAGTTGTTTTTCAATCCCTGAAAATTTAGTGGCAATCGGATGAAAACTCGAATTTTGCGAATCAATTTTGTGTGTTGCAATTTCATCGTGGACACCCTTTATTGTCAGTTTTGGAGGAATGAACTGTTTCAAAGAAATATCGATTGTATGAATCAAAACGTATGCATATTTTAAGACACTAAAATGGAAATTAACTTATGTGTGGTCAAAATTTTGAATTTTGTTGAAGTTATAACAAATTTAGTCGATTGTCCTCCTTTGGCACAAAATCCACATATTTGACTTTTTATCACTCCACCACCGTTTTTTTCGCGATGGCACGATTCCAGATCCAACTTTAACTGAGTTTGAACTTTGTGGGACCCATGAAGAGATTTGCAGAGAAAACGGTCGTATTTGGAGGCAGACTTCTTTGTATTTTTGACCATCCATCCTGTCAATCGTTATGAAAGAATGAATAATTTGCAGTTTACCCAGATCGTTAGCTTCCTCAAGTACTAGACAATAATTTTTCTCCATTTTATTATCTTGATAATCTCCGGAAAATACACGCGAAATTTATCAACGAAAAGTTTCTGGTTGGAAACCTGCCAGGTGACTAAAGAGATTGAATTGCTGTCCATTACTAAATTTCCCAAAATATCTCTCCACTAGCAGTCCAAATATTCTGCGCACGATTTTACCACCGTATTTTGTTTATTTTGCTTGTGGGCAGCTTTTCTATGTAGCTTGTAGAAATGAAGTCAAGCCTATTTATAAGTCAGCAAGATGAAGTAGGAAAAAATTGACTTTTTTATCACTTCCTCATTCATATTTTCGTATTGAGTTTGAATAAACCTCTCACATTCCCCTCACTTCATAGAATCAATATTCTTCACTTTTATTCAAATTTTAGTTCACTATTGGGCCCTCTATGACTTCTTAAACGATTAACTATGTGAGCTTTGGTCAAATAGTTGATTTCCAGCTGTTTTTGGATCTACCACTGGGACTTTTCTGGATTTTTTACTTGAAGTTCAAAGTTTACATTGAATCACAGCAGTATTGTAAAAGTCATATCAGAAGAGTTTACAAAAAAATATTTTTATTATGAACTTTTTCTTTAATTTAACTCAAAATCGAAAAAGTTTCAACGTGAAATTCTTTAAAAGTTTTAAAGTTTTAAACAATATCTGGACATCCTGGCTCATCTCAAATTCTTATTGGATTTATGGGCAAGTCTTAATAGATTGAATAAATAATCAAGAAAATCTGGAAAAACAGTAATCAAAGAACCGTCAACTGGGGCATCATGCAACACTTTTCAACTTCAATGGCTATAAACTTCATGTCCACAGATAATCTACCGCTTGTACACCAAAAGTTTTAAAGTTCATGGGACATCAAATTGACGTAGTCAGAAAAATTATCGGATTCACTAGTTATTTTTAAAATTTATAAAAACATGCGAATTTCACCCTACTTAGAAAATTTGATAAACTGTAACAAACTTTATTTTTAATGAAAAATTAAATGGAAACTTCTGAAAATTTCAAGTATGATATTTGTGATGTCAAAACGCAAAAATCACTGATTGCATTAATTTTTTGTTTTGTTCGAATGAAGTTTTCCATTTTTTCTGTCAAAAATGTATTCAAAAAAATGCATAAGGATGCTGCATACATTTAGGGGCAATACTACATCAATTCTACTAGCTGATATCATAAAAATTACTGTTTGTATGGATGAAATTTTTGAATTAACAAACGCGTTATTCAAACAATCATATTCCAGCATATGGAAATCAGAAAGGTGAATCTATGATTTGCATTTTGTTGCAAATTATCCAAAACTGGGAACAGAATTATAAACACATTTGTTTAAAAAAATATTGGATGAATGTCTTTAAAATATGCTCAAACAAACAGTGTTTGGATAGGATAGTGAAATATCAATATAAAGTTTGTAGGTGATATCATTTAGCTAATCCGTTTCATTGGGCAAAGTTTTTTACGGCATCGAAAAATGTAAAAGTTTGTACATCATTGCTCGGTTTTTTTAATTTTTCAATGAGAATCATAAACTTCCAAAAACTATCTCACGATATGTGAGAAACTATATTATCATCATTTTGTTATCATAAATTTTTTCTCGAGGGATTTTAAGCATCGTTATGGCTTATTCATTCCGAAACCTATCACTTGATTACATTATATTGAATTAAATATTGAATAAGTATTAGTATCTAACCCTGCTGGTGCATAATGCCAAGTTTGAAGGCTATCTAGAGTGAAAAATACACGGATACACCTAAGATGTTTCAACTGAAATCATAAGTTTTTGATGATTGTGTAGTTTTTTTAACAATATTTTTGAATATTTTATCATTTATCCAACATCATTTGAAAAATTTTATAAGTCTGTTTTCTTAGCGAATCTGGTACTTTTACATGTTTAAACTTTCGAATAATTGGACAAGTTCTACTCAATTTACATAACCTATGACGTAATGGTAATTCCTGAAAATAAAAAAGGACGTTGTGAATTTTCCTATCAAAACAATGAAACCGGCTCATTATTCCTTTTTAGTTTTTGAATTATTTTTTCATCAATTTATGGTCATCACTGATGACTCATCAGACTTATAACAAAGCATGACAATGATTAAAAAGACATTGATATCGGTTTACCTTCTCCAAATCCACAGACTACAGACCGTACTTGAAAAGTACTATCAAAAGATATTCACAAACGAAGTTGATGCATGAAACTTGGGTATTTTATTCGAATAATAAGAATAAGAATGATAAGATAAGACTTACTAAGGTTGCCAGACTGCCCAGATTTAGCCCGAAACATTTTATTTTATTTGCTAAATTATAGGAAAAAATATATTGCATGATTTCAATTATGTATTTTGCATTCCAAACAATTTTTTTAGCAAATTCTATCCGAATAAACTGGCTGATGTGTTCCGATGGGAGAAAAAATTATTTCAAGTTTTTTTTTTCTAGATTTTCATTTAAAAATTTCCAAATTTACCCTGGATATTGCTCTATTTTTGGTTTTAAAATTTTTAAAACGAACACACACATTAGGGATCTCAGTGAAACTCCATATTTCTTTAAAGAGATCTAAATTCTTCTTAAGACTAAAGTGTACATCTTTCAAGGGTATTGGCTAGCATTTTACTAATGCTAACACCATTAACTCACCGAAAGAGTACTATATATGCCGAGACCGAGACTCGATCTCATGACCTCTGGCTTAGAAAACTTGAACGCTATCCTCTGAGTCACGGTAGGCGGCTAAAACTTTGAAATCAAATGCCCGGATTTTGCAAGGTTTCTAGATAAAATAACCCGGATTGGCCCTGCCCGGATAAGTGCGGAAATTATCTGGTAAGCTTATGTTCGAATCATTTCCGATGTTCTGGTTCTAAATTTTTTTAAGAATTCAAAATTGTTACATGTGATTTTACTCTGGAATCTGTATCCAGTTCTTGATTTTGCAGTTTGGTTTATCATAGGGACAAAATCTTGATTCGAATCTTGGTTTTGCATTTAAAACAGAACTTAGTTTCATTTTACATGTTCGAAACATGCAGATTCACTAGTTGAATTAAGAGGAAACAAAACTAGTTTGCAGTATTTTTCAACTGAATAAACTAAAAATCACTTTAAATGTGAAACTTTGCGCTGAACCCAAAATGAAGTTCAAAAAAATCTTGGTAAAACACTTTTTTGAGGTATGCACCAAAAATGAAATTTTGGAAAAATAAAAAATGTACTTATACTCAGATTCAAATATCTCGGACTGCATAAATTAGTTTGAAATCTCTTTTTTGCTAATAAAGGTGAATAAATTATATCGTTCATCAGAATTTCATTTCTGCGTATGATCAACAGTATTGTTAGTATTGGTGACTTTATAATAGAAAAAATGACAAAAAACGCATTTTTTTTAAAAGAAAATTATGTTTCTGCGAAAGTTTTAGACGAGATGATAACATCAAAAAAATATTATTTTCATTTGACCTTGAATGTTACTCCAAAACAAAGATTTCAAGTGGTTATTTTTCGAAATCGGTTGAAAGTTGAGGAATAACAGTAGTTTTTGCATTTTTGAATTGCATTTTTAAATAATTATAGTAGTGGAAAATTAAGCTGGAAATATATTTTATTGGTTACAAACATTACCAAAAAATAAAAATTATTTATATTGAAGATGCTTCAAAACCAAAGATTTAAACTGAAATCTGAAAGTATCGAGGTTTCAAGAGTTGAAATAAATCTGATTTGAAACCCACACTTAATCCTTAACGTGTATTCCTTTATATTTGATACATTTTCACCAAAGTTTATCTTTCAGATGAAGCCTTAAGAAACCGCATTTTTTTAAGCTTTAAAAAAAATTGGGGACTTCACGTTTGAAAGTAATGATTTTAAATGAAAATCTTTTAATATCAAAAAAATTAACCCGAATAAAGAGATATTCTTAGGCCGATGATATAGTAAGAGGGAATTGGCGAATGCGACCGATGCTAACATTCAGTATGTCATCGGCCTTAGTATCATTTTTTTTAAACTTTCCTTAAGGTATGCATTTTTCAAGCAATCTTGCTCAATCTGTATCAAAATTTGTTTTAAAAACATTTCGATAAGCGTTTTTGTGAGAATTAGACGCTCTTTCTTTTATACATTATTTTCCCTTTCTATATGTACATAAGTCCACTATGTGTTTGAAAAAATAAACTTGAAAAAGAAAACGTTTGAAATGGTCAATGAAAGAACACAGAAGCTATACTTTTGAATTGGGAAACTGTATCGCAAAATGTGAAGAAAGTTTAAAGAAATCCATAGCTTAATCCTCTGTTAAATCATACTATTATTTGACACAACAAAAGAAGAGAAAAAGTTGTGTTATTTATTTTAAGTTAAGTATTTCAGGTTGCAGGATTTATCTAGACTTGCCGGGGTTTTTTAAAACAAAAAAAATTTAACGAAGTATTATATTCTCCACTTTCCTTATGAATTTCGGTAATATAAATAGCATTTTTCAAGTTTTTCTAGAAAAAAAAAAACAGTTATATTTGCCTGGCCAGGATACGTGCTTCGAAAAACAAGGAATGCTTAGACTAGTCCCACCCCTAAATTTCTACGAGTGGGGGGGGGGGGGGGTCCCCTGATTTAATGTTTCAATTCAGATTTTAAATTTTAATTTCCAATGGTTTTCTATAACTAAAAGCAGCGTGATTTGAATTGTGTTATTTTTCTATCTCAAGGGGAGAAGGGGCTGAGTCGGGTGGCCCGGAAAATTGGAAAACTTCAAAACTGAGGAAAAGATTGGCAGTCTTTTAAAATCTCCGTGTAAGATTATGAATTTTGGATCGAGGTGATATGCTGAAACATTAAAATTTCTGTAAGGATGACCCGATTTCCAGACCTTTGTTGTGTTTTGATTGATTTCTGATTTTCAATTGATAGGTCAAGTTATGTCGTGAGACGGAATGCTACAAAAAAAAATTAAACATTTCAAATGATAGGGGAGTGTGGAGTAAAGTGGGCCACCTAAATTCTATCAAACGTTTTGTCGAATCAATCATAAACATTTCCTTATTCTTTTTGAACGTGGAGAGTGAAGTTATCTTAAATTTTAATTTCAAATTTGACAAGCATTTGTTTTTTCCAAGGGAAACTTATCAAGTCGACGTTACTAATATGTTACATTCAAGAAATTTGTTCTGTGAGAGAAAAAACACTTAATTTCGTCATTAATCCTCTTACATGCAAAATTTATTAGACACTTTTATTGTTTATTGTTGTTATGCAAAAACCTTAATAAAAATATTTAGCTTTTCGGGTATTTTCGTGAGTTACTCTTGGCAGACTACTCAAGTAACAATTTCAACTTTTTAAGGTCAGCAAAACATCGTTAGGGTTTTAGTATGTACCCGATCAGGAGAGCATATCAAAATAATAACTCAAACGTATCTCACAAAGATATTTATATCTGATTCAGTTATAATTAAGTACTCCAAATTTTCGATTTTAATTTTCTCTAATCTGAATTATATCTTATTCTGATTGACAAATTTGAATGGGATTGAGCTCATATTCAATGATCAAGATTTTTTTCGGATTGTCCTAAAATAAAATGATTATATTTTATTTTGATATACGTACAACTTTTTCTTAAACACGGACATCGAAGTCAACGGCTCAAACCTTACATTAACGAGTTTCGCTCAACAGATTCCTAAAATTGAATCAAATTTTTAGGAAACCAAAAATGGGGCATGGTTTTATCAAATAATGTGGTTTATTGACCTTCCACTAGAAAATTTTCTCGAAGCACTCATATCTTGATAAGTTATAATTTTGATATAATTTGTTCAGTCCAATATCAAACTATGCTATCTGAACCAGATATTATCTTGATAGGAGCATATCAAAAACTGATATAATTTAGCTATGATCGTATAGATTTTTTGATATAATTTGAGATATTTTAACATCCTACGAGTACTGAATTATAACTTATTTAGATAGAAAAAAATAAGTATCAAAATATCTCATTTTGATATAATTTTGTTTTTCCCTCCTGATCGGGTATCTTCAATAAAAAAAAAAGCTTAAGCGCTTTCCATGCATCACAAGAACTCTAATCAAGCTAAAATCTGGCAGTTTAGCCCAATCCTAGAAACGTTATCATGACTATTTTTTTATGATTCGATAAAATCATGATGCTGTCAAATGTTGCTCACTAAAGCTTTTGTTTAAATGTTTTTCGAACCGTGAGTTCTTAGAGTTTTTTATATTTTTTTCTAGCAACCATGGTTGATGATAGCATTATTAAGAAATGATCGGGTAAAATCGATAACAAAAAAGTTATCTTTCAAGCATATTCGAATCGTCTTTTTTAATGCCGGTTTATTAAACTCAAAAACAAAACACATAACTTATCAAAAATATATTAAAATGGGAATTCCAATTCCAATTTGAGCAATATAACCTGAGCGTGTGCTGTTTTGACATCTTGATCGAGAACTTTCACAAAGTTTTACGGCGGTTTTAAAATCAAGCACTGAGTGCTATTATAACACATGCAAAAGAAAGTTTGGACCAAACCCCTAAGTTTGTGTTTCATTGAATTTATAACAGAGCATTTATAACTCTTTCAAAACAACTTAAATAGTATAAAAAGTAAAAGCTTTTTAAGCATTTCAAAACATCGTCAAAACAAATAGTCGAAACATAAATATAAGCATTTTTCATGACTATAATAAAAACGTCATAGAACGAGATGCACAAAAAATGCCTTAATAAAACTTCGTAATGCTAGTTTGCTTACTCTGTATTACTTGGGTACTGAACCTGGAATTCAATCGTAAGTCAAACTCTTAAACAGGCTCACCCAATTGTTGGGCACCCTGCCGTTTTATGCAGATATATTCCACCAACCATTCATGTAGTTAGACTACACCGCGAAAGGAAATAAATTACATCAGCATCGTCGTCTTCGAAAGAATCTATCAAGATGGGATCGTCATCCCATAGTCGTCGTCTATTCAAATTGCATGTTCTCTCTGTAGTCTTGACTTTGATTCTGCCAGAAACTTACCGCGATTTTAGCCCGGAGGGGTGGCAAACATTTGGTTTTTAAATTGAAGATCGTGGAATAGGTCTGATGCTGTTCGTTTAGTGACGACATGGCGTTGTGCCCTAGCAAATTTCATTAGATACTCGGGAAGGCGCGTTGTTGCACTTTTGCTCCACTGCACTTGCTTGTCGGCTAAATTTAATGGGTGCCGCCTCTATTGAAATGTTTCAGATTGTAGTCCATTGATTTCGGTACTTTGCCTTTGGAAGTTTTTAGCTTTAGCTAATAGTCTGTGGGAATCGAATGACTTTTTTGGGAATAATTAATAAAAAAAATTTTAAAGTTTAAAATTTTTTAACTTCCATTCGAGATTTTTTTAAAATTTTCTTAGCCTAACATTTCCGCGTTTGCTGCCGGAGTGATTCTAATGTTCTAATCGCAATCGCTGACTGCATGCTCATTCAATCAAACCCACACTCCGGATCTACACTCGTTGCTTTGTTGTGGTGTTCTTGCGTGTTCTTCTTGAACGTTTTTTTTTCATTTTTATGTTCACTTTCCATTCTTAACTGGGCAACATCGCCTCATGTATGCTCGTGTGCCGTTTTACTTTCACTTGTTTTGCGTTGAACATAGAAAAAGTGCCGATTCGTACAAACGAGCATACATATGTTTAGAATAGAGCATGTGGCACTGTGGAAGTGATGCATTTCTAGACTTCAAGATCATATGTTCTTTCGCGCTATGTTGTTTTTTTTTATGATTCATGTAATATGTATGATCCATGTCGTTGAGATCGTTTGGCATTCACAGCTCGGCGCTTTGCCGGCCGGTTGACCGGATGGAAAAAGATTCGGAACGTTGAGAAAATGGAATGGGTTATCGCGTTTGCTTTCATTTCTATTTTCTATCTTGAAATAAGTTCACATGGAAGCAAACATATACGACAAGGTCTTTGGGGCCCGCGGGGAAATCTTCTCACCAGAAAACGAAGTGAGGTCGGAAGAAAGCCGGAGTTTTGGTGAATCGATTATGAATCAGGTCACTTACTGGATCATCTGTTGAAGCTATCTCAAATTTAACGCTAGAAGAAAATGTGAGGAAACATGCTTTAGATCGTTAAGCACTTTTCGCTTTCTTCCAAAGTTTCGGACCAATTTTTGTTTTGAGGATCTCAATTGCTCCATAAAAGTAATCATTTAGTTCCATTCACTGGGACAAATGACCGACTGCAATTGTCGGCTTCTAAAGTTGGCCGTCAAGAGTACCAGAATGAAAAACGAAACAAATAAGAAAAAAACACCCGATAAAAACTTCAATTTAAAAACATTTGGCTTTGTCCCTTGGAAAACGATCGATATCGATCATCGTGTTGCGAATGACTCTGATGAGAGATGCAGTTTATGCTACTCCTAGCAAATAACCGCGAAAAGAAGAGTTCAGAGTTGACCCGGAAAGCTGATTCAGATCATAAACACATCAACAATTGCATCTTTTCTTGTTTGAATTGGTTGCAGCGAAAACCGCAGGAGGGAAAGCGGAAAAGCGTTTGCCAATTGGATTTTATTGGCACCATTTTGCCCCGGCTGATGAAGATCGATTATTATGATCTTGGATGATTGTTCGAGCTAGCTTTTTAAGTTTTTTTTACTTTGCGGTAAGATTGAAACTAAACCTTAACCCAAACATTCAATAAGTGTTCATTGAAGAGCTAGATTTGCCAAGTTACCAACTGGTTGAAGCAATTTCTGATGGTCGCCATGGAAGGAATGAAATCAACTATCATGAAAATGTCGAGTAAATTAGGATATCGCTCCAATAGACTGAGTCAATTTGGGGTCATTTTTGAATTTCTTGAACCCTGGGGTCTTAAAGCTTCGTTTTGGTCCAAAACTCACCCATGATTTTTTGTAGAATTTTTAAGTAACATTTACATGAGTAAATTTGAACTTTTAGGTTTGTATGGGAAAATTGAATATTTTGTACTGAAAAATCAACATCATTTTTGTTTCTTCTGTGGAACCGAGCCAGCTGATGGTTTTTTGTGCCAATTTATAAAATTCCTTAAGGTAAGTTTTCGCTGAACAACTTTGTCGAAGACCGTAACTTCGCATCTCATTAGGCGAAAAAGTTATATGCTATTTAACAGGGGTATGTCTTTTCGCATTGATAAACAATAAATTGAATTGACATCACTGCTTGTCCCTCCCGAAGTATTGCATGCTAGGCACCTTGCAGTGATGTCAATTGAATTTATCGTTTATCAATGCGAAAAGATATATCCCCATTCAACACCTTATAACTTTTTTGTCTAATAAAATACGAAGTTACGGTCTTCGACAAAGTTGTTCAGCGAAAACTTACCTTAAGGAATTTTATAAATTGGCACAAAAAACCATCAGCTGGCTCGGTTCCACAGAAGAAACAAAAATGATGTTGATTTTTCGGTACAATAAATTCAATTTTCCTATACCAACCTAAAAGTTCAAATTTACTCATGTAAACGTTAATTAAAAATTCTACAAGAAATCATGGATGAGTTTTGGATAACGATGAAGCTTTTAAGACCCCAGGGTTCGAGAAATTCAAAAATGACCCCAAATTGACTCAGTCTATTGCTGTAATATAAGTGCAAGCATTTTGATCAGCAGATTTTTTTTTTTTATAAAAACACATCTTTCTCACCATCTGACACTGACATCTGACACTGGCCGAAACTAACGTTGCCAGATTTTTGTTTTCAGTACGTATCCCGGCCGGGCAATTAAGCACAAAAACCTGTCAAAATCTGGGCATTTGAACTCAAAATTGACGAGCAAATATCCGCGCAATATCCCGGCAAATTTGGTCAAGATCCAGAAATTACGCAACAAAAATAAAAAAAAAAATTGAAAAAGAAATTTATCAATATTAATCGGCAGATTTAAAATTGTTTGAAGGCATCCAAAATTTGCTTAAACTTGCACAAAAAATTTCGTTTTTGACGGATTATATCAGAATTTGTTTTTTTTGTTTGATTTTCCAAATAAAGTGAATAAATATGGGAAAAATCCGGGCAATTCGGCAACCTTACTTTAAATTTAACATAATCTTATTTAACACCTTCAAATGCAATCCTTAATTTCCATACAACGACGCTCGCTTTCAACCTGCCGATAGATAAAAGGCATGCCACCCACCAAAACCTTTTAGAATGTTGTACACGGTGGATGTGGCCAATTTTAACGATTTCGTTATTTTGAATTTGACCACGTCGGGTATGATTTGGCTGCTCCACATTTATCTCCGGATTGAGGCTTATTTGTTTGATAACAAACGGAACGTGATGAAAGCTTGAAGCTTTCAAATCTCATTAGAACCAAAACAGCTGATGAGAAGCCTTGACTCGCATAAAAATTTAAACTTTTTCGATTATTAAAAGAAAAAACTGAAATTTTCGGCCCATCCAACAAGGAACTAGAACGTCCGTTGTTCACGCTATCTGTGTTTATGTAAAATCTTTTCAAAGCTCCTGCCTCACAATTTTCTGTATCTGTCTTACAATATGAAATCAGCCCTAATATCAGGCTTGGAGCAGAAATGAGCCAGCAAAAAAAAAAAAAATACAATGGTGAAAAAATCGACCCTGATTGAAAAAATGTTAGAGGTTCTAAGTTCTTAAAAAGCTTGAAAAATCAAAGGTAGAAGTAGAAGAAATAAAATTAAAAAGCAATTTGTTGAAAAAATTATGAAAAACTGAATCATTTTAATTCTGCACCCATATTTATATAAACTCATAGGTCAAACGCCATAACAAGACGTCATCGAATTTTTAGAACATTGTTTTTTCATTTAAAAATATTGTTATGCATCTAACACAATGAAATATCAACAATCTACACCTTTAAAAATTCTTCAAACAAGCATCTGCATTATCTGTGCGTCATTAAATTTAAATCCTTAATTTTTCCTTTAAGAATTTTTGGCATAACGTTCAAACGCCATTAAATTAGCATATACAAAATTCATCAACGGTGACTATTTGTTAAAAAAATCAAATTTTTCATAATTTAGCGTACATAAGAAAGTGTTAAGATGAGGCTTGAAATTCAACCATTTTCTGCAAAAAAACACATTTTTTTGGCTGATAAAACAAAAAGTTAGAATTAGAGATAGAATTGTTGCGAAACTTTTCATATTCCAAATAACTTGTATAGCTATTGAGATTTGAATAACACGGTCTAGTTCTTGAAAAACTGTGCTTAAAATGATTTTTATGTGTCATATGAAGTTTTCCAGCAGTAATCTCTAAAATATCAGATTCTCTAGCGTTTTTTCTTGGAAATTTCTTAGATAAACATATTTCTATTTGTGAATTTAACATGAAAAGACAAACAAAGTGTAGTGTAGTGATAGATGCTGAAGTGCTGGAGAGGGCTAGAACGAAGCCTTCCGGATCAATCCAGCAGAAAGTTTTGTCAAGCAAGTATCGGAAAAGCTGGGAGAACACCGGATAGAAACTTGAGATAAGTGGTTTTTTATGTAAAAGAATTGAACAAAGATATTGTTACCACCAGAATTTCCATTTAAACAAAAATTGATTTTAGATACTAATTTCAATTTTTGACAAGTGCTAAAAAGCTGAAAAATAATTCGTTGATTGATTTGGTTCTTTAATATTATACTACACAAGTAAACGATAAATTTCGAGTGCGTCAGAGACTAAATTTAAAGAATTAACCTTGGAATTGCGAATGGGTGCTTGCACTACACCTTTCGGACAGATTGAGGAGTAATTTCCTTCAAAGTGACCATGACGAGTATTTCCATTTTATTTTTTTAGGTGTTAGTTGTATAATATTGTTTAGCTGGATGTATTATGTAAAATAATCTATCAAAACATTGCAAAGTTACTATATTAACTTTACTAATAAGCCGGAATCAAAACTTAAAGGAAAAATCATTTCAAATTTCTGGCTGATAACGTTTACATAAATGAAGGTAGTGGTATAATGCTTTCAGCTTCCAATTTCTGCCAAATGAAGGAATTCTGACACGAAAATTGAACTTTCCTTTTAGCGATGCAATGAATTCAAAATTTAAATCTTATTCGTTCCGATTAAAATACATAAATGCATCTATTTTCATGAAATATTCAATAAGATTTTAAAAAGAATTAATTTAATTTTTAGGCTTTATTGTACAATAGCGATGTTATAATTTTTTTTTTTAATTTTCATGATTTTTTTTATTGTTATTGTATTTGTCGTAAACTGGCCTTATGAAAGCTAGAATAGCTATGTTTGAAATTTTTCATGAAAAAGGCTCTCTGTAAACAATTGTTTTTAATTTTTTGACGTAGAATTACGTCTTACGGCAACACTATAGGGGGGCAAATTGAAATTTGCGAACAGATCTCGCGTCACGAAAGCTTTCCATTTGACAGACATCCTATCTAAAGGATTATGACGTCATCACCAACGCCTGCTTTGATGGGTTTTGTTTTTCCCTACCTACGAAAGGTATAAAACAAAGGGCCCGTCGACCGACTCGGTTTCTTTCTCTGTTAGCCGTCAAGCTGAACAGACCGTTGCTGCACTTCGATCTGAGTGTGGACCCCACCAGTGGTAATCCGACTCAGATATCGATTTGCAGTAGTTCAGTGGCAACCGTGGACCAGTGAGCAACGATGATGGTGAGCAGCGATGACGGCCACCACACCAGCGTAGACAGCCAGCGGCGGAGGCGTTCAGTGGCGGAGGACTCCAGTGGCAGTGGCAGGGATCCTACAGGTCATCGCAAGTGGCGTTGTATAATCGAATTATAACACATGGTCCGATTATGTTGCCTGGTCGGATTATGTCACATGGTCAATTTATGTTGCATGGGCGATTATGTTGCATAGTTGGATTTTGTTACATGGTCGGATTATGTTGCATGGTTGGATTATGTCACATGGTCCGATTATGTTGCACAGTCGGATTATGTCACATGGTCGATGGTTGGATTTCGTCACATGGTCGATTTATGTTGCATGGTCGGATTATGTCACATGGTCGATTATGTCACATAGTCCGATTATGTGCATGTTTAGATTTCGTCACATGGTCGATTTATGTTGCATGGTCGGATTATGTCACATGGTCCGATTATGTTGCTTGATCGATTTATGTCACATGGTCGATAATGTTGCATGGTCGGATTATGTTGCATGGTCCGTTTATGTTGCATGGGCGATTATGTCACATGGTCCGATTATGTTGCAAGGTTAGATTTCGACACATGGTCGATTTATGTTGCATGGTCGGATTATGTCACATGGTCGGATTATGTTGCATGGTCGGATTATGTTGCATGGTCGGATTATGTCACATGGTCCGATTATGTTGCATAGTCGGATTATATCAAATGGTCGATGGTTGGATTTCGTCACATGGTCGGATTATGTTGCATGGTCGGATTATGTTGCATGGTCGGATTATGTCACATGGTCGATTATGTCACATAGTCGATTATGTCACATAGTCCGATTATGTTGCATGTTTAGATTTCGTCACATGGTCGATTTATGTTGCATGGTCGGATTATGTCACATGGTCCGATTATGTTGCGTGATCGATTTATGTCACATGGTCGATAATGTTGCATGGTCGGATTATGTCACATGGTCGGATTATGTTGCATGGGCGATTATGTCACATGGTCCGATTATGTTAGATGATCGATTTATGTCACATAGTCCGATGATGTTGCATGATCGGGTTATGTCACGTGGTCGGATTATGTTGCATGGTCGGATTATGTCACATGGTCCGATTATGTTGCATAGTCGGATTATGTCACATGGTCGATGGTTGGATTTCGTCACATGGTCGGATTATGTTGCATGGTCGGATTATGTCACATGGTCGATTATGTTACATAGTCCGATTATGTTGCATGGTTAGATTTCGTCACATGGTCGATTTATGTTGCATGGTCGGATTATGTCACATATTCCGAATATGTTGCATGATCGGATTATGTCACATGGTCAGATTATGTTGAATGATCGATTTATGTCACATGGTCGATAATGTTGCATGATCCGATTATGTCGCATGATCTGATTATGTCACATGGTCCAATTATGTTGCATGGTTTAATTTTGTCACATGGTCGGATTATGTCACATGGTCTGATAATGTTGCATGGTCGGATTTTGTCACATGGTCGAATTATGTTGCATGGTCGATTATGTTGCATGGTTGGAATTCGTCACATGGTCGGATTATGTTGCATGGTCGGATTATGTTACATGGTCGAATTATGTCACATGGTCAATTTATGTTGCATGATCGGATTATGTTGCATGGTCGGATTATGTCACATGGTCAATTTATGTTGTATGGGCGATTATGTTGCATAGTTGGATTTTGTTACATGGTCGGATTATGTCACATGGTCCGTTTATGTTGCATGATTGATTTGTCACATGGTTGATATTGTTGCACGATCGAATTATGTCACAGGGTCCATTTTTGTTGCATGGGCGATTATGTCACATGGTCCGATTATGTTGCATCATCGGATTATGTTGCATGATCGGATTATGTCACATGGTCCGATTATGTTGCATGATTCAAATTTATGTCACATGGTCGATAATGTTCCATGGTCGGATTATGGCACAGGGTCCATTTATGTTGCATGGGCGATTATGTCACATAGTTCGATGATGTTGCATGATCAGATTATGTCTCATGGTCGGATTATGTTGCATGATCGGATTATGTCACATGGTCCGATTATGTTGCATGATCGATTTATGTCACATTGTCGATAATGTTGCATGGGTGATTATGTCACATGGTCCGATTCTGTTGCATAGTTTAATTTTGTCACATGGTCGGATTATGTTGCATGGTCGGATTATGTCACATGGTCCGATTATGTTGCATGGTCGGATTATGTTGCATGGTCGATTATGTCACATGGTCCCATTATGTTGCATGGTTGGATTTCGTCACATGGTCGGATTATTTTGCTTGGTCAGATTATGTCTTATGGTCCATTTCTGTTGCATGGGCAATTATGTCACATGGTCCGATTTTGTTGAATGGTCGGATTATATCAAATGGTCCGATTATGTCGCATGGTCGGATTATGTTGCATGATCAGAATCTGTCACATGCTCCGATTTTGTTGCATGGTCCGATTATGTTGCATGGTCGGATTATGTTGCATGATTCGATAATGTCACATGGTCGATTTTGTTGCATGATCGAATCATGTCACATGGTCGATTATGTTGCATGGTCGGATTATTTCACATGGTCGATAATGTTGCATGGTAGGATTATGTCGGATGGTCTGGTTATCTTGCATGATCCGATTATGTCACATGGTCCGATTACGTCACATGGTCGGATTATGTCACATATTTGTTGCATGGTCGATTATGTCACAGGATCGGATTATGTCACATGGTCCGATTATGTTGTATGATTCGATTATGTTGAATGGTTGGATTTTGTCACATGGTCGGATTATGTTGCATGATCGAGTTTTGTAGCATGGTCGGATTTTGTCACATGGTCAAAATATGTTGCATGGTCGAAAATGTTGCATGATCAAATAATGTCACATCTTCGATTTAACTGCATGATCGGATATTGTCACATGGTTGATTATATTGCATAATCAGATTGTGCCATGTTGTTGATTATGTTGCATTGTCGGATTATGTCAGATGGTCGATTTTATTGCATGGTTGAATTAGGTCACCTGGTCGAATTATGTTACATGATCTGATTATGTTGCATGATCCGATTATGTCACATGTACTGCATGCTCAGATTATTTCTGGTGATAGGTTTATGTCACATGTTAAATTCTGTTAAATGAGTGAAATTTGTCACGTCATATTGCCGTCATATTATTCTATACATTGACAAAAAACAATTGCGTAATTCTACGTTTAGCGGTCGTAGCCAAATTACTACCTCCTCCACTTTTTTTCTAGATTTAGTAGCTATTTTTTTCGACTAGATTGATGAGAGTTGTTTTTGGAGTAAAATTTTTATTGATAGACAGAAGTAATAGTTCATTTATATAACAAAGTTGTTTAAATATTATTTATTAATTCCATTGTATCTTTGTTGATGTTTATATCACTGGCGCCGTATTATACCTAACCATTCTATCTAAAACAGAGATTATCAGTCTTTTACTAAAAATGATTGAATTTTCATGTTCATTCATCATCGCTTAACTTGTTGCAATTCAAATTAGGGTTTTCATAGACAGCGCTCAAATAAAAAATCGGTTAACCGTCAACTTGATATGCCATTGGATTACGCGACTATACAAAAGAAATATTTTTACAAATTTATGTTTACACTTGGTAAAAGTCGTTATTTTTTTTATCACCATTTAACCTAACATACTCATGCCTGCTTCTATGGAAACTAATGAGTCAGGAAAATAATATTTATTGTTCACCACAACACTAGTCAAAAGTGTCTCCTAATCAATTCCTTTAACCCCTCTCCCAACCAAAATTATTTTGCTAGGATGCAGAGGTGACCTCGGTCCTAAAGCACAAAATAGATCTTTCATCCTTTTCTCCTTCTTCCAATCTATCCATTGACTACTAGGACGTGGCCGGCGCCGTTATTGACGTTAAAAGAGAGAGCATCAGTTTTGTGCAGTGTGAATGAACTGCCAATCCCAAGCATCATTCATTTGACCTCTGAATAAAATTGATGGCCTCGGTCAATCAAGGAGTAGCAACCATTGGCGATGTAGAACTTGTTCTACTGAGCCACGCCAGCGATCGTGGAACTCTAAGTGATAGTTATCATAATTTGAGTTTTGAACAAGTCATGCATATATTTTCTTTAACCATGCATTTCGGGTTTTACGATTCAAGGTGGATGTGAGTAGTTAATCAAGCTAAGCTAAGCTAAGTAATCTCTAAAATATCAGATTGAAAGAAAAAAAAAGTGATCATTAATGTTTCGATTTGACTTCCTTAATTGGGCATTCAACATCTTTAGCTGGCAAAAGTCGCATAAACTGGACTTGAAGTCCTCAACTGGTGGAAATTTCGTCAAGTGGACTTCAGTCCTAAATGGCGGTCATTGTCTTAATAGAATCCAACTAATTCTCAACTAGATTTCTAGACGCCAACTGGCGATCATCGCCTGAACTGGACTTGAATATACTAAACTGGCATCCTTTGCCTCAACTGGACTTTCAGTCTGAAACTGGCGATCATCGCCGAAACACAACTTATAGTCTTGAACTGGCGAACTTCGCCTCAACTGGATTTCTAGTCCGCAACATATAATCACCACCTGAACTGGACTTGAATGTTCTAAACTGGCGACCTTCGCCACAATAGGACTTCTAGTCCGCAACTGGCGATTATCGGCAGAACTGGACTTGAATGTTCTAAACTGACGACCTTCTTCTCAACTTTACTTCTAGTCCACAATTGGCGATCATCGCCTGAACTGGACTTGAATGTTCTAAACTGGCGACCTTCGCCTCAACTGGACTTCTAGTCCACAACTGGCGATCATCGTCTGAACTGGACTTCAATGTACTAAACTGGCGAACTTTTCCTCAACTTTACGTCTTGTTCACAATTAGCGATCATCGCCTAAACTGAACTTAAAAGTCCTGAACTGGCGACTATCACCACAACTGGACTTTTGTCCACAACTGGCCTTCATCGCCTGAGCTGAACTTGAATGTCTTAAACTGGCGACCTTCTCCTCAACTGTACTTCTAGTCAACAACTGGCGATCATCGCCTGAACTGGATTCGAAAGTTCTACACTGACGACCTTCGCCTCAACTGGTGCCGGCCATCATCGCCCGAATTGAACTTGAATGTACTAAACTGGCGACCTTCGCCTCAACTGAACTTCTAGTGCGCAATTGGCGATCATTGTCTGAACTGGACTCGAAAGTCCCAAACTGGGATCCTTTGCCTTAGCTGGACTTCTAGTCCATAACTGGCGATCATCGTCGAAACTGAATTT
Organism: Uranotaenia lowii; assembly: GCF_029784155.1. Taxonomy (NCBI): domain Eukaryota; kingdom Metazoa; phylum Arthropoda; class Insecta; order Diptera; family Culicidae; genus Uranotaenia; species Uranotaenia lowii. Next base: position 30,027,983 of record NC_073691.1, on the reverse strand, counting down.
ATAGTCTTGAACTGGCGACATTCGCCTCAACTGGATTTCTAGTCCACAACTGGTGATCATTGCCGGAACTGGACTTGAATGTACTGAACTGACGACCTTCGACTCAACTGGACTTCTATTCCGCAATTGGCGATCATTGCCTGAACTAAACTCAAAAGTCCTAAAATGGTGATCTTCGCCTCAACTGGACTTTTAGTCCGCAACTAATGATCACCGCCTAAACTGGACTTGTAGTCCTGAACTTGCGACTCTCGCCTCAACTGGACTTCCAGTCCGCAACTGACGATCTTCGCTTGAACTGGACTCGAAAGTTTTGAACTTGCGACCTTCGCCTCAATTGGACTCGCCGAAACTGAACTTATAGTCTTGAACTGGCGACCTTCGCTTCAACTGAACTTCTAGTCCGCAACATCGCCTGAATGTACTAAACTATCGACCTTCACCTCAACTGAACTACTAGTCCGCAATTGGCGATCCTTGCCTGAACTGGACTAGAAAGTCCAAAACTGGTAACCTTCGCCTAAATTGGACTTTAAGTCCGCAACTAATGATCACCGCCTAAACTGGACTTATAGTCCTTAACTGGCGACCTTCGCCTCAATAGGGCTCTGAGTCCGCAACTGGCGATCATTGAAAGTTCTAAACTGAATGAACTTCTAGTCCGCAACTAGGGATCCTTGCCTAAACAGGACTTGAAAGTCCTCAACTGGCGACCTTCGCCTCAACTGAACTTTTACTCCGCAATTGGCGATCATCGCTTGAACTGGACTTCAATGTACTAAACTGAAGACCTTCGCCTCAACTGGATTTCTTGTCCGCAACCGGCGATCTTTAGTCCGTAACTGGCGATCATCCCAGAAACTGAAGTTAAAGTCTTGAACTGGCTATCTTCGTCTCAACAGGATTTTGAGTCCGCAACTGGCGATCATCGCTGGAACTGAACTTAAAGTCCTGAACTGAAAGGTGAAAAGATCGTATAAAATGTGGACTGAAGTCAGTTGAAATCCGTTATGATAGAGAGAGCCCATTGTTTGTAAATTTTGAAATGATTTTGCTCCTGCGCGGGCTTCAAGTGAGATAATCTTCCTCATGTTCTCCAGATCATCCAGATGGCTAAAAATCAGATGGGAATTGAGTAATATTGGCCAATGAAAGAACTGGAAAATATTGTCACTGTCGAATCCGCCGGTGAAACTGCTTAGAATCACGCATCCGTTCTTTACAATAGTCGCGAATCAACTGACGCACTCAGTGCTCTTGTTCGTGCTCTCCGAAATATTCTTGCTCATTCTCATTGCACGATTTTATTCAAAACTCAATAATACGTTTTTTGTGACCGGTTTCATCGGTGATATTTGTATCAACAATTTTCTTTTATTTCTATACATTCCTTTATTTCATCTATTCTCTACAACTGGCAACGATTTGAAGGCTATTAAAGCAAAGTTTTGCGCTCCCTGGCATTCTTCCGATAGCTGGTTTTTACAAATCCTATACTGGCATCTTACGCTTAGAGATAACAACCACATAGATTTAGCTGATCCACCTCCACTCCACCTTCCATCTAATTCAGATTGCACTTACAACTATTGTGGACCATCTCCACCAAAATTAGGATGTTCCGATCGCAAGCTTCATATCACGGATCCGTGTTTTCTTCTTGTTTAGTGGATACAAATTAAAATGACATGAGGTATCGCGGGGCGGAACAATAACAATGTTGAAAATTTTTTTTTTTAAATTCCAGATATAAAATGACGGAAATTACCTAAAAAATGATCATTTTTCTGCTTCTTTGCTGTAAATCTTTGTGGTTGAAAAGTAACCACATTCATACTTCTCAAGAGAAGGTAAAAAATGACTTCCCTGTAGGAAAATGGTGTTGAAAAATTGTTAAACACTGGTGTTTTACACGTATTTACAAAAAGAACGGCGAGCGAGTATGGACGTACAAAAGTTCATGGCAATTTCAAGCATAAGAAATAATAATCCGACCATTGTTTTCATGTGCATTTTTTTAAACAAGCTATTTCAACATTTTGTATAGTTATTTTGAAACCAAGACTTCTTGTGTTGAGTCTTACGAGCAACATTTTAGGCAAAATGGTACAAAATCAAGGTGGTACAGATGCCAGTTTAAGGCAATAACCCTTCATTTCATGGTTTTTTTTAAATTTTCCTTAAACATCATTTTTATCAGTTGGGAATGATGAGTACATCAAGAAAAAAAATTAAAATAAAATACGATTTTTTCATTTATCCATACATTAATTGTTGCTAATTTGTAACTTTATAAAACGAAGGGTTAAGCACAACCAAAATTCGCTGAGCTTTTAAAACTTCATAAGAATTGACGACTTAACAAGGATCCAATCAGCATTTTCACCAACCAAAATTAAGTATGATTGTGCTTTGTGTATAGGAGAAATGAAAACACACTTTTGGTATCATACCACTTTTATTCGGGCAAATTGATACCAATTTAGTTAAAAAAATCATGATAGCAACACGATAGCTTAATGATTCCTAATTTAGTTATGACAGAGAAAAAAATACTAATTAATGCGCGCACTACACTGGTAATGACTGAATTAATTATTTGCTTTCAGTTCAATACAAATTAATACACCTTAATAAACCTAATGAAAATTGGATACCAAATCATGCTATCATTTGGATCTAGCTGTTCCCATTTATGAAAGTAAATGAAACCTTAATGATGCTTTATTCAGCTATTGTAAATAGGAGAACAACAAATAATCTTGCTTTCATTATTGATGCATTATTTAGTTTGACATCGAGATTAAAAATATTGATACTTCAATAAAAACCTAATTTTGTCATTGGTGAAAACACAACACTAAGTTATGCTATCATTTAGGCATCGATAGCTTATTTTGTCGGCTGTTTTGCTGTTGATCAAGGTATCAAAGTCTGCTCGGGAGAGCAACAACGATATATCATTCGGGCCTGTCAATATATCAATAGGACATTAAAAATAGCAATAAATAATCTCATTAATGAGTCGTACAAATAAAAACACAAATAGAAATGATTTTTTTTTTAATTTTTATTCACAATTTTAGTCTGCTTTTATTTAGCAAAAAGACAACTCACCTTAGTTTTAGTATTTATTTGTGAAACCATGCCATTTGTTGGCCCTAGACTTCTGTTAACTTCAAACGAGTTTTTGCAAATCATAAAAAATTTCATGTAAATGCTTTCATCAGAACATTTCAAGACTTAAAAATCAATAACTTTTTAGCTACATAGGATAAGGTTGCTAGATTGCCCGGATATTTAAAACAAATTTTGGGAACAGTTCGACCCGGATTTCATTTCATTTATTTGGCAATTCAATGAAAAATACAAAGATCGCCTCTAATAGAAATGTTATGAGCAAGTTTTATAAAAATAAATTTTGAAGAAAACTACTTTTTTTCATTTTTTTTTCTTGATTTTTGTTAAATATTTTCTGAGATTTTTTGATAAAATTTTCCCGCATATTGCCCGGATTTCTAGTGGTCATTTTTGAAATCAAATGCCCGGACTTTTTCAGCTTTTTATATAAAATTGCCCAGTTTGTTCGGCCCGGATACGTGTTGAAAAAATTCTGGCAACCTGAACATAGGACAGCTTTTCTGTACATTGAACGATTTGCTTCTGGAAATTTTACAGTGTTCCTAGATTCTCTTCATGAAAAAAAAACAGTGTAAGCGACTAACTTTTTTTCCCTATTCCTACAGACTAGAGACGTTGGGCAAAGTTGAAGTCTGAAATTTTTATAGTTATAGTTCATGCATATGCTGAAAAGTGAAAATTTATTGCAAAGCAAGAAAAAAAAATTAAATATTCATATGGCAATTATTTTGAAGCTTGGTGCATAATACCCCACGCTGGTTTAATCTTTTCACAAAAACTGTACAGGATAAGATAATTTATATATCACTTTTCTTACACCAACGAGGGGCCGTTCACATACCACGTGGACAACTTAGGGGGTGTATGAAAAAGTCCAAGCTTGTCCACGGAGAGGGGGGTAGGGGTTTGGGTCATGTCCACGTGGACATACTTACTTTCAGAATATTTCCTAAAGGTGAATAAATATTAAGAAGATGTTTAAATCAAAATCATAAAATTTCAAAGCTTTCCAGTTTAAGTTTAAACAATTAGTATTGAAAGCAAGTGATAAATATGATAGTAAGGAAATTTAAAATTATTAAATTATTTTAAATCAGGACTTGCTTATTCGTTTTTTTTTTCAAAATCAGCCGTTTCAATAACAAAAAGACAAAAAGTAGTGTTTTCGAACTAGATGTAGAAAATACAAAAATTTCAAATCTGTCCACGTAGACATCCGCAGAGGGGGGTAGGGGCTTGCCAAATGTCCATGCTTGTCCACGAAGGGGAAGGAGGGGGTAAAAAATCTGATTTTTATGTCCGCATGGTATTTGATGGCTGGACAAATTTTCATGTTTTTGAGGGGGTGATCCCTAACTTTGAGCCGGCAGTGTATAAGTCTGTTTTTCAACATTAATAATCATTTGTTTTGTTTCCAAAAGTTTCCAATTAGGATAATAGATTCATTTCAACAAAACTCAATATTTTTTGTTATTATTTTGTGCCATTAGAGAAACCTTCACGTTTGGATACATCTATTTGAAAGGTATTTCACAGTGAAATTTTCACTCAAGAGCATATGTTCCAACGCTTAATATGAGTGGAGGTCTTGATAGCAGCATTTGATCTCTACTACTCACTCTATTTTTTGGGCATTTTTTTCGGGCTACATATTGCATTTCCTAGCGACCTGAAGCTGGTAATTTGTTAGCTTCATCATTTTCATAAATTCTAGGTTGGTCAAAAATCTAGCAAAATGTAAAAATTACATGTTTTGTACGTTGAGCGGTGGCGGTGGGTGGCGGAAACGAATGTAACTAAAAAAGATAGTAATTTTTTTAACTGCAATTTGTATGGAATGTTGCTAGCTCAACTTAGGGGCCGTTCAAATATTACGTAACGCTATTTCCGAGCATTTTCAACCCCCCCTCCCCCTACGTAACACATTCGTCTCAAAATTTCTAAGCAAAATACACAAAGCGTAACAAACTGCTATACCCCCCCCCCCCCCTAAAAGCGTTACGTAATATTTGAATGGTCCCTTAGGCGAATGATGGGAAGTGTATGTTACACATTGCTTCCAGTGAGATACAGATCACATCTAAGAAATTATACAACTGCTTGGTACATTAAAGACAACTCTTTTCTAGGAACTAACTTCTTCATTTTCCACGATAAACCACATGTGGCACTAACTTCCTTATGAAGTTTCTGTATGAGATTGGTCCATTTGAGCTCGTTGTCAATGTTCAATCCAAGATACGTGTAGCTTTTTTCTTTCTCAATTGGTATCGAATCTATGGTCAATTCACTTTGCAACTGCTGTGTTCTCCTAGATTAAGGTTGCCAGAATTTTTTCCACTCCCATCCGGGCCTAGCAATTCCGGGCATTTTTTCAAAAAATCCTGGCAAAATCCGGGCATAGATTTTAATTTTTCAAATCCAAAAACCGGGCAAAATTTAGATGTTTTTATATCTAAAAGCAAAGAAAAAATGCAAAAAAAAATTATATTAATATTTTATTATCTAATAATTGCAGACTTCCAAAACTTTTTGGAACACTTAAATATTTAAAGGTTTATTAAAGTAAATCAGCGAAATTATTTGAAACAACCGTTGAAAATTTCCATACCGTTAATCGATTTTGCTGAAACTTACTCAAAAATTTTGATTTTTTTTGGTTTCTTTGTAAGAATTGGGAAAAAATCCGGGCAAAATCCGGACTTTTTCCACGATATCCGGGCAACCGGGCCGGACCGGACTTTCTCGAAATTTGGCATCAAATATCCTGGCAAACCCGGATAAAACCGGGCAATCTGGCAAGCTTATCCTAGATGTTGACACTATAATGTATTTTGATGTAGCTACATTCAATGACAATAGATTCTTATAAAATATTCGCATAGTACTATCCAGTCTTGGCGCATGCTTTCAACGATCGAATCAGCATTTTTTCCCGTGTAAAGCAAAGAAGTGTCATCAGCGTACAATCGTGGATTTCCAATAAGGTTGAGATTAGGCAAATCATTCACGTAAACCAGGAATAGAAGCGGTCCAAGGTTACTGCCCTGTGGTATTCCTACTCTCAATGATTGGTTTATACTCTTAACTCCATTTATTGAAACATATTGGCTCCTATTTGTTAGAAAAATTTTCAGAATTTCTAGTGGTATTCCTCTTATACCATAGAAAGCGAGTTTTTCCATCAATATTTCGTGGTCTATGGTATCAAATGCTTTCTTCTGATCGAGAGAAAGTAGTCCCACAAGATTTTTTTCATCCAAAGCTTTGTAGACTTCAAGAAATAATTCACAGGTGGCTGTTGATGTGCTTGATCCTTCGCGGAATCTATACTGGCAGTTATATAAAATACTTTGGCTTTGGAAAAATCTTTTAATTTGAGTAGCAAGTGATTATTCTAGTACTTTACTCAAGGCAGGAAGTACGGAAATCGGCCGGTAGTAATTCACATCTACTTTAGATCCCGATTTATGGATCTGTACAACTTAAAGCGTCAGATCCCAGAGTACGAAAACGTAGTCTGGCAAATGAGGGAGAGTTACTTATAAGATGAAAAGGATCTTCCACATCTGATTCACAACTATCACATACTGGATGACCGGAGAGTGATCGAGTGCTCTGATCAGGATGCTGCAATGAGATTTACTTAAAGTTAACAAGTAACTCGATATGATTGTTAGTTTTATGAGACAGTTTTTCTAAAAATAATTTAGTTTGGCGACAAGTGTCCAACTCTTCCCAGTATCGTTCACGCTGGTTAGAGGACCAATTTTGAATTTGGTTTCTGAACCAAAATATGGCTCTGGTCCGCAAAATCCCTTTCCCGATTCAGCTCTGGCGAGTTTGTCGGCTCACTCGTTCCCAAAAATTCCCTTATGTCCGGGTACCCATAGAAGGGAGAAGGGAAAACAGAATAACTTATGCAAGGTTTGCATAACAATATTTCAGGTGATGTAGTAAAAGCTTAGACATCCACATGTATATGAGACTCTTGGTTGTAACTGCCTCAAATGCACCAGCACAGTATTTTTTGTTCCGTATCATTCGGACATAGCGTTAATTGCACATATGATTATTGACCTTCAACTCATTCACATGAAGAAGAGAATGGTTCCGATCATCTCGCTGATCTCTAAACGATTGAGTATCATCGCTATGTTTAGACATTGAAACATTGATTTTACGCCCGAAATTGCTGTTGAATTACTGGAAGATACCAACCTTTCTTAACACTTTTTAAAATTTCGTAATGTCAGGACAAATCAAAATTGTCAACTCGACAAGAACAAAATCGTTGTCGTCCTCGGTCAATTAATGGTTGCACTTTTAGAGAGCATTCCAGAATACTGCTACTTCATGTTTTACTGTCCAACCTTATTTATGTGGCTGGAAAACGTTCTTATAATCTCTTCGGCATTTCCTTCCTGCTCGGCACCAGAAAGCTGTAATCTCAAACTAGATCGAGTAGACACTCTGGCTAGAGCACAATTAAACGCGGCACGTTGTAATTGCACTGAGCACTTCACTAAATTTCTTCTGATTCTTTCACGAAAAAACACAACACATCCAATGCACTCAGCAGAACTCGCCCTTTCTTTTTGTTTATTTATCCCCCTCGGCCTACACGTAGAATTTTTTTCTGTATATCTGCCCAATTCACTCCGTTTCATTCACTCCGGTTCCAGTATGCGCGTATCAACGGAGCAAGCGAGAAGGCACCACCGAAAATCGATAACCCATGTGCCCGTCCGCCAAGGCGAAGGATGAAGATTTATGCCGGCACGACCGAAATGGAAGACGACCCGCGATGGACTGAACCGAACGTCACTGGAATTGAATGGATGAGTTGAATGAATGAATATGTGGATGAATTTTGGCTTTTAATGGAAGCAGTGCAGCCATTAAGATGGGTGATAGATTATTGAATTTTAAATTTGCACTTTTTGGAAACTGATTGGATTAGCATGATACTTACTTTTTACCACAGCTGAAATTATTAGGCAGATTTATGAAGTTCATAAAACTGTTACAAAACAGCTTTTGAATTCAAGCTTGCAACGTGTAATACCGATTGTTAAAATGTTGAGAAAATTAAATTTCAAATTTTTAATTATATTTAAAGTAAACAGCAAGCTTCACAGTGATCAGACTCTTAAATTCTGAAATTCGTAAAAAAAAGTCAAACATATATCAAAAAATCCTTCTGGCAACACTGCTAATCCCACCTACTCCACAAAATTCATTCTTCAGTTCAAATGAATAAACCCATTCACCATCTGAAAGTTTTTGCTACTGAATAAAAGATAGAGCCACCATCTGCTACGCAGTTTTTCCTTCCACCCACCCGCGTGAAGGCGGGATTTTCGACACCCTCCCGCAATAATTTCACGCTCTCCGCCGCAATCAGCTGTAGCAAAACAAACGAAACGCAAACAACAAGCAATCATCTGCTTGCGTATCAAATTTTGTTTGGTGCTTGCGTTTCCGGACCTGAATTTTGGGAAAACTTGGTTTCGTCACTGGTAGTGTTATGGGTCAGTTTTCCGATGGGGTGTTCAGGCAAAAAGGTAAAAAATAGTGTTTGTGAAAAAGTGAAAAAGAAATTTGCGAAGACCGCAGCTCAATAAGAATATAAAGTAGAAGTATCTTGATATTAATATTTATGAGGTAAGTTAAACTTTCGATGATGACTCCAAGGATGATAAAAAATATTCTTAACGTGGTTGAAGATGTGAAATTATAATTACACAGTTCATTGAACTTTCTTTTATAAATGTGTAGGTCGTAGAATCAATTATGCACTTCAATAAATTTTTGATGAAATCGAATAAAAATGGTTGTTAATAATAATTTTGAACCCTACAAAATTAATAATTGTTTTCAAAAACTCCATCCAATTTCGAATCACTAAAAACATAGCGATTCGACTTCATTTTTCAAATATTACCATTTGAAAAAAAAGTAAATTCAAAAAGTTTACATGACAATTCAATAATTCTAATCGAAAATTTCACTTGATGTCCAAGAAAGTTGAAGCTAGGAGTTGTATGTTGCCCACAAGGGCAAATTTTCTTAAATTTTTCTAAGATCATGACCACAAAAAAGGTAAAAAAGTTGTGCCCGTACTTTCCAACTAATAAATCGTCGAAATTTTTTAAGTCACAGTAGAAAAATTTTGAAAGGAGATTGGAAATTTGCCGTATTTATTTAGGTACGAAAATCTGAGAAATTGCAAATTGACAAAAACTTAAGAAAAACTGGTACATTTTAAAATTCGTCAAAAGATTCTGTGTTTTGTATTTTTAAAATCAAATGTCGACTTTCCTATCCAAAATTTATCTACTTTTATTTGAGCAATTTTAACGGTTCATTGATCTTATGGTACGATTTTTACAACACTTTTTAACATTTTTTGTTGTCATGATTTTAAAAGAAAAACATTAAATTATATTCTTGTGCGTAACATAAAACTTCTAACTTTAGCATTCTTGGACAAATAGTGATTTTTTTTGAGCATTTCGTAGCTGATCTACAGTCATTTTCCGAAGCACGTTTTTTTCGATTTTTTAATTTGAATAACGAAAAACTGAAGTGTTGTTGCTGAATAGTGCCTGAAAAACATGTTTGAGTTACTTTACGAGGTTTAAAATATTAAGTTTTGAATAAATCGGCTGAGAAGCACGAGATTTCTGACGATTTTAAGTAAGAAGTGTCTTTTTGTCACTCAAGGTCTGATTAGGGAGTTTTTTTTTGGACTGGGCTCTCAGGGTGCGTCCATGAGAAAATTAATGATGCAAAATTAAAGATTTCACGAATTCATTACAGGTTCTTGAAGAAATATTTATCTAAATGCGCCTGTATAGAGAATAAAGATACAATAGTGTCATATTGACACTCAAGAGCGGATTGAAGTAAATACCATATACAGTATGATTTTCAGCAAAAAATTTTACTGGCAACGTTCAACAAATCAAATATTTACAGGAAAACAACTAACAGATTCGTTTTGCTGGTTTTTTTTTATTGTTTCCTGCAATCCATATTTCTGGAAAACCAGCGAATAGTGGTTCAATTCTAAAAAAACCTGTCAAATAGTAAATCTTCAACATTTTTGGCTCACCGGCTCTTAAACTTACTAAAACTGTTCAATAATCATAATTTAACTGAAGTTCATTCATTATTTTTAAATACTATTTGAAGTTATTTTGTTATATTTTCACCGAACGGAACACTTCTTTAATTTTTCATTAATTACCGAGTCAATGTAGAAATGTTATGTTAAATGAGAATTGTTTTCAACATTATGGTTAGCACAACTTCGTAAGAGTTGAAAGTTTCGGACATAAGAATAATAGAAATAAAATTTATCAATTTTAACCCAGATTTAAAAAAAAAAATAACCCGAATTCTTAAATAAATTTCAGACCAGGGAAGAAAATAATCATGATTTTAAATTGTTTAGCAAAACTCTAATAATTGTTGTTAATTAATCGTCGAAATTAACATTTCTTTTTTCATTTTCAATTGAAGGCTTGATTGAGAAATTCCGCTGTGATATTTTAAATTTGAAGAAAATTAAATCCATTTTGAACTTGAGAGAATTTATTCGAAACACATACCTAATTGATGATCAAATTATTTTGATAAAAACAAGAACATCAATTTTATTTCAAGGGTACCAGTGATCAAAATCAGAGATAACATAATCTTTTATTTCGTCCAGTTATCCCTAAAAGACAGAAATAGTTCAATTCTGAAGTTCACAATAATAACGTCATATATAAACAACAAATATAAACAACATAAAGTTCAGGTTGGGAAATGGATGATTTCTTGAATGTTCAATAAGGAACCTTAAAAATAAAAATAATAAATTTGAAGTTTTGTTGTAAATATTGAAAGCACAAAGCAAATACTTATTTTAAAAAGGTTGTGCATTAAAATTTAGCTTTTCAGTTGCTACTTCGAATAGTTTCCATTCTTTTCATGAATAAAAAAATCATTAACGATTAAAACAGGCTTTTCAAAGAAATAAAAATTGGTAAAACCTTTATAAATTTTCAAGCGCAAGTTTTATAGTTGAAAATTTCAAGCTCTGAATATTTTGTAGCCGTTAATTGAAATACTGGATCCTAGAAAGGACAAAAGATGGAAACTTTTTTTTTCTCTTTAAAAATTTAGATTATTAGGCTTATTATGATTTCAGAACACGAAAATTCAGAATTGAAATACAATGAGAAACTTATTGAAATTAGGCCGGAACAAATATAAATTTCTTCTTTTGTCACCCCTCCCCACTCCCTTGAAAATTTCCAAAAATCCCGAAGGGGGAAATAAATAAAGTTTGAAGTATTTTATGGAAATTTCGGAAAATCTATCAAATATATTTTCGATAAAACATTACTTTACTTATGGGTTTTGTGCAATGATATAGTATGCCATTTTATTCCATACAAGGTTTCATGCAGTTTATTCCAATTTATAAGTTTTTTGCATCATTTTTTTTTTTTTGTTCCACCCCTTTCGTTGATCCAACTCCGAGTGACAAAAGAAGAATTTGAAATTTGTTCCGGCCTTATTTAAAAAGAAACATAAGATGTTTGACTATAAAAATCAGTAAATTCATGTAAAAATTTAGAATAAAAAAAACTATAAAATTCGGTTACTTTATTTGAATATTAAAATAAGGCATTAAAAAGATACGTTTCTAGTATTGATGATATGGAGTTTATAAGTTTAAAAATTAATAAGCTTTCAGTGAAATCAATCATTGATAACTGATGCTAAAACAAATCGTCATGAAATTGAAAAAAAAAATTATTCCTTATTTGTTCATTGTATTTTAATTTTTTAAGGAGTAATAATATTGATGATGTTGATGCATCATTTAAACAAGTTAAATTCTGCAGTTTGCATAAACTTGGAATAAATCATTACAAGCATATCCGACTCTAGTGAAGAAATTTAAAATAGAAAAGAGATTATTTAATTTACCAATTTGATGAAATCTGTATTTGTTTTTCGTTTAAAAATATCTTTAATTAAATTTGATTTAAATGTAGTAAAGTGAACAAGTAGCCAAAATTAGTTGCGATCTAAGGGAAAGAGGATAATTGATTGGAAGCCTTTTATTTTTTTGTTATGTTTTTAAGTTTTGTCAAAAAAGTAAAAAAAGAAATTCTTAAATGATTTTCACCTTTTTTCACCTGAATTCAAAAAGATAGCTATGAGACAAAAACCTTATAGCATATTTGAATTTAGGACACCCAAATTATTTAAAATCATCTCTTAAATTCTTTGCACCTAGGAAAAATGTGAAATTCGAGGCCTTGAGTAATTTGTCAAAAATATTTTGGATATGGAGTTTAGGATTCGGATGAGAAACACAAAATACAATTGAGACTGAAATTTGTTTCTTGAGCAATATTACTCATTTACAACTAAAGTAGTTAGTTACATATAAAGTCATCGATACTAGGATTTTGTATTTATTTAGCTAAATCTGTGGACTATCGTAAGTGTTCAACACCTTTCACATGGCTACCATTTTGTGATATGTAAATTATTGTTCTGAATATGAATGAATTTTGAAGTTCAAATGGTTGGTTTCAAATTTTGAACTAGTTTAGTTACACTTTTTTAGTAAAAGACCCATTTTAAACACAAGTTAGGGATATTGTGTGTCAAGATTTGAGTTTCAATACAAAAGGTATTAACTGAATTGCAAATCGAAATCTACAATTGATTGGTTTCAATTCGTGAACGTCATATAGAGGCGTATGAAATATCTTGGGCCCAGAGAGTGATTTAAGACGAAATTCCGCCGGAGGCGAGCCGAATTTCTGACATGTGTGTCAACATCGATTTTTAAACACCTTTTTCAAGTTAAGTGGAAGCCGCCATTTTGGATGGCGTCAGAAAGCGAAATTCGACTTTTACTCGTTTAGCCCTTTCAGTCAATACCCATATTGTGGGGCTTTTATGCGATTTTCAATGATTTACACCTTTTTTAAGTGAAGCGCAGGCCACCATCTTGGATTTCAATCTGGCGTCAGAAAGCGAAATTTGGCTTCTTTTGGTTCAGCCCTCTCTCCCAATACCCATATTGTGGGGCTATCATGTTATTTTTAGTCACTTACAGCTTTTAAAATTCAGCGAAAGTTGCCAGCTTGGATTTCAAAATGGCGTCAGATAGGGAAATTTGAACTCTTTTAGTTTAGTCCTTTCACTACCATATTATGAGGGTTTCAAGCGATTATCAATAATATACAGATTTGAAAAGAAAAGCCGAAGCCACCATCTTGGATTTTAAAAATAGCGTCAAAATATAAAATTCGACTTCTTCTTGTGACCCTTTCACCCAGTACGAATATTAGGGGGTTTCATTTGATTTTCAGGGATTAACAGTATTTTAAACTTAAGTGGAAACCGCCAATTCAACTTCTTCTTGCTTAGCCCTTTTGCCCAATACCCATATAATGGGGGTTTCAAGTGATTATCAGTGATATACAGGTTTGAAAAGAAAAAGATTTCAAAATAGTGTCAGTAGTTAAATTCGACTTGCACTCGTTCAGCCCTTTCATCCAAACACAAAATGTGGAGTTTTTATGCGATTTTCAGGAATTCATAGCTTTTTTAAAAAATAATCGGAAGCCGCCATCTTGCATTTCAAGATGGCATCAGATTGCGAAATTTGACTTCTTCTCGTTGAGCTCTTTCAACAAATACTCATATTCTGGGAGTTTCGTGCGGTTTTTAGTCAATTACAGCATTTTCAAGTTGAGTTGATGACGCCATCTTGGATTTCAAGATAGCGTCGGAGAACGAAATTCGACATTTTCTCATTTAGCCCTTTTACCCAATACCAAAGATAGTCTTTTGATATTTTATTATATTTAATACCTATATTGTGGATGTTTCATGAGATTTTCAGTCATTTAAAGCTTTGAAAAGAAAATCTTGGATTAATGATGGTGTCAAGTAACAAGTTTTTTCTCCTACTAAAGCTATGATCATTTAATATCCGGACACTTTACTTCGGTGATAGTTACGTTACAAGAGCTCCGATATGCAAAATTTTAGTGGCGTTGTGTTGGTTATGATAAGAACTATCTTGTCTATTTTTCTAAGATTTTTATTATTTTTAAGTTAAGATGTTTACTAGGGTAAATGTACCCGACCTTGGCACCTAAGGCATTGTTTACGCTTCTTTGCAACATTCCAACCTTCCTGTTGAGTGAAACATAGAACATTCTTTGAAGAATTTACTTGCTAACTTGCTTAGATTTCAACAAAAATATGTATTCTCTATGGAACTTTCATTAATGTGAACAAAATGCATGCAAAGTATTCACTGCGGTGCTCCAATTACTTGGCCGCCGTACCAATTGTTTGCCGTTTCGATGGTCCGATTCTTGGCCACCAGCAATGTGCAATAGATCTTTACCAACAACGCTCAATTGACAGTAAACAGAATCGTTGGCTATTCTGAATATATGGCCACTGACAGAATGACGTCAGCTGAGCGTAAAGTTCTATGCGACGATGGAACACCGGGCTTCACTCATACAACAAAAAGGCTTTTGAAAACATTGATGAAATTTGGTTGGAAAAGAAGCACAAAATAAGCTTTCATTTCAAAAAGTCGGAAGTCCAGAATTTCCGCAATTTTTTATTTATTTTAAAAATTTAAACTTTTTACTCATTTAAACAAAGTGATGATTACAAACACCTCAGGTTGTTTCAGAATATTTGTGTATGAACAAGAATCATTGATTTATGAATGACAACCAAACCTTCATCAGGGGACCGATTCAGAAACGAATTATGTCCGCGATGTTCTTTTTTTTTATGAACATTAAATCCCTTTGATGAAATTTAAACTAACATATTTTGTAAGCAAACTTTTTAAACTGAACACTTCAAAAAATTTCTCAAATATGTATACAGTAAATAACTTATGAAGGACTAATAAAATCTAAATAAAGCCAATCAATCTAGGAAAAGTATTTCAGATGGCATGGGCTTATCTAGACTAGCCCAGGTTTTCAACGTAGAGTTTGAAAAAAAAAGTTTGTGTGGTCCAGCTGCCAGAATATTGAGGTAAAACATCCGTATCTGGCCCCGATTGATTCACATTCCTCGAAATTTTTTAGAGATTTAACAGTTCATCATTTTTTGCGAAGTTTTTTGAGAAAATTTCATCAAAATAAAAATCAAATACGACTTGAACGGAAGTAATACTGAAAGGTTTGAGCCGTGTCAAATAAACGAATTATTAAAAAAACGACTTGAACGTGGTTGTTGTGAAAGTGGTATTGTAACGTTGAATTGAAATATCTTGTTTTGAACTTTTCTCATCGATTAGATTTTTCCAAATATTGGATAAATTGCTTAAATTTTCTCAGTTTTTTTTTTGGAGAATTTCCTAACTTGAATGCTAACTGAACAAATTCAGGAATGCTAAGCCTAACGACAGATTCATTTACAACATTCCTATGGTTCTGTGCATCATGATGTGTTGTCATTTATAAATCATTGTTTAAATTATTCCTTTTGAGTTTTTATAGACCATAACTATCAGCTTAAAAATTCTCTAGGAGACTTGTGATTGCGACACATAAGGTTATTTTCACTACCAAACAACTATCTTCATATTGTGGAATTAGGTTTCATAAAGTAAGAAATTGAAAAATTCCTTGAATGGTATTTTAAAATTTGCCCTTTTGAATTTGTTAGCTGAGCTTCTAGCAAGAGCCATCTCGAATGCCCGGGGCGATGCACAGTGGTTTGACACGCCAAAAAGATGTTAGAATGTAAACCTTGCTAAAACATTTTTTTAATTCGACTCACATCTAATATTTTAAGGAATAATTGGAAAAAACGATATTTTCCTGAACTTCCAACTTCTGTTTCCAAGAAAAAAATTTGAACAAAAATCCAAAAAAATCAATCTGAATACATATATGGTTCCCAAGCAATAGAAAACGATTCCAAAACTCAATTAATAATCTGTTTTATATACTAATGTCATAAATTGCCATCGATCTAACAGTTTTTTATATAAGAAAAACATCTTAAGTCTTGCGAGTTGGTTAATTTCACTTAGTTTTTTTTTTATTTCGAACCACTGTGTTCTATAGGAGACCACGTGCTCGGCAGACTGCAATGCAAATGCTGTTCGCACGCATACCAATGTACCTTCGATTCATGGTTCCCAAGTAGCGATTTTTGCATTTAAAATGCTTGGATATGACTTAAAGTTAGTCGATTCACTTATGTTCTCCAACTTATTTCGAAGCTTAAGTTGATAGAAGCGGTCTTATCATACAACCCAATGAGTATGAAAACATTTGTGTGTAGTTTTAAATAAATTTTAAGGGAAAACATCAGCCCAAAAATACCTCGTTAATGAACATGTATTTTTTCCAGCTTCCAACACTGGTGGTGTATTTCGATTGAAGTTACATGCCAAGAAAAGGAACAAAATTAGTTTTAAATTTTTAATCAAAACCTAAATAAATATTCATTCTTTTGTCTTTCTAGTATTTTTTGATTTTTTGCCGAGTTTAACTTGGAACATGAGTATTTATTGCAATTTTTTCAAATGAATGCCCCTGTTTGAAATCGTATGTGAATTTAATAGTTGCACTAGAAAGGTGAGTTCTTCTGATTTTCATACGGTGGTTTCCAACATAATTGCCTCGGATGCAGATCGAAAAAAATTAACTACTTTAATAAAGTACAAACAATTAAAAAACTCGGTATGCACAGATTTGAAACAAATTATTCTCTTCGCAATTAAAATATATTCAAATTTTTTTAGCTCAATTTGGACCTGAAAAACATGAAAAGGCATGTTGGCATGCCAAGATAAGGACCATGCCAAAATAGGGCTCACTTACCCTATACAAAAAGACATGGTAAAAATAATTTTGCACAATCGCCTCGAAAATTTTTCATTGTCGACTTGAAAACTCATGAACTATTAATTTTTTCTGATTTTTTTTTGGCCCAAATGGTTTAGAAGTATAAGGAGCTACTTTAGGATGCTCACGAAGTACAAACCAAGCATCGGAGTGGGACCCTTGATCTCAAATATGAGTAAACAGACTATGGTTATTGAAAATAACTGAAAGCAAACTCCTTCAATATGCAGATAATCCGTTTCCGGCAGGCAAAAAGTGTTGTCTGATTAGTAAACACCAAGTAAATAACTAATAATGAGCAGTTCCATAGATCGCCATCTGTGCATCCAGTTTTTACGCAATGTGACAGATGTGTTCTGAAGTTCAAAGAAATTTATGTTAAAACAGAATTGAAAAAGGTCAAATTCTTCGAGAGGCCTACTCGTGAAAAGGTTCGAATCCGATTTCAATTGGTTTTTCCAGGTAAATTTGTGTGAAATATCATGTTTTTGCAAAGGTTTTGCTTCTGTAGTAAAAATAATAGATCAATACATGACTAAAAAAAGGGTGCAAAGATAAAAAAAAATTAAATAATAGGAATTCCAATTCAAATATGTGCAATCTAGCCTATTCGTTTCTTTTTTGATACCTTGATCGTGAACTGTTTCCTAATTTTATTACGGTTTCAAAATCAAGCACTGCACGCCTTCATAAAACATGCGAAAAATCTTGAAACAAACTTCTTATTTTATTTTTTATTGAAGTTTTAATAAAGCACTTTTAACTCTTTCTAAACAGTATTTATAGTAAAAGCTTTATTAGTGTTCTCAGAACTACCTGAAAACAAGTGGATGAATCAAGAATCTAAGCATTTCTCATGACCAAAACAAAGCAATTACAAAATTAATGCCATTATTAAACCATAAAAAAAAACTTCAAATTTATTTTATTGCATAGCAAAATTTTAAACACCCAAACAAGCCTAATTTCAATTTAAGACCTTGTTTAATTTGTATTTTTCGTTTAAAAAAGGATATTTGTTAAGGGTTTTGGCCGAGCCATGCAAACTTTTTCTGTTTCCTGCATAATTTTTGTACCATGTACAAATTTGTGTAACTTTTAAATCAAATAAGTTTTAGAACAATCCTCCTGACAGCGGCACATCGTTCACTTCAACTGAACGTTGAATTTCAAACAAAAACGTGTCTTTAGCCGCACATCCGTTAGGAAATGAACTGAAGCAAAAAACAACCAAACCTCAAAACTGCTCGTGGTATATGGTAGGTGCTCTTCAAAAAATGTTTCCGCAAAAACCTTAGACTTTGGCGGTTGTGCAGATGTTTACTAATTTTGATGATTGTTGTGGCAATAACATTTTGAATGTTCAATTTTTCCCTGTACCTCAAAAAATAAGATAAATGATTGATAAAGTCGAAATTTAACATAAAAGTAATGTTCTAACCTGATGCAGATCGTATCTGTATACAAACTAAAAAAAAATATTGTGGAAAAAAAAGTTAACTAGATTGACGACTTTTTGTTTGTGAAACAGAGAACTTAGAGCAAGTTCTCTGGTTTTGAGAAAAGGTGGTAATTTTGACATTTTGAAAATTTTACCATGCAAAAATATTTTGAAGATCTTTGGGCGTTGTATTTTTTTACAGCACTGTTTCTATTTCAGCCGTATGTGAAATATTGCTATTTTTGCATCACAGCATGCGAAACTACAACACGTGTTGTTAAAAAGCTTGAAGGCCACAGATTTTGAAAATGTTTTTGCATGACAAAATTTTCAAAATGTGCTAAAAGTGACGAAATTTCTACCACTTTTTCCCAACACCAGTGAACTTGCTCTAACAACGTTTTTTTATGAAACTGAGAACTAGGCATCGAAGTAACATACATATTTTAAATCAATTCATTCGTCATAAGCGTTGTTAGTTAACAAAAAAAAAATCAAGAAAAGTTTTCAAAATTAAACTCAAATGGAACTAAATTTTAAATTATCTCATTGTCTAATGAAAAACAAATAAGAACATCGGGAATATTTATTCAAAAGGTAAGTCAACTGACAACTTAAAAATAAACAGTTTATCGTAGAAAAGTTTTGAGATATTTTTCTAAGATGTTCTATCCATTTCACGTTGTATGGAATTTGAGTAGAAAAGACCAATTAAAAAAGCGCTTGGTATTGGCCAATTTCCCCAATAAACATCAAACAGTTCTTGTTCTTGACAGGACGGAAATAGGATAAAAGGGTTGAAAAATTATTGTTCCAAATAAAAGATATTTGAATAATCGTATCATTGAAACAAAAAAAAAATTAAGTCTCAAATTTAAATTTCAAAATTTTGGAATGTAGAATCATTGTTAAAATTGGAAAAAAAACACCAAATTTATTATTTCGATCATAATTGCACAAGTGTGGCAATCCAACGAGATAAGATTGAAACCCAGTATCGAAAACAAGCTTTAAAAAGGTGTTTTCTCGTTATTTGCATTTCACAATCTGATCATTTAATCCGAATATAAATAGCAATGATTCATAACCCAATAAAAGATATCAAAATCGATCCCTTCCTGACGGATAACTAACCATTACGCTATTTTCACGAAGACATTTTTTCTATTTGAATTAAAAAAAATCACTGTCAATGTCAGTCTGCAAAGAGTTGCGAAGTAAAACAGTTCCGCGGCTCTCTCCAAAAGTCGGAAAAAAATAAATTAGTCAAGGTTCAGTGAGCAGCCTATTTTCGCGTCTCCCGCAAGATAAGCTAACCGAAACGTGGTATAGCGAGAAATAAGAGAACTTATTGAAAGAGAGTAAGTTCAGTGTAACCGTTGAATTTCCAGTTAGTGACTCAACTTCATCCCTCTCATCAAATGGAAACTTTCAACCTTTCTTTGTGACAGAGAAAAATCAGCTTCACTGCAAGCTCCCCTAACGGGGTAATCCCTGCATATGGCGAACAAATGATAAAGAATTGCATCGGTACCCGAGTAAGTAAATTAATTAAACTAGGGAGGTGTTTTGTTTTGTTTTCTGGGTTTCAAGAATGTCGTTGGAATACATTTGAAGTTTTTCATAAATTACGAAATTTCAAAAAAATTATCATTTTATACACGGATTGAAATTTTAAACACAACCTATTTTTGTAAAAAAAATTCATTGGTTTGATAACATAAGGTTGCCAGAATTTTTCCCACATGTATACTGGCCGGACAAATCGGAACTATTTTATCTAAAAACCCGGCAAAATCCGGACATTTCATTGAGACATTTTTAATCCACAAACAGGGCATATATCCTGGTAAATTTGGGCAAAATATAGGATAAATTCATCAAAAATAAAGGAGATAAACATTTTTAACTTATTTTTTTTTTTCATCGAAACGGAAGATTTTTAAATCGTATTAAAGCTTCAAATAAACCGGTTTAGATTTTTTTAAATCTCACTTTAAAAAAAGCTTTTGGACGCAAAAAAAAAAAAATAAACTTTGTTTTAAAGTTTTTGGTTAGATTTTGTCTATAAAGTGAATAAATCCGGAAATTTTCAACGAAATCCAAATTTTGTATCAAATATCCGGGCAAGTCTGGTTAAAACCGGGCAATCTGGCAAGCTTACATTAACCCAACTCCCCAGAAAAAAATATTGTGCTAGGAAGCAGAGGTAACCTCGGTCCTTAAGCGCAAAATAGATATTTCATACCCTTCTCTTTTTTGTATAGATTCATTAACTACAAAATAGATGAATCAGTTTTGTGCAGTGTGAATGAACTCTTGATCCCAAGTCCTATTCATTTGACCTCTGCACAAAATTGGTTGCCTCGATCAATTACGAAGTTGCAAATATTGGTAAGGTTGCCAGAATTTTTTCAGCACAAATCCGGGCCAGACTAATTTGGACTATTTTATCTAAATACCTGACAAAATTCGTGCATTTGATTTCAAAATTATCGACCGAAATCCGGGCAATGTCCGGAAAAATATGGTCAAAACCCAGAAATAAGTCAATAAAAAAAAATACTTCAAAAATTAATTTGTTTCAAAACTCTTCACTAGATTTTAAATTGTATTTAGATTTAAGATTTTAAATTGTATTCAAGGTATTGAATGTTTGTTTTCAATACAATTTGTTTATTTTTTGGCAAATGAAGTAAATAAATTCAGGAATAACCCAGACTATTTCAATGATATCCATAATGATATCCAAATGATTTTCCAAAACTTTGTATTAAATTAAAACCGGGCAATCTGGCAACCTTAATCATTGGCATTGTTCTACTGAGCCACACCAACGATCGTGGAGCTTGAAGTGATTGATCGTCATTTGATTTCGAAAATGTAATTGATACATTTTCTTAAACCAAACTTTTCGGGTTTAACATTTTAAGGCGGATGTGAGTAGTTACTTAATAATGGGGTTAATTTTTTTTTATAATGTACATAATTTCGTCAATTTTAAAATATTCTGACAAATGATAATGTGATCAATTTTGAATTTTATGACAGCTTTTGCATTTATCATAAATTTACGTATGTCATAATTTTGAAAACAATAACCAATTTTCACAAAAATGATAATTTGACAATTTTAACATTGTTGACATCTGGACAAATTTCGAATTGGTGGAAATTTCAACAATTTTCAAAACATTGAAAAACATGACGATTATGAAAGTATTGATTATCTCCACAGTTCAGTTAAATTTAACCATTTCAACCAAAATCTGAACAATTTTTACAATTGACAGTATTTAAGAAAAATCAACTAGTTTGAATAGTCTCTTCCAAACAATCATCCCTTTGGCTCATAGTCTTACAAAAATGAATCAAAAATTTAAATTTTCTGGCATGTAGAATGTATTCTGGATTTTAAAGAAACGAAACTAACCGTTTTCCAAATTACATATTTAAATTTTAGGATTTATAGAAATTATTTGAAACTGTGAAAATGATCCAAGAATAAACTAAGTACATTTTCTACAACGAGATCATTTCCAGTAAGTTTAAACATGTCAGAAATTTCGGTAACATCTCCACAGTAGAAAACACTTTAAACCTAAAAAAATGGTATAATCATTTGCAAAGATCTATTTTTTTGTAACTTGCCAAAAAAATGTAATATTTTTTCGATATGATCAATAATTATCAATATTTATCAATGTGTCGGTCAAATAAAAAGAAATTAACAGTTTATAATACTTTAATGTTCTAATAGGGCTTTTACTACACACACATACAAGAGGTCTGTTGAGCACACATAAATGGTTTTAATATGCGGGAATTCAGCAAAAAGTTTTTTTTTAAACTGTGCCTGTTCTCTATAAGTGCTGATAAGTATTTTTCCAGTCATTGGCTTATAAGTGAAAACAATTAGGTGAGTATTTGATTGAGAAACAGTACAGAAACTAATAGAACAAAATGGAAAAATGACTATTATTTTTGAAACAAACGTTCAACGGTTCCTCCAGATCTTTTGTTGAAGTATTTGGGTTTATCATTTAGAATTTTGAACCAGAAAGATGAAGCTAAGTGTTTTCGTTGCGTAAAGATCTTAAGCAATATTTCCTTTGAATTTTCAGGAAACGGTCGTATCCTGTAAAGAATCTTCTTTTTTTTTCAAAGAACCTCACTCGAAATCAGAAAAAATTTGCAAACAAATAAGTAAATGCACTGGCTTCTCGAAAATGTGCTTCATAACGGAAATCTTCCAATAGTTTTCAAAAATAAAATCGAAAATTAACTTTCTTCCTTCGAATTGTATTTATTTTGCATTAAACTGTCACTTTTGTTTGCCAAACGGCTAACTTATACTAATGCACTGTGCAAAAGCCATATTATTCAACTTTCAACTGATTAACATTTTAAAAACATGATTTATTAATAAGGACTTTTTAGAATGTCTTTCGTTAAGCTTTCTGAGAAATCTAGCTTTTCTTATCAAACATTTCGCAATAATAACTTCCGAAACAATTGAGAGTTGTTCAAATATTCAAGTGTCCAAAGTTAAAGTGATGAAAACTGTGAAAGTTTTACATGAAAATAAAAAAAAACTAATTTTTCTATGAAATAAGTATATACTTTTTTTTTTGCAAATATATCAAATTTTGCTTCGGTAAAAATTAAAGTTTTTATTGAAATTGTTTGTTGCATTCAAAAAAATCTTGCAAAGTCTCACTGAAATTTCTATCCTTGTTGAACTAACTGGAAGACATGTACTTAAATTTTTCAAATATTGTTCAAATCTTTATTGAAATTTTACGATTGTTTACAACTTTTTTAACTTTGTCTAGATATTTCTCTTCTGAAATTAAAAAAAACTGAATAAAAATCCTTATAACTCATGTTCTTTACCCACAAATCACACTCAACTCAGAACTTCCTTGGAGGTGAAAATATCGGTGTAAGATTCTATGCCGGACAGGCACTAACAAGCTTCCTAATACTGGCATTGTCCTTTCAGCGCAATCGCATTCCATATGTCTGAAAAAAAAAACGATTTAAAACATATATACCATATCCTATCACAAGACAAAGCAGGATAGAAATAATCAGTCGAATGATGTACCAAGCGCTTTGAGTGTATGTAAACCGGCATCAGAAAAAAAAATCTTTGTTTCTATCCGACGGCAAAAAACCACCACCATTTGAACTTTTGAGTTTGTATGGGAAAATTGAATATTTTGTAATGAAAAACAACATCATTTTTGTTTTTTCTATGAAACTGAGCTTGCTTACGGTTTTGGTGCCATTTTATAAATTATTCTAAGGAAGTTTTCTGCTGAACAACTTCGTCCAAGACCTCAACTTTGTATCTTGTTGGGCAAAAAAGTTATTAGCTGTATAACAGGGGTATGTCTTTTTGCATTGATTAACAATGAACTTAATTGACATCACTGCTTCTGCCCTGTGAAGCATTGCACGAAAAGTAGTCATGCAATACCTTGCAGGTACCCAACAGTGATGTCAATTGAATTTATTATGTGCCAAAAGACATAACCTTGTTAAATAGCTAATAACTTTTTTGCCTAATAAGATACAAAGTTGAGATTTTCGACAAAGTTGTTCAGCAGAAAATTTCCTTTGGAGAATTTATAAATTGGCACAAAAACCATTAGCAGGCTCGGTTCCACAGAAGAAAAAAAATAATGTTGAGTTTTCAGTACAAAATATTAAATTTTCCCATGCAAACCTAACAGTTCAAATTAACTAAGGTAAAGATACTGAAAAATTGTATGTATGTATGTAGATAATCCACCATGGGTGCACGGAATCACCGCAGTTTCGCCAACGTATGCGCCAAATTGCATTCTTTAGATTATAAGTTCGGCCAATCTTCAATGCAAATTACCACATACCCGACACCATGGCTTCGTGTGAACTGTTCTGTAATGGATGTATTTCGCGTATGTGTATGTCTTATTTGTAGAACGAGCAAACAGTTTCGCAACCGTATAAAATTCATAACATTCTCAGTGTTATGAATCTACGACAGGTATTTCGCATGCGTGTAGATACCTGCCCAGCTGGCAACTGATTGAACGTTCTTTTATAATATAATCAATAAATGAAATAGTTTAACAACAGAATAGCCTTACCTTTATACCCAACTTACCTCAAGACATACTAAGCTTACCTTTAGCTGTAATCGACCTTATTCTGTCCGTTGGTGGTCGTAGATCTACGTTTCATGAATCCATGTTAATCTTCAAAAATACAGTGATGCACCGATTGATAAAGCACGTCATAAACGAGAGTCTCGAATACCTTAGGTAAACAGTTTAGAATCGAAATCCCTCGGTAGTTTTCCACGTGATGCAACTCTCCGAGTTTGAGGATTGGAGTGATCGATGCGATTTTCCATGCGGTTGGAAAAAATACATTCCGTTAACGGTTGGTTAAAAATAATCGAAATTGGAACGGATAACGGATGTTTCGTCTAACGTAGACAGCTTCCAGAAGACGTCGTTCGAGGAGAAATTCAGCAGAGGAAGGTTGAAGTCATAATTTTTTTTAAATAATTTTTTTTTGAAAAGTCAAAAACTTTAAAGATTTGCCAAAAAAAATCCCCGCATTCCCCCATACTCTTTTCACTATCAAGATCTAGTTTAAAGTCCTAAAAATACAATGAAAGAGATTCTAGGCACCTTAAAGCACCGTTTTTTGAGTTATAGTCAAATAAAGCTGAAAATATCATGCAAATGGGTAATTTCTACCCATTAAGGAGTATAAATTTAAAAAAGTTTATGTTGGTTTGTCAAAAAAAAAATGTTTCTCATGATTGATCAATCATTTCACACATTTTTCTTTTTATCTTCATGAAATGTGTTGATGATATTTATTTTTTAATGATCAATTAGTCCAAAACCCGGTTTCAAAAGAAATAAAAAGTGGGATCAAAAATAACACCAAGCATCCTACTTTAAAAATTGTTTATTCAAAATTTTTGTATTAATTTATTTTAAGTTAGTAAAAATAGTAATTTTAATTAAAAAAATTTCAAAAATTACAAAATAGTCCAAAACACCTAATCATACTTTTTGCCGCCTCATCGTATTGAACTGACCCATAGTGAGATGGCGCACTGACTAAGATATCGAACTGGCAAGATGAGATGAGATGTTGCAGTGAGTTCGATTCTCCCATTTTTTTTTTTTTTTGATGAATTATCCAATAGGATAAAAATCCCATGAGATGTTGTCATGGTTCGTTTGAATGTAGTGGTTATACATCATTTTGCTTTGGAGCTGGAGTCTTTATGCCAGTAGTGCTTTTGCAATTATATCTTCTTTGGTACAGTACAGCATTTTGACACAGAAATTTTCTTAATAGGAATTGTATTTTTGTAACCTCTTCTATGGGTGAAGGTAAACTAATTGACTTTCATTTTAAAATATTAAACCTTCAAACAATAATCAATTGGTTCAAATCTGTCAACCGTTTTTTAACTGTGAATGTTCTGACTATTAGAACTTTTCAATTATATTATTATCAAAATTTTTTAAAATGCTTCAAATATATTCAAAATGCTTGAAACGATTGTCTGAAATAAGCCAAATGTATCATTTGATCCAATCTGTTTTTTTTTATAATAAAAATTGGTACCTACAGTTTATTCATAAAAATGAATCTGTAAAATTTATCTCCAATTAATGTTTAATGTATGTTGGTTATTAAGTTTATTGTTCAAACATGTCAATATATTAAAAATTGCTCATCGTTTCAAAATTGTCTACATGGTGAAAATTCGATTTTTTTTAAATTGTTAGAAAGTACTACTTAGGTACTTTCAATCGTTCAAATTTGCAAATTGTGCAAATTAAGCTATATTTGTTGTATTTTGTTGTTTAAAGATTTTTTGTTATCTCTTATTACTCGGGAACCGTATCGAACAGATTTTCATTGCGATGTCCAGTTAACGGGGTCGGAACTAGGTTGAAGGCACAGGCATAAGCACAGATTAGAGGAGAGTAGTGACTGGGCCAAAGGGTTCCAGCAAGTTGTAGATCGCAGTTAGCTTCCCCACAAATCGAGCGTCGTCGATTGATGACGCGTAGTAAGCAGTCGCGACGCGTGTCGTCGTTGAATTCGCGCAAAGCTAAAGGAAAAAGTCTCCCCCGGCCGGGTCTTGGTTGTCTTCCCCTTGTTTGTATCGTCAGTTTTGCCAGTTCACTCTAGCTCGCCAAACGGAACGGATCGTCGTTTGTGAGAGCTTCCGGCGCGAAAGATTGCGACGGAACGGTTTAAACTTTCAAGCGAGAACTCTCGAGGCGTACAGTGAGGCGTTTCGCGCGTACAGGATATAATTACCTATTGAGGCAGAACAACAATTACGGACGAGTCATAAAAAAAATCTTTTATGGAGAGTCTCCAGAGTTTCGCGCGAAGGAAACACAAAGGAGAAATAACCATCAGCAACAAGTAGTGTGTGATTTATTTATCGGGGTGAACTTTTGACTTCGATTTGTTCGCTGATTTGAATTTTACGATTGGCATTCGGTAAGTGAATGGTTATTGGATTCTTCCAGTAGTTTTCGTTCTTGGTGAATGGGTCCTTCAATGTCTAGGGGAAAAAATGAATAAAAAACTTATTGAATAACGCCAAATGTCGTTGACTCTTTCGTCTAGGGGGAAAGTGTCGAGAAAAAAACATAAACAATCAATGACAGGAAATTTAATCAGCAGAAGTGCAGTCGGTGTGTCAGTCACTTGAACAACAAAAAATAACGTTACCTTCTTGTGAATGATATTGTCGATAAACACACTTTCCCTTTTCCGGATTATTACGTCTGGCTGGGGTAAGTTGTTGGAACTACTCAGTACCACTGACTGTTATTTTCATTCGCGGGAATACGTGTTGTGTTGTTGAACAGAACCCGACTTGTCGCGTCTCGTTAGGTTTAACAGTTGATGTAAACAATACAGGGATTTTTTTCTCATCAATTAGACGATTTTATCTAGTGATGCGTGCTTTTTAAGAATTGACAGCACAGCAATTTTTTCTTCTAACAACGATACATGTAAGACGATACATTTGCTAGAATTGTTGAAGTCAACTATAATAAACTAATGGCGTTTCTAAGATTTGTGCGCTGGCACCGAATTTTTCAAAAAAAAAAAAAAAATTATGAAGTGTTATTCAAAATTAACAAAAGTATTTTGAACACTGAATCTCACCCCTCAGACTTTAGAATAGAACTTAGAGTTTTGATTCTACTAAATGTTTTAAGCCCATAGTTCGTGTCTCAGCCATTAATAAAAATGAGTCTTGGGTCTGAAATAAAATATAGGGAACGCGAAAAAATCAACAGTCTGGCAATACAGTCAGATACAACAGTAAGTAGCGGAAACAATTTCCACCATTATTGTGCATATTTACCTAAAAAAATGAATGTTTGATTGAAATATTTATACTGAAGAGATTGCTAAATTTCAATGGCGCTCGGCGCTAACTCTATGCCAAAAATGCATTAAAAAGTGTGCCGTACTCAAGATGATATGATCGAAAAAGCACTAGTGACATAAAAACACGAGCTCCCAAGCAAAATGATGCATGACCACTATATTCAGCCGAAACAAGAAAACATTTTATAGGGGTTTCATCTAGTTCCAAAATAAAAAAAAATAAAGTGAGAATCGAACCCAATGCGACGTTCTAATTTCACCTTGCCAGTTCGATAGCTCAACCAAGTGTACCAACTGAGTCAGTTTCACACATATGTAATGCGGTTGCGCTGGAAGGACAATGCCAGTAATGAGAAAGCTTGTCAGTGCCGGTCTGGCAGAGAATCTTGTATCGATAATTCCACCTCCAAGGAAGGTACTTATTGGAGTAGAGTCTGATTTGAGGATGTAGTATTTGTGTTCGTTAAGGGTATCATACAGTTTCTTTTCTGAAAAACCTAATTAAGACATGTTCCGATCCCATTTCCTTTCTCATCACCAAATTTTGATGAAACAAAAACAAGTAACCGTATGAGAACAAAAGAGATAAATTCTTCTAATTTCAAAGAAAAACAACATTTTATAATTATTAAAAATAGCAAAAACTATCGAATTGAGGATCGAGTATGACCACTTGTTTGTTCACGAGTTCATAAATGTGTCGCGACTTCTTTTAAGTTAAGTTTCTGGA
The DNA here is from genome assembly GCF_029784155.1 of Uranotaenia lowii. Lineage (NCBI taxonomy): Eukaryota > Metazoa > Arthropoda > Insecta > Diptera > Culicidae > Uranotaenia > Uranotaenia lowii. Next base: position 29,999,296 of record NC_073691.1, on the reverse strand, counting down.
CAGAGTCCCTGGATAATGTAGTGGGAGCACACTCTCAGGCCTCATAAACTGATTGTTTCTAGTTCTCTGATGATGCCCTCAATTTTTTTCTTTGGAGTATTCTTGAACAGCCTTTTTAAAAATTTTCTATGAGGATGTAATTTGACAATTTGGAAGTAAATATTTTAAGGCATTCAGGGATATTTTGCAGTACCTAGTAACTCTCGTATAACATGAGCAAGTTATCACGTGGCAAACCCGTTTTCTTGACAAACAGTTGCAGGTCATGCTCAAAACATCCATATGGATCATCATAGTTGAGAAAATCCATGTTTTAGGGCATGTCCCTTTATGAATTCCCATATTTTCTGTCCTCCTTTGTTGCCCTTTAAGGATGAAGCTCAATTCTGTTTTGAAGTCCAGCTATTGGTTTTCTATACAATGTTTGAAAATTATCTGATAAGAAACGCTGATTGCTCACTTTGAACGTGAGTAGAACCTTACTTATTTTTATCAAATCGTTAACATGGGCCCTAGCAGATGCTTCAATGTACTTTTCAGATTTTTTTTTGCGGATAAAGGGTTTGTTAAGATTTTATGAGTAGTCTAATAAAAAATTTATTACTTTTTATTACTTAATTGACCTCTTGATAGGCACTCTAAGTGAGCAATTTATGCCAAACAACAAAACTGTATTTTTATTGTTTCAATTGCTTAAAAAGTACAAAACCTGAATAAAATTAATTGGAAAAGTTTTATTTATTAGTTGGAAGCGTTTCCATTCAAATTTCAAATCTCAGACTGGATTGAAATTTCAATAAAAGAACTAAGTTTTGCAATTTATGCAATACAGTAATCATTTTTGATAGGGTAAATAATCTTGAGCGGAACTAGTCTAAATCTTATCTAGAGCGGAAACATTTACTTTTCCCAAGATCTATGCAATGATTATTATAATGAATCTTATCGAAATGTTGAAATAACACTTCTTCAAAATGTTTCCATACAACCTTTGTCATTTTTGCTTAAATTTATGAAATGAAATAATTTTATTAGAAGCTTCAAAAACATATGCATTTCTGCTGCAATTTTCACAAATCTAAGCTGACTTTGAACGTCAATTTATGTAACCCTTGACCGATATAAACTGATTCATAATTAACTACTAAAATGGTAGAAAAACTCATAAAACAAAATATTATTCGGGTTTTTCCATCAAAAAATAAATTAAACGCGTGGTTTTTTAAGTAAAATATGGTCTGAATAAGAATCAATCTTCATTGCCATTACTATTTGAACTTCAATTTTTTTTTGGTCAATATAAAGTTTAGGTTTCCTATTTAGAGTTGGAAAAGTTTGATAAGATTTTCAATGTTTACTGATTTTTCCCAACTAAATGTAAAAAGACCCAATTTATCATGAATTTTCAATAAAATTAAAGGATTTAGCATCACAGAAATCCATCACAGAATATTCGGATAAAATTACAAAAAATCAGATTTTTTTCTCAAAAACATCTTGATTAAGATAAATGTACAGTTTGTTTCGCAAAACCTGTAATTTAAGGCATCTACTTTTGTATTACTGACTTTGACGTATCCTTCAAAAGTTGTTGGGGGTAATATGACACTAAACGCGCACATTAATATAAACATTCAAATATTCTTACAAATTGAATTTTTGAGATAAAAAAAAACTAAAATTTTAGTTTAGAGAATCAATTCTTTCGAAATAAAATTCAGTGAGTCAAAGGAATCAAAGTGAAAATTGTATATCTTTTTTCAAGTAAGAAAAAAATTTGAACGGATATTTTAAAATCAGCTTGGGAAGGCTAAGTTTTTGTTATTTACGTAAAAACATTAATTTTTGAACTTAAAAATGGTTCCGCTCAAGATCATATTTTAGTTTCGCCCAAGATCAGCGAGATTCCGCTCAAGATCAGGATTATTTCATCAGTAAAACAGCTCTAGAGTTATCAGGATTAACTCTAAAATATTCTACAAATCATCATTAGAAAGCAGAAACCCAGATCTTCCCGCTGAACTAAAAAAAAATCGTTTGGATATAACCCCTATCCACACCGCTTGATTAACTGTTCCGAGTCGCATCGAAATGGGCCATTTAGTTCCGCTCAATTTTTTTTTAATTTTCAACAAAAGGACCAGTAATTTACCCGGCCATTGTTCGGGTAAAATTCTGAAATGTTAATAGCCGTTGTTAATCGGAGAAGAAAATTTCTTATTTGAACGTTCGTTTTTCTCGAGCGATTTTCGGATCATTGATTAAGTTGTCTAATTTGACATGAATCTATCCATAAATTGCATATTCATCACAAATAATGATAAAATTTAAAGTCTACGCAATATTTCTTGTTTTTAAGTGAAATTTTTGTGTTCAATGAACAAGGTGGGATCATTTTCTTTATTCCACCTACTCTGTATTTCAAATCTTCTTTCAAAAACTAAGGAGTGTATTCGAAAAAAATGCAACACTTTGTTTTGTGAATTACTTTTGAATGCATGGATGTGAATTGATGAAATTTTCAATTAAGTTATCTAGTAATATTAAGTGTACGAGTGTCAAATTTAGAGACAACCTGTCAAGTGGATTTTTAGATAGCGTTTCTACAGAAATTAATTGACAAAATATTTTGGGAAAGATCATAAAAATTCAGAAGAGTCCCAGTGGGAGACCCAAAAACAGCTGCAAATCAATTATTCGACCAAAGTTCATATTGTAAATTTTTATAAGAGACTTAGAGGATCTAACAGCAAGCTAAAATTTGAATAAAAGTGAAGATGATTGATTCTTTAAAGTTATGGATTATAAGAGGTTCAATTAAGCGCAATTCGAAAATTTCAATTGCGGAAGTGTTAAAAAAGATCAATTTTTCTGACGGGTTCGTCTAGCTGACTTATAAAAGTCCGCAAAATATTTAGACCGCTAGTGCAGAAAAATTTCGTAATGGACTGTAAAAGGAATTCGTCAGCGGGCACTCAGCAGGTTTCTAGCCAAAAACTTTGTCGTTGACAAGTCTCGCCTATAATTTCCGGAAATAAAAAAGGAAAAAATTGAAAAATTTCATCTCGAGTATCTGAAGAGGCTGATGATCTGTTGATGCTGCAATTCAGTCGGTGTTTCATAACGATTGACACGATGATTCGCTAAATTCACAAAGAATACTGCCTCTAAATGGGAACGATTTCTGTGCATAGCACGTTAAAAGATCCTTCAAAGTTTATACTCTGTTTTGGCTGGATGTGGAATGGTGCCAATACGCAAAATCTTTGGTGGAGTGATTAAGAGTCAAATTTGTTGTTTTTGTGTCGAAGGAGGACAAACGGCTAAATTTGTCATAACTTCTACCAAATTCAATTTTTGGAGCAATTTTAAAAATCATGCTTCAACAAACAGAAAATGTTATCAATAACAGCTTTGATTTGGAAAAAAAGGGTAGATCATAGTCTACATTATAGATGGCGAACGTGGTGCCCAAAAATTAAAGTCGAAAAACTTCTCCATTCGACGCTATATTAGAAACCTCTGGAGAAAACTCCTTATGCACTAAGGTTGCCAGATTGCCAGGATTTATTCGGATATTTAATACAAAAATTGGGAACAGTCTGGCTCGGATTTCTTTGAAAAATGGACGGATTTTGCTCTGGTTTATTCACTTGAATGACAAATCAAACAAAAACAATCTAAATGTGTGGTAATTTTTTTTGTTTGTGCCTCCAAAACGAAATTTTGGAGCAAGTTTAATGAAAATAATCATTAAAGGTTTTATGGAAGCCCAAAGAAAGATTTTCAATCTGTCGATAAATTATGCTAAATTTTTTTTTCGTTTTTTTTATGATTTTGTTGAATAATTTTGGGGTTTTGACTAAATTTGCCCGCATTTCCGCGTCAATTTTGATACCAAATGCCCGGATTATGTCAGGTTTTCAAATAAAATTCTGGCAGCCCTACTGTATACCAAGGCTATATTTTTTTTTTCAAATTACTATAATTTTTTTTAAATTTTGTCAAATTTAACAAAAAGTTAATTTACGCGCTGTTAAAACTGTTAGATGTATTTATTTTCTAAACATGGATAAAATCTTTCATATTCAAAACATTTGGGTTGATTTTCTGGGAACTGCTAAAATATATTCTTCATTCAATAAATTAGAGATAGTGATGTAGTATTGTTTAGTAGGCATTCAAGATTTCCCGGATTTATTCGAACATGTGTGAACGGGTTTTAAATATAAATAAACAAGTAAAGCAAACTACGATCTGGCTCAAAAAACAAAAAAAAAACTCAAATCGATCCATTTTTTTCGAGCTAGCTTTATCTAAGTTGTTTTTTTTTGGGAGTTTGAATAACAATTTGAACGCTGCTTTCGTGTTTTTAAGAAAAGTGAAAACTTTAGGTTTTTTTCGTTAAGATTAAATTGATGTTAAACTTTGTTTTTCTTGGAGGCCCCCACCCCTTCCTGGGCCAGGAGGCCTGGGTCAATTACTCCCACCACTTTATCTAGCCTTGTATATACAAAATATGGAGTTTTTATAATATTCAAAATGAGCTTTTTTACCTAATTGAGTAATTAAAGGAAATATCTGCTTACATTTTTCAATTTGAATTGTAAGATCTATTTTGAAACACAGGAATTTTAATCTTAATTCCTCAAATATTCGTTAGATAAGAAATTGTGAATTAATTCTGATGACAATTCAATCCTGGTTTTGAGTTTCTTCATTCATTAAAATTGTTTCCGTTATAGACATTAAACTGGATTGGACTGGAAATTGTTCATTTGTAGATTGTTTGGTTCTCACGAACACTCGTGGGGGTTATATCAGCTCCAAATAAACTTGGGTTGAAAATATGAATCCATACATAGTTTTAAAAAAATCGTAATTAGAACCACATAAAGTTTTTATTTTTAACATTTAGAATTTAACTCTGATATTGAAACTTATCCAAGCTCTTAAAATTTTTCTTGTTACAAAATTAAGCAAACATGCATGAAACACTTAGAACTAAGATTAGATTTCAAGTTTTATCTCTAAGTTCTAAGATTTTAGAAAATCGCTGTTATTTCAGATTTGGAAATTCTAACAAACTATTCAATCTTAATCCATCACAAACATTTACTGAATCTTATGAACAATGATTGGAAGAAATTTTCAAACTCGTATTGACATAAACCAACAATTGAAAAACATATTTTTTAGCCTTGATAAGCCCCATAACTTTTATAAGACTCAAGTAACAACCTATAAATAACCTATTTAGTTGTGTGGTTCGTATTAAAATGAAATTATTTCACTGAATCAATAATTGCTATTCGAATTTGAAAAAAGTTATGCAAAAGTTAAGGATGAACCTTCAAAAAGGGGAGGAATCTTTGAGTAATAATCAAAGATCCAATCTTGGTAAGATATAGTTATTAACCGTATTCACAGAAGGGACTGCCTCTTTGTCATGTTTTCATCTATTGGGGAAAAAGGCAGACAGCATATTTAGAATTCAGGAAATAAACTCCGAATCAGTAGTCAATGTGGTTGGAATCCCGAAATTTACACAACATAAAAGGTCGTTTTCGATACCGAACGACAAATTTATCGTCGGCAAGTGTTATCGCCATCAGAGGAGAGTGCCAAAAAAAAAGTCCAGAATCGACCTGGAAATTTGGCTTTGGCTATCTAATCTAATCTGGGCATCATCGAGTTATAGCTCTCGTCAATAAGGAATCGCCGCGCCACGCCGACCGTTTGCAGAATGAATGCTAATTTGGGGTGTGTACCCGATTAATCTTAGCTTATCAGTGATGCGGCGTTGATTCTTTCTTTCTCACAAAGCAAGAATCAAGCACGTTTTTTCCTCCATCTCTTTGTTTGATTAACACTTTGTGTTGAATTAAAAATCTGTCAACAACAAATTGTTGTAAATTTCCGATTTGATCCATTGATCCCCCTTCTGCAACGTTGTATGAATTGGGGTTCTCAGTTCAATATTTAATGGAAATTATTTGGAATCGCAGTTCTTTACTGATATGACCTAACATTGACCAGCGAAGGCTGATTAGTCGAGGGTTAACTTGCATGCAGCTGATGTTTGTTTGCTGATAACGCACCGACTCCGGTTCTCTATGTTTGTTCACAATTGATAAAATTTGTTCTTTCTTCTAGTTTTGCAGGGTCGCCAAATAGAAACAACGACACCGAACCAAAAGGGGGGAAAACAAAAACAACGAAGACGCCAGCCAAGTTGAGCTAAATCTTATGAATGGTAGGAAACGCGGAAGGCATTTTGCGGCCCAAAGCAGAATCAGTCCCTAGAATAGTAACGAGTACGCAACTGGGGAGAGTCACTGAGAACAACAACATCAACGACGACGTAGAAAAACACAGCACAAACAGCAGCATCAGAACGGACAGATGACGACGCAGACGTTGAACAATAACAACAACAAGAGTCGATGGCGTCGTCGTGGACATCGGTGGAATGTGGCGTCGATTTTCCTGGTGCTCATGTTGGCCCTTTTCAGCGTCTCGACGGTGGTCGATGCCACCTATCGGATTGGCGTCGGAAGGGCAGATTGTACCGGACCTCCGGTTGAGATTGGATTCGTAAGTACAAATTTGCCATTTTTTTTTTTAATTTCAGAAGTCCAACCGATGCCAAACGGTATCAGACTTGGACGAAGCAAATTTGAAACATAACCAAAAATCTAGAACAAATGTCGAAATATTATTTCAAAACTCAGTGCAAATTGGATATGATTGAACTCACTGGATTAAGTTGATTCTCAAAAATGTGCCCACCCCTAACTGGTTTAGCACAGGTGGTGGTTTGTTGTTGTTTACATGCTGTAGAACTTCTAGAAGGCGTCGTCGTCTTGGAGCGAAGTCACGTTTCTTCAGAACTTGTTTAGCTGGTTTTGCGGCTCAATCTAGAACTTTCTTATTAGGCTTCCACAATTAATGAAGGAGTATGCACTACCCAAGAACTATAGGGCAGTATGCCGAGTCGATTTGGGGTCATTTTTGAATTTCTCAAACTCAAAACTCATCCATGATTTTTTGCAGAATTTTTAAGTATCGTTTACATGAGTAAATTTGAATTTTTATGTTTGTATGGGAAAATTGAATATTATGTACTGAAAAATCAACATAAATTTTGTTTCTTCTGTGAAGCCGAGCTTGCTAGTGGTTTTTGTGCCAATTTATAAATTTTCATAAGGAATTTTTCCGCTGAACAACTTTGTTGAAAGCCTGTGGCTGAAAACCTCTTTAATAAAGACAAAAAAAAAACTTTGTTGAAGACCTCAACTTTGTATCTTATAAGGCAAAAAAGTTATTAGCTGTTTAACAGGGATAAGTCTTTTAGAATTGATGAACAATAAATGAACGGTCTTGAAAAAAGTTGTTCAGCGGAAAATTTCCTTATGAGAATTTATAAATTGGCACTAAAATCATGAGCAGACTCAGCTCCACATAAGAAACAAAATTTATGTTGATTTTTCAGCACAAAATTGTCGAATAAATCTTTCGCCTTTTTAGCACAAAATATTCAATTTTCTAATACAAACCTAAAAGTTCAAATTTACTCATATGAACGTTACTTAAAAATTCTGCAAAAAATCATGGATGAGTTTTGAATCAGAACGAACCTTTTTAGACCCCAGTGTTTCAGAAATTCAAAAATGACCCCAAATCGACTCAGTCTGATATGGCAGGTCTGTTTTTAAGCGCAGAAAATAACCGCGCACATGTGTTTATTGTTATATCACAGATGATTTTGATTTGCAACCTTCATATTACTGTGTTTATCAACTGGAATTATGATAAAGTTAACTAAATAATATCAAAGTTGATGTATTTTCACTCTGATCAGCTTTTACGGACATTATATTGGTCGACGATCCACATACATATATTTTTTCATTTCGGTATCATACTTTAAAGTCAATTGCATGTTCCTCAGTAACAAATTTCTTAACTACATATCTATTTAAATCATTAGGTGCCAGAATTTTTGCATACATATCTGGACCGAACGAATCCCAGTAATTTTTTTTTCAAAAAACCTAGAAAAATCCGGTCGGTCGAAATGTTCAACCAAAAATCTGGGCAATATCCGGGCAAATTTGTGAGATCCCACAGAATTATTCAGAAAAAAATCTAGAAGAAAACATTTGATTTTTTTTTGTTATTAATTATATTAACTTAATACTCGCATGAGCTTTCATTACGTCGTATGAAACAAAATGCAAACAAAGAGTTTTATTACTAAAAACTACAAAAACTGACATAAACTAGTTGCAATTTCTTTCCATTTTGAATATTTGTGACTTTTACAACATATTCTATAAATGAAATACAAATTTTAAAATTGTTTTTGTTAAATTTTGCAGCAGTTTTCTGTGACTTCTTAAGATGTTTCGTACGACGTAATGAAAGCTCACACGAGAATATGATATTTTTGTTAGATTTTACAAATCAAGTGAATAAATCCGGGCAAAATCCGGACCTTTTAAAACGAAATTAGAAATTTTTTGTCTAACACATATCATTTGTAAAATTAAGCTACATACTGGATTATTTTATATTGTTTATTGTTTATTCAATCAACGGACCAATTATAGGTCCAAATGACGACTTAAAGTTAAAGTTACATAAAATTTACATCTAATTAATGATTTCTTGATAATCTTAAAACACTTCTTCGAAAAACATTCCGCGAATCGTCGAAGTCGAAGAGTTCGGAAAAGCGGTTGAACGTTTTCATCACACCGATGAATGCACTATTGGCTCCATAGTTGTTCAATCGAATGGGAACATACAGTTGAAGGTCCTGGTTTCTCAGTCCATGAGGTCTCACACTAAGAGGAATAGCTTCTAGTAGCGTAGGACAATCGATACGCGATGTCAGTAGATCGGCGACAAAAGAAGCTCGTGTTGCATTTCTTCGGGCTTGAAGAGTATCCATGTCTATAAGACGACATCGATGTTCGTAGCTTGGCATGTGGAAAAAGTCTTGCCAGTTAAGGTGTCTGAGGGCATAACGCAAAAAGCGCCTCTGGATGGCCTCGAGCCGCTCATTACCGTTCTGGTAGTAAGGACACCAGACAGCTGAGGCGTATTCGAGGATGGATCGAACTATGCTGCAATACAGGCTCTTCAGGCAATACACGTCCTTGAATTCCTTGGCCACTCGGAATAAAAATCCAAGGCTTCTAGAAGCTTTATCGACGACGTAGTTCGTATGTGTTTTGAATTCCAACTTACGGTCGAGTATTACGCCCAAATCATTGATGTGGTCCACCCGCGCAATGGACTCATCTCCTAAGAAGTACTCCGCGCAAAAAGGCTGCCGTCTTCGTGAGAAACTGATGACTGCACATTTACTGCGATTCAAAGGCAGGCAGTTGATGTCGGACCACTTTGCGAAAAGATTAAACTGGTTTTGCAGAAAATCAATGTCGTCCTGACCGTTTATGGCGTAAAACAGTTTAAGATCGTCAGCATAACAAAGTTTCGGGCCGTTAAGGAGTGTGAGCACATCGTTAAAATAGATTAAGAAGATAATCGGTCCTAAGTGACTACCTTGGGGCACACCAGAGGAAGCAGAGAACTGGCTGGAGAGAGTGTCTCCAGTGCGAACTGTCAATTTACGTCCAGTTAAGTAACTGCGGAACCAGCCAAGTAAAGGTCCGCAAAATCCTAAGCGCCCAAGCTTACCAATGGTGATATCGTGGTTCACCTTATCAAACGCTGCTGACAAATCGGTATAAATGGCGTCAGTTTGAGACTTAGCAGCAAAACTTTCGTGTACATAGGAGGTGAATGTCAACAGGTTAGTTGTCGTAGAGTGTTTGGGCATAAAACCGTGCTGATCGATTGAAAAATTTTGCTTACAGTACGAGAAAATCGGATCCATGACGACTAATTCGAATAGTTTGGAGATTGCACATAAAGCAGAAATTCCTCTATAGTTGTTGATATCTCTTCGGTCCCCCTTTTTATGGACTGGAAACATGTAGGCTTCCTTCCACAGTGAAGGGTAGGTGGCTCTGTCAAGAGAGGCTTGGAAGATGAGTCTTACAGGTGTCAGTAAAACAGGAATAAATCGTTTTAAAAAGGTAGATGGTATGCCGTCCGGGCCAGTAGAGAGGGAATTTTTGAGCTTTGCCGCTGCTTTAGATATGACCGCCTCCTCTACCACAATCGGGCTCATGCTGAAGCCGAGTGGCGAAACATTCCTAACCGCATTCTCCACGTGTTCTCGGGATGTTGAAGCAGTAGCAAAGGTACTCGAGAATTTTTTAGCAAAGAGAGCACAGATTCCGCCATCAGAGTTCGCAGTGTTGCCATCCAGAAACATTTGAGTTGGAATACCAGGTTCATTCCGCTGACTTTTGACATGCTTCCAGAACGATTTTGGGTTGGACTTGAGGTTACGTTGTACTCGAAAAAGATAATTTTGGTAACAACGCTTACTAGCTTTGTTATAAGCGGAGTTCAGTCTTCGATATGCATCCTTAGTTTGGGAGGATTTGAGCTTATGGTAATTTCTAAGAGCACATCTCTTCGCCGTCTTCAGTCGACGCAGTTCCATCGTAAACCAAGGAGTCCGCAAATTCCCGGAAGTCGTTCGCTTTGGCACGTGGCGGTCGATAACGTAATTTAAGATATGCGAAAAGGTTTCGGCCGCAGCATTGGGATTCAATAGATTGAGTTCAGATTCCCAGTCGATGGTGACCAGGATATGGGAGATAGCATCGAAATCCGCTTTCTTGAAGTCGAGATAGAAGGGTGCTGATTTTTCGACAGAAGCATGCAATCCGGTGACCTCGAGCGAAACCATTAGAGCTGGATGATGCTGAACTGCCTTAACGAACGGAGCAGGAGCCGATTCAATGGTCGGAACGCGAGACCCATCGCTAGCAAAGCATAGATCCAACATACGGCCGTTTTCGTTAGTAACTCTGTTAATTTGACGCAAGGTTGCCGTACTCAGGGAGTCTAGTATGATGTTTGAAGGCGCCGAGAATGTAGAGCGCACAGGATCCGGGTACAAAAAGCTACCATGGTTGGAGCACCACTTCAAACCGGGCAAATTGAAGTCACCAATGACGAGAATATCGTCTTCGGGGGCGCAGAGAGAACTCACTTTGGATATGCAGCGAGAAAGAGACTCCGCCAGGGCGACATCTCGTGTGCGATCAGGGGGCAGGTACAGCACGCATACGTAGAGTCTTCGGTTGCCAAGATCGATGCGATTTAACAGCAATTAAAACTCCACCCCCAGTGTTCTTCTTGCTATTACGGGGACTGCGGTCACAACGAAAAACAACGTAATCTGGTCCAAATATCTGACTCGAGATAGTACGGTCGTTCAGCCATGTTTCCGTGAAAGCGACAACGTCGTAGCAGGAACAAGAGCTGGCGAGCAGATAATCTGCTATACAGGAGTTTAAACCCCCGACATTCTGGTTGTACATGGTGAGTGAATCATATGATTCCATCGCAGACCTAGAGCCTCGAACGCTGGAAGGGGAGGAACCATCAGGCGGAGGAAAACGGTTAGGAGGGCCATACTTGCCTGAGCTCACAGGCTGGAGAACCCCTATGCCACAGACGAACTCAGGGCCAGGACGACTGATGACGTTGACGGGAAACAGCGCGACTGAGTCGAAGGGAATAGGGGTCTCCGTTGGACCTGATACGTTGCGTCCCGGTGATGAAAGCCCTATGTTTGTTGAGTTAGCGAGCGTAGCGTGTTGATAGGCGTCAATGGTTGAAGCAGAGCTACCCGAGGATCGTTGTAGGGATCTGACAATTGGTGGAAATTCATCACGCGAGGGAATGGATCTTGAGTTCGAAAGGTACTTGCCTGTAGAGGCGATCTGGGGAGCCTCATCACCACAGACGAACTCAGGGCCGGGACGACTGATGCCGCTGGCTGGAAACGGCGCGACTGAGTCGAAGGGCTCGGAGGTCCCCAAAAGGCCAAGCTCGGTGCGTCCCGGTGATGTAATCCAAGTCGAAGTGGCTGGTCGAAACGTAGCAAATTGACCGTCGGAATGAAATTGCGTAGCATGTTGATAGGCGTCAATGGTAGAAACAGAGCTACCCAAGGACCGTTGTAGGGATCTGACAATTGGTAGAAATTCATCACGCGAGAGATTGGTTCTTGAATTCGAAAGGTACTTGCCTGTAGAGGCGATCTGGGGAGCCTCGTCACCACAGACGAACTCAGGGCCGGGACGACTGAGGACGCTGGCAGGAATCAGCGCGACTGAGTCGAAGGGCTTAGAGGTCTCCAAAATGCTAAAACCGTTGCGCCCCGGTGAAGAAGCAATTGACGACGAAAAAGATTGGCTAGTAGATCCGATAAAATTGTAGCAAGCACATGGGGCTGAGGTCTCGAGGGACTCGTTGTCGAAAAACGATGGACTTTCGATGTCAGCAATCATTGGTGTGGTACAACCAGTGGTGTAGAACTCCCGGAAGTTAAAGATGGAGTGAGCGAGGCCGCTGGAGGAAACGGGACAACAGGTGTCGACGGGTTTTTTGATCCAAGATCCTCAAACTCTCTAAACAGGATACCAGCGGGCCAAGTTCTAGGGGAAAGAGCAGCGTCTTTGAGCTTGGGATCCACTCCAACCTTGAACGAAATACCTGAGCGAGTTCACGTCGACATCCTTCCGTACCAATAGGTGAACCTCGGCAGATTCGCACTGGAGACATTCCGTGACGAGTTCTTCGATGTCCTTAGTTGTGACGGTATTTTGCAACCTTGCGAGATAGACCCAAAATTTTTTCTCCCTCGGTGCAACGGTGGCTATCGATTTAACGGTGACTTTCTTAGTACCCACACAAGAGGTTTGAGTAGGTGGTTCGATCCGCCGTCGCTTGTTTGTAGGGGTGCCAAGGCTGGGCCAACGGGCAGACATGCGAGGGGATGGATTTAAATTGGTACGGTCGTTAATGATTTTGTCCAATTTTCGGTGAGTCACGGCTAATTCTGACTTCACTTCAGCAGCTAAGCTCGCTTGATTTTTCTTAAAATCCCGGATCAGAGATTCGTAACAAGCCATTGTGCGACGAAACGCTGAATTCTTTAAAAGATTACAGCACGCATCACAGACCCAAAGCAGATTTTTGTTGTCTGCCCTGGATTTTAGGTGTGATGTAAGAAGTCCAGCGCACTTGAAGTGATACGCCAGAATACAAAAGCCTTGACAAGTGATGCTGTCGGAATCGCTTGTGGGCTTGGCGCATTTGTCACAGGCCATAACGATGGAAGACATTTGAGCCAGTCTTGTATCCAAAAATTTTGCTACTGGAACCGTGCACGAAAAACGCGAAAGTTTCTTTCCACAGTTCACTGTCTGTTTTTGGCGTATCTGTGCCTTATTGAAAGCGGATCAAAATAAACGGTGGAAAAGAATGCGGCGCAAAAACTTTCAGCGAGGAAATCCGTCACGGGGGCACCAATTCGAGCAAGATTCCACTACACACGGCGGCACCGGTTGCAAATGGATTCACAGGACACAAAAGGGACGATTAAAACGGTGATAAACACGACGGAAAACGAATTAAAAATAGCGCGCAGTGAGTACACAATTACAAAACAATGGCGTTCAGAATGTTGTCAACAATAAAAAGATGAAATATACGATTTTTTTTTATTAAAAAGTTACGTTTAAAATTAAATTTAAAAAAAGTTGAAGAATTTTACAAAGATCTTTACTTAATCTCATTTATTGTTGCAAATGGCGAGAATAATTCAGACACGTGGATTAAAAACTCCTGCAAATTTGCATTTGCGATTGCCTCTTTCAAATCATAACCAGGAATGAAGAATCTCCTGGGACAAACAATTTCTTGCAAAAATCAAAATTTGAAAAAAAAAATGGCAAGTGATAAAAATTGACAAAATAAATAAAATGGTAATAAATTGTAATTTATTGTATAAAAATTTGTCTAACTGGAAAAAAATCCCAAAAAAAACAAATTTACATATTTGACAAAATTTACAAATTTGATATAATTGCAAAATTGACAGATATGAAAAAATAAACAAAATAACAAAAGTGACTTAATAGTAAAATTAAAAAAAATATAAAAACGATTGGAATGATGAAAATGACAAAAATGGTAAATTGAAATGTTTTAAAAAGAAAAACTTATATGTTAAAAATGAGAGAAAAGCATAAATAACAAGATTCAAATGATTACCAAAAATTAAAAAAAAAATTACAATATTTACCAAAAGGCAAGATTTATGAAATAACAAAGGATCATATAATTGAAAAATTGAAAATTTGAAAAAAATTACAAAATATACCATTGTGATAAAAATTTACAAAATAAATATTGATATATATTGTAATTATTTGAAAAAAAAAATTGCAAACTTAAAAAAAAAATCTCCAAAAAACAACAAATTTACACATTTGACAAAATTAACAAATTTGAAAAAAACATGCAAATTCACAGAAAAGACAAAAATAACAAAAGTGACTTAATGATCAAATAATAAAAGTTATAAAAACGATCAAAATGATTATTATCATTCAAAAATGTTGAAAACGACAAACTGAATATGCCAAATTGAGAGAAAGGCATAAATGACAAGATGTGAATTATTAACAAAAATAAAAAAACACTGTTAATACTGATTTATGAAAATGAAAAAAACACTTAATTGAAAAATTGAAATTTTGACAAAGTGACAAGAATTGACTAAATAAGTTAAAATTCATTGCATAAAAATTTTCCAACTTAGAAAAAAATCCCCAAAAGACAACAAAATTACACATTTGACAAAATAAACTTATTTGACAAAACTTGCAAAATTGATAGAAGTGACGAGATTATCAAAAGTGACAAAAATATCAAAAATGACTTAATGATAAAATGATAAAAATCATAAAAATCATAAAAACGATCGAAATGATCGTTTCGAAAGAAATAACTAAAATGACAAAAATGACAAAAATGACAAAAATGACAAAAATGACAAAAATGACAAAAATGACAAAAATAACAAAAATGACAAAAATGACAAAAATGACGAAAACGACAAAAATGACAAAAATGACAAAAATGACAAATATGACAAAAATGACAAAAATGACAAAAATTACAAAAATGACAATAATGACAAAAATGACAAAAATGACAAAAATGACAAAAATGACAAAAATGACAAAAATGACAAAAATGACAAAAATGACAAAAATGACAAAAATGACAAAAATGACAAAAATGACAAAAATGACAAAAATGACAAAAATGACAAAAATGACAAAAATGACAAAAATGACAAAAATGACAAAAATGACAAAAATGACAAAAATGACAAAAATGACAAAAATGACAAAAATGACAAAAATTACAAAAATGACAAAAATGACAAAAATGACAAAAATGACAAAAATGACAAAAATGACAAAAATGACAAAAATGACAAAAATGACAAAAATGACCAAAATGACAAAAATGACAAAAATGACAAAAGTGACAAAAAATGACAAAAGTGACAAAAAATGATAAAAATGACAAAAATGACAAAAATGACAAAAATGACAAAAATGACAAAAATGACAAAAATGACAAAAATGACAAAAATGACAAAAATGACAAAAATGACAAAAATGACAAAAATGACAAAAATGACAAAAATGACAAAAATGACAAAAATGACAAAAATGACAAAAATGACAAAAATGACAAAAATGACAAAAATGACAAAAATGACAAAAATGACAAAAATGACAAAAATGACAAAAATGACAAAAATGACAAAAATGACAAAAATGACAAAAAATGACAATAATGACAAAAATGACAAAAATGACAAAAATGACAAAAATGACAAAAATGACAAAAATGACAAAAATGACAAAAATGACAAAAATGACAAAAATGACAAAAATGACAAAAATGACAAAAATGACAAAAATGACAAAAATGACAAAAATGACAAAAATGACAAAAATGACAAAAATGACAAAAAATGACAAAAATGACAAAAATGACAAAAATGACAAAAATGACAAAAATGACAAAAATGACAAAAATGACAAAAATGACAAAAATGACAAAAATGACAAAAATGACAAAAATGACAAAAATGACAAAAATGACAAAAATGACAAAAATGACAAAAATGACAAAAATGACAAAAATGACAAAAATGACAAAAATGACAAAAATGACAAAAATGACAAAAATGACAAAAATGACAAAAATGACAAAAATGACAAAAATGACAAAAATGACAAAAATGACAAAAATGACAAAAATGACAAAAATGACAAAAATGACAAAAATGACAAAAATGACAAAAATGACAAAAATGACAAAAATGACAAAAATGACAGAAATGACAAAAATGACAAAAATGACAAAAATGACAAAAATGACAAAAATGACAAAAATGACAAAAATGACAAAAATGACAAAAATGACAAAAATGACAAAAATGACAAAAATGACAAAAATGACAAAAATGACGAAAATGACAAAAAATGACAAAAATGACAAAAATGACAAAAATGACAAAAATGACAAAAATGACAAAAATGACAAAAATGACAAAAATGACAAAAATGACAAAAATGACAAAAATGACAAAAATGACAAAAATGACAAAAATGACAAAAATGACAAAAATGACAAAAATGACAAAAATGACAAAAATGAC
The DNA here is from genome assembly GCF_029784155.1 of Uranotaenia lowii. Classification (NCBI taxonomy): domain Eukaryota; kingdom Metazoa; phylum Arthropoda; class Insecta; order Diptera; family Culicidae; genus Uranotaenia; species Uranotaenia lowii. The sequence goes on along the minus strand of NC_073691.1, from coordinate 29,982,606 downwards.
AAAAATGACAAAAATGACAAAAATGACAAAAATGACAAAAATGACAAAAATGACAAAAATGACAAAAATGACAAAAATGACAAAAATGACAAAAATGACAAAAATGACAAAAATGACAAAAATGACAAAAATGACAAAAATGACAAAAATGACAAAAATGACAAAAATGACAAAAATGACAAAAATGACAAAAATGACAAAAATGACAAAAATGACAAAAATGACAAAAATGACAAAAACGACAAAAATGACAATAATGACAAAAATGACAAAAATGACAAAAATGACAAAAATGACAAAAATGACAAAAATGACAAAAATGACAAAAATGACAAAAATGACAAAAATGACAAAAAATGACAAAAAATGACAAAAAATGACAAAAAATGACAAAAATGACAAAAATGACAAAAATGACAAAAATGACAAAAATGACAAAAATTACAAAAATTACGGAAATGATTAAAATAGGCAAAGATAACAAAATCTTCAAAAATATTGAGACGAGTAAAAAAGGCGAATTTGAAAATAAAAAACAATATTGGACAATGTTATCATATTGACAAAATTGACGAAAATTGGCTTAAAGGACATAATTGACAAAACTAAACAAATTGACAAAATCTACATACATTCATGACAATTTTCAATAATGTTAAAAATTTTGTTCTAGGTATCCAGAACTCAAATTCATTTTTCAGAATTTCGAGATATAAGAGTCCTCTGTTCAAAATTAGATTATGGATCGAAAAGCTTCAAATTGATCCAATTTCAATCATTGAGAAATAAGAATTTTTATTTTTGGTTATTTAGAGCAAGGCATTTTTAGATTCTTTTAGATTTCTAAAATGATATTTACATCTTTCAGCGGATTGCAAAATTTTTACTTTGTAATCAAAATCTTTAACTTGGAAATAAGGCTTTTGAATATTATGTTAAGATAATAAGTTGAGTTAAGAGCAGAATATTCATAATAAAAGCCTCCAAAACTTCAAAAATAATACATTTCGAGTTAATAATGCCTATCGTGTCTTTATATTTTAAAATATGTAGGTTTGGCTCAAACTATCATTCGATTCGATTTTTTGTTCTAACAAAAATATCAATTTCGACAAGCTACGTGTGTTTCCTCGAAAAAGGGTTCAATGCATTTATACCCGTTTGGCTCTGAAGACCTCAATTCAAATAAAAGAATTTATCATTTAAAATCCGGAATTGAAGATAAAAATAAAAAAAAAAATCAAAGATATGAGTATTGGGCAAAATTTGCTTTCGTCACGGTTCGATTTGGAACATGTGCCGAAATTTAGCGGTTTTTGTTTGATAAAACGTTACCATTATTTTTCGCTTCTTCAGGACTGTCTCAGGTCTCAGGTCTCAAGTCTCATGTCTTTTGTCACAGGTCTCAAGTCTCATGTCTCAGGTCTCAAGTCTCATGACTCAGATCTCAAGTCTCATGTCTCATTCCTCTCGTCTCTTGTCTCAGGTCTCTTGTCTTAGGTCTCAGGTCGCAGGTCTCAGGTCTCAAGTCTCAGGTCTTATGTTTCATGTCACATGTATCATGTGAAATGTATCATGTCTCATGTCTCATTTTTCATGTCTCAGGTCTCAAGTCTCATGTCTTTTGTCTCATGTCTCAAGTCTTATGTCTCTTGTTTCAGGTCTCAGATCTCAGGTCACGAGTCTCAAGTCCGACGTTTCGATGCTGATAAGCGTCATCATCAGGGAATCCTAAAATTATTTTATTGTAACTAAATTATGCAAAAGATATAAAAATTGGTTTATCATACTTTCAATCGAATCGTTTTTGTGTGCTTTTTGTGAAAGTTTACTGTCTACCTTTTTCTCTATTTTTTCCCTTATCCTGTTCGTGTACACTCTAAAATTTGACAAATTAGTGTTAAACTTAAACATCGTTCATTTCTTTTTTTTTTGTGTTAATTACACTTAGCGCTTTTATTTTATTTTCAAAGTTGTAATTTGTCACTACTGTTGGTTTGTCTACGCTATTTTGAGCGGTATTGAGTTGTAAGGACTGTTGATGGCATCAAAACCATGAGCTAACAACGATTTCTGTATTCTCCTTCAACAGATGGGCTACGCAGAGTTCAGCCAACGAGGTCACGGAATCCATCTGCGTCAATTTTCCCGGGCCTTCATCTTCGAGGACGAACACGAAGAGCGGGTAGTGTTCGTGAGCGCGGATGCGGGCATGATGGGCCACGCGGTGAAACGAGATGTGGTAGATTTACTACAGAAACGGTACGGAGATGTTTATCGGATGGACAACGTGGTCATGAGCGGGACTCATAGCCATAGCGTTCCTTCGGGGTTCTTGATGTCGTTTTTGTATGACATTGCTTCGTTGGGATTTGTACCGCAGAACTTTAATGCGCTCGTGGAGGGGATCGCGTTGAGCATTGTGAGAGCTCACGAGGGGATGAGAGATGGTCGGATCTTCGTATCGGAGATCGAGGTTAAAGAAGCGAATATAAATCGGAGTCCTAGCGCTTATGAGAATAACCCGAAGGAAGAACGTGCTCGATATAAGGATTATACCGATAAGAAGTTGGTTCAGCTGAGATTTGAGGATCCGGGAACAGGGGAGATTTTTGGAGCAGTTAATTGGTTCGCCATTCATCCGACGTCTATGAACAAGACCAATTGCTACGTATCGAGTGACAATGTTGGGTACGCCTCGATCTTGATCGAGCAGGAGATGGATCCAGGGAGTTTGCCCGGGAAGGGGGCGTTTGTAGGGGCTGTTGCAGCGTCGAATTTAGGGGATGTATCGCCGAATATAATGGGACCTAAGTGTCAGCGATCGGGACTACCATGTGACCTGTTGACGTCTTCCTGTCCCAGTGGACAGGGTCTTTGCATCGCTTCCGGCCCGGGAAAGGATATGTTCGAGAGTACCCGGATCATTGGGAGGAGGATTCATGCGGCGGCTTCGGTAAGTTTAACATAATCGAAAATTGAATAGCGTTTTATTAATTTTGCTTTTATCTTAGGAACTGCTCAAATCCCGAGGAGGTCGGGAAATCCGAGGGCCGATTGGCTACGCCCATCAGTTCATCGACATGACTAAGACGGAGGTTCCTTACTTCAACCGAACGTCTGGACAAACGGAATCCGTTAGAGGATGTTTCCCGGCCATGGGGTATAGTTTTGCAGCGGGTACCACAGATGGTCCGGGGGCCTTTGATTTCCGGCAGGCGATGCTGAAGGATACGGCTTTTTGGAATGCAGCTAGGGATTTTATAGCGGTTCCAACGGATGAGGACATCGCTTGTCATGCTCCGAAACCCATATTGATTGCAAGTGGGAGGACAACATTCAGCTACGAGACGCAACCGAAGATTGTTCCGGTGCAGGTCCTGCAAGTGGGATCATTTGTGATAGCTGCGGTTCCTGCGGAGTTTACAACGATGTCGGGTAGGAGGTTGAGAGAGGCCATTGAGGAAACTTCCTTACAAGCTGGTGGAAAAAGGGTTCAGGTCGTGATCGCCGGTTTGTCGAACATGTATACAAGTTATGTGGCTACTCCCGAAGAATACGCTATTCAGAGGTATGAGGGAGCGTCAACTTTATACGGACCTCACACCTTGACGATCTACTTGCATCACTTCCGGAAGCTGATGGAAGCAATTGTAAGTGGAGTGAAGTTGCCCGATGAAGGGCCGGAACCTCCCTTTGAGGATTACAAACAGATAACGCTCTCTACCGGAGTAGTTTTCGATGGGCATCCATTCCGAATGTACTTTGGAGACATTCAGGAACAACCCAAGGAAATCTACGAGAAAGGGGATACTGTGAAGGCCGTTTTTGTGGCCGGCAACCCAAGAAACAATCTGATGCACGAGAAGAGTTACTTCACGGTGGAAAAGTTGGATGACCAGGGTCAATGGAAGGTGGTGGCCAATGATGCCAGTTGGGAGACGAAGTTTCGCTGGATTCGGAAATCGACCCTAGTGGCGTATAGCGACGTCGAGTTCGAGTGGGAAACGGGACCGGAGACTGAGGAAGGAACCTACCGGATACAGCACTTTGGGTACTGGAGATACATTCTGGGTGGAACCTACCCGTACAATGGGACTACAAGGAATTTTAGCATTTTGTAGTATTGTTAGTCAATAAGGCAGGATTATTTTTACACACTGTTGAAATGTGATAGCAATAAACACAACTAGTCAGACTGAAACATAAGGTTTCGCTATTTACCGACAGATGACAGGCTCCAATAGAAGAGAAAAATTGCGGGATTCTCTCAAGCGGGCTCTCCGAAATTCGGTTCTCTCTCAGCAAAGTGGTTTGTTTTCACTCGGTTCTGTTTTGTTTTTATCATTCCGTCCCACCCAACACCGGTATTGAGCGAACAGATGATTTGTTTACATCCGAACGATACCACCCCACGCTGAAAGTCGGACAAAGCAAGGAAATGGTGAAGAGCCGGGCTAGCCAAGCTAAAGCAAGAATCTGCGCCGAGAACCGTTTCTAGCTTTTTGTGCCTCTTTTTTTGTCGTTGTTGATATTTCTCACTTCGATACGGTGGTTTTGTGCCTGTTCGCGTTCGATGGAGATAGTTTTCCGAAAAAAGCGCTAGGCGACGGCGTTTTGCTCCTCAGTCTTGCTTGGCTAGCCAGATGGTAAACAACAAACGGCTTCATTTTAAACGGTAGAAGACTAGCAGTGAAAAAAAACAAGTGACAAACGCGGAAATCGATTAAAAGTGTCCAATTTGAATTTTGCGTGATATGAGAAGAATCGCACCGCTTCTCGAGTGATTTTTTTTTTTACCGGAAGAAAATTGGTTTCGGTGGACTTTTGTTTTGTTTTTGTTTAGTTTAAAACATTTTTTTGTTATTAAAACCCTGGACAGGAAGTGACTAAAACCAGACGGTGTCATTGTGTTTTCATTAAACTGCATCAAGTCGTCTAGTCTAGTGCTGCAGTGCGGATTTGATCTGAATGTGAGTCATTGATTTTTACCTCCTTTTTTTCCATTTTGCAGAGTGCATTTCCGTGCGTCCGCTTTCTCTTGATTGATTTTATTCTCCTATTTGCTTATTTAAAGATCGAAAACTTTTAAAATTCTGAATTAAAATTTAAAAAAAATAAAGAGAGGTTTTTGAAAGTTTTGTTAGATTCAAAGGGCAAAGACAAGTACCATCTACACCAACAATGTGATTTTTCCATCACTAATAACATGTGTCCTGATTTTTTAAAACCTTCTTACTTCTGTTAACTGGTTGCGCATCGAACAACTACTTCATCAAAGCCTTGATTTGAAGAGTTTTCCACGGTTTATACATTTTCGTCTGTTCAGATTTTTCTGTTTCGGTTCAAACTCTTTCAGAATTCAGCACTTCTAAGGATCTACTGATTAATACTTGAAATCAACGGAATTTCAGCGTTTCCTACAGATTTTCTACGGATAATCGAATTGAGACAGAATGGTAAAATGTCTCAGACAACTAATTTCAGATAAGCATAAACGTGTATCCGGATACAGGATGCATTCCTACTGGTGTGAACGATAGTTAAAATATCACAGTATACTAAGTTTGTATTGGTGTGAACCATATTAAGCGAAAATGTCACAGTATACTGAATGTGCGTGTGTGAATTCGTCCTCGCGAGCGAATTGGGAAAAGTGGAAAGATTCGTCAATTGAGTAAAGAGTTTTCACGTAGATCGACGTATACAAAAAAAGTAATACGGTGTTAAGATATAAAATGAAAGGACCGTTAAAGGAATGTCCGGCCACTACATCTACCTGACGACCAAAAAAAAAAAACAGTACAATTTACACAAAGTACAATACAAACCCCCTGATTTGAGCGGTTCACAATCTGGCAACGCTGCCAACAAAATTCTTAAACCTCCGAGGACTTTGATGTCCGTGATAGAGACATTCCAATGGATAAAGCAAATTTTCCTAGGGGAATCGCCACTAGCGCACAGAACTGTCAAACCTTATGATCATTGTAGCAAAAAAATAACACAGAAAAATCAACTCATAATGACTCGGTGTTGCACTAAGGGAGGTCACGAGAACAAAAATCGGAAAAAAATCAACTAAATTTTCAATAGAAAGTAGACACTTTTTTTAATAGAAGCAAATCTGAAAGATTTTTCCCACCCTTCAAACATTGAAAAATGAAGAAAAATTGCAAAAATATATCTATCTGTTTGAAATAAAAACACAACAAACGCAAATTTTGGATCACTGATAACAAAAAACATCTACGTGCAATATATTGTTGTAAACGCAAATCTCTATAAAATTCAAGTGTTAAGTGGCTTCAGCATACTATAAGAAGATTTAGCATGAGAAACAAAATAAAATCAGAAAATAAATTAAATATTCAATGTTTTTGAACGAGTCCGGCTTATTCAATCAAATTTTTACGTCAATATTCTGACAAGTTTTAATAGACAGCCTTATTGGCTACTCATATTAACCTAACTTTTCAAACGTGTTTTTTTTTAAAAATTAGACCTGGCTAGAAGTGTTTAAGGAATGGAAGGACAGCCACTGTAAAGATAAAGGCCTTCCAACAAACATAAAGTCGCATTAGAAATGATAGCTCAAATTGTTAACTATGTTAATGTGAATCGCAATTCGTACCAAAAAAGTAAATGAACGTAAAAATGGTTATTTAAAGTCGGTATAAATCGGATATGATAAAAAGTCTGCCATGTTTGCAAATTTGTTCTCTCGCGCGGGACTCAAAAGAGAAAACAACCTTGTTGTTCTCTCTGCGATAAGCAGTGCTGCCAGATTGCCAAAAATCTTCTCTTAAATTGTCCAATATAAGAAGCAGGAAATATTGTCGCTGGCAACGGTTTGCATGCATTGTGAACAAAACTTGCGCACTTTATCATACTTTCAGGTTGTACGAATAAGGTGTTGATTACTGTCCAGTTTGTATAATTCTTATCGCTTAAGCCAGAAGTTTAAAATATGTATGTATATTGCCACATTTTGATAGGTAAATTTTTTTTTTCGAGTTTCATACGAAGATTCTATGATGTATATGAAACGTATAAAAAAGTTTGTTGAGAAATATGTCTACAAAAATGTTTGCTAGGCTCAATTCCGCACAAATACATGGATAATCTTCCTTTTTTTATTAACAAAAGCCAATTCAAAAATATGATAACTGATGATCCTACCAATCTTACGATCGTGCTTGTTTGATAATCTTCGATAGTGCTATACCATAGTTACTTCAGAAATTTGAATAAACATTAAGACTACAAAAAAAGTTATCCAGTCATAAATCAGAAATGCAAAATAGTTTCTTAAATTGAAAAAAGACACATATGAAACTTTTCTGAGGTTCTCTTCAAAATCTTTCGAGATTTGTTTGAGTCTCTTTTGAGAGCCTATCAAAACTATTTTAAGATTGATTCGACACTCTTTCTAGACTGTTCCAAGAACAACCTTGAAACTTGGCTTTGAAAACACAATAGACGCTTTTTCAGTATTCTTCAGATACTTTTGAACCTTACTCCAAACTCATTGAGGGCTTTTTCAGGACTCGTGAGATTGGTCTGAGACTGTTTTTAAATGCATCTATACTTTTTAAGACTTGTTGAGACTGAGACACAAAGCTATTTCCAGACTATTTTGATTCTATAAAAGACAATTCAGAAACTCTCTTAAATTTTTTAAAGACTTTTTCTGACTGTTCTGAGGTCTATTTAGTCTCTGCCACTAGCCCTTCCCCCTTGGGCTGGCCTGGAAATTAGTGCGCAGTCAAAAAGTAGAAAGAAGAAGAAAGAAGATGACTGTTTTGAGGCTGTTTCAAAGCTTTTCTGACACTCTTTTACAGTTCTTTCAGGACTATAGAGACACTTTCTGGTATTTTGGAGACACTTTTACGACTGCCTGAGACCCTTTTAGGAAATTATGAGACTATTTTAGAAATTTTTAAGACTCTTTTTGATCTTTCGCAGAAAAGATTAAAACTCATGGGAGCCCATTCTTTGGAGATTTTTTCGACTTTCTTTTAAATCCTCCAATGTTGTTTTGAAACTAACTTCAAACTCTTTAGAGACATAAATTAAGACTCTTTCAAGACTCTCTTAAGACTCTTCGGTGTCTATTGTGGGGCTCTATCAATACTCTTCTGAAAATTCGAATTCGAACTCTAGAATAAAAAAAAACTGAAAATTTAAGTTCATAGACAAAAAGGTTTATAAAATATTTTAAAATTTTTTTTGTATCAGTTTCCCAAATTTTACTAAGGAAAGCATACGTTCACATATGTATGTCTGCTCATACAAATCACCTAACAGTACTAAAATATGTATTCTATTGGAGAAGTTCATCCACATTTTTATTTTCATACTAGCTGATCCCATACGAACTCCGTTTCGCTTTCAACTTGGAATATGTCATAAACAGTTTGTATGAAAGTCAATTGCCAAGCACTTTCCAGATGCACTTCTGAATTCATTGTTAAGTAAAAATTGCAAAAATATTGGACGATCATAACATCGCAATTATTGCCAAAAAGCTAAACCTCTTATACAATCTTTGATATCGTTTGTTATATGATTTTAATCGCCGTAATTTGTATGATTATAATTTTAATGGCATGTGCGGCGGAATGAAAACTAGAGAGAAATTTATTTTATAGAATTTGAAAGAAAGGTGGATAGACAGGCATTAGTGCGCCAATAGGAGAAAGCTTGATAGGTGTTGAAATTTTAGGCTAGAGGGCATGTTGATGAAAAGCTCCCATGAATTGCTCCCGCCTTTGCTCTGCATTAGCTAACTATACATGAGAAACCCAGAAAGAGAATTCCCATGTATAGCGAGCCCAATGGTTTGAGAGCGTGTTTTCACGCACACTTCAAACGAGCAAAAACGTAGCAACCCATGGGCCTACTGAGCTTTCCTTATGCGAGAACAGTTCTATCGACGTTGCCATTATTTCAGATTCGCTGCGAATAGTTGCTACTTGTCGATTTTTTTTCGCATTTCACATTTTATCTATTCCGCGTTCTAACTTTTTGGCCAAGTGTCAATTTTTTGAACCGTATTTTTCTTGTTGTATTTTTTCTTTTTGCCAATGATTGTTTGTTATATGATTTTAATCGCCGTAATTTGTATGATTATAATTTTAATGGCATGTGCGGCGGAATGAAAACTAGAGAGAAATTTATTTTATAGAATTTGAAAGAAAGGTGGATAGACAGGCATTAGTGCGCCAATAGGAGAAAGCTTGATAGGTGTTGAAATTTTAGGCTAGAGGGCATGTTGATGTTGTTCTCGCATAAGGAAAGCTCAGTAGGCCCATGGGTTGCTACGTTTTTGCTCGTTTGAAGTGTGCGTGAAAACACGCTCTCAAACCATTGGGCTCGCTATACATGGGAATTCTCTTTCTGGGTTTCTCATGTATAGTTAGCTAATGCAGAGCAAAGGCGGGAGCAATTCATGGGAGCTTTTCATCAACATGCCCTCTAGCCTAAAATTTCAACACCTATCAAGCTTTCTCCTATTGGCGCACTAATGCCTGTCTATCCACCTTTCTTTCAAATTCTATAAAATAAATTTCTCTCTAGTTTTCATTCCGCCGCACATCCCGCATACTAAAAAACTATATTTCAAATAGTCTATACCATACATCAACGGCTTCTGAAAAAGTGATTGTCTCTGTAAACGCAGCTGTTCTGTTGAACTTTACTTCGACAACTATAAGAACGAAACATTAACGTTCATATATGAAAGTAAACCGTAAAAATGATCTCGAACCATTACTCATACCGTTCATTCCTTCTGTCAAACATACGTCCAAAATCAACGAAAAGCCGGTCAGAGATGCCAGATGGTTTGCACAAAAATCAGTACACATCAATGAAAATATCTTTTTATTGCTTCTCTGATACGATTCAAAGGTGTTTCAACAACAATAATTGAACTTGAAAGCAACATAATAAATGATACTATGATACATCTTTATTGGAGTTATATAACGGTAATTTTGGAATTAACTAGTTTCAACAGTAGTTATGCAGAGACACCCAAGAAACCATAATCATTTACAACTTGTTGAAATGCTATCCAAAAACAGCTTTACAGCTTCTCTGATCTCTGTAAGCTTGTTTTTTTTGCGTTTAAATAGCTCGGGGAGCTGACGCTGGAAATGAAAATTAGAGATAGTTTGGAGAAGGAAAATTTTAAAGTTTAGAATAGGCAGCGTAGAATAGTAAGCGATCATGAGACGTTGGTTAGACCATCATGCACTTCATTATATCCATTCCGGCTGGATATTGACAGAATGCAGTTCAAGATAATAAACCAACCCCTCTTGATACCAGATACCAGTTATTTTTTATCAATGAAAAACAAAATTCAACCTGATTATGACCATAAAGAGAATTATATTTTTTATTTGTGCATTTGCATGCAAATTTATATTTAACACAGAAAAATAATAAATATCCATATTTTGAAAAATCTTCAAATTTGGCACCACTGGCTGTTTGACTGTCCGGAAAGAAAAACAACAATCTTGTTCAACTTTTGTCGCGTTTCAAATCGGCTTTTTTTTACTTGCTGGGTATTTTGCTGCAAAAACCGGATCTGAGGACCCCGGAGGACGCCAGTTTCAACAGCTGCCACCTCAATTGCGGAGCCAGGAGGCTAATAAAAGCGGTAATAAACATCCGGCTAAGTGTGCTGCTTCCACGAACAGTGGCAATGTTCGTGGAAGTTTCAACACAAAGGGTACCGTGGGAGCATCGGATTGCTGTTTGTAACAGGTAGGTTTAGTTTCTAGTTAAGCAAAATTCCAACAAAACCAGCTTACAAAAAAAAAAATAACACAAAAATCATATATCGAGAATATTGAGAACTTTTTTTTTCAATTTTTGCTTCCTTCAGGTTGTGGATGCCATCTGCTATCACAGCTTCCGACGTAGCCAAGGCCAGGAGAGTTGTCAGAACTGGATGGCAGTTCAAACAAGGAACGAAGCTTATATTTCGATTTTTAAAAGGTACGACAAAAATGAGGATGTTGTAAATAAAATTTAAATATCCATAAACGATTTATTCTCTCAATCCGAAAATTCCCAGCTATTCACACACGATTCCAAATAACGTACGCATAGCGTTCACTAGCGTTGTTGAACGTTATGACAAATCGTTTCAAGACTTCAACAGTAAATGTCGCGTTATAAACTTACTTCAAGAATTACTTCAACAATAACAGTTTGATGCTCTAAATACGTTTCCGTAAGCGATTTTTGGATTTTATCTTAACTGTTTGTACAAAAGTCGCCCCATACAATTGTTTTAACAGTTTTAAACAGTAACATAACTTAACGCCATATTCAACAGACCGTCGTTTTGGAATTCACAGTTAGTGGAATGTTTTTTACGATGTCAGATACCGTTTTCTAAAAGTTTATTTACGCTGTTCCAAATAGTTTTATAACTATTATAGTAACTGTTTGGTAACAGTTTTTTTTTATTCGGGATGCCATTAAAATTATAATCAATCTTTGATATCTGAAATCGATTGCCCTTCCGTTAAAACTCCCGTGTGCATATTTTCAAAGTAATCCATTTTATGATAACATCCATAATGCTAAAAACAGTTGCTTTCGAACAGTGCTTTCGACGACCCTGGCAGAACATTTGACATCTGAAATCGATTGCCCGTCCCTTAAAACTACCGTGTGCAAATTGCCATCCCAATCCAATGTATAATAACGACAATATTGCAAAAATACTGAAAGGTTAATACGACCCCCTTTGTCGGCCCATTACACTGAATTTAATACCTGAAAATCATTGCTCGTCTCTCAAAACTCTTGTGTACCAATTTTCATCTGAATTCGATGTATAATAACGACAATATCGCATCAACAGTGAATAGTTAATATGGACGACCCCTTTGGCCGACCCCTGATTTTAATTTGGATAAGTGAAATCAGTTGTTTGTCCCTAATAACTCCTATGTGCAAATTTTCATCTCAATCCGATGTCTCAAAACTTCAATATCACTATTATACTGAAAATTTGCCCCCTTTTGCCGGCCCCTCACACAAAATTTGATACCTCAAATCGATTGCAAGTCACTTAAAATCATCGTGTACCAATTTTCATCTAAATACGATGAAAAATAACGTCAATATCGCAAAAACAGCTTACAGTTAATATGGACGACCCCTTTGGCCGACCCCTTACAAAAAATTTGACACCTGTAATCGATTGCTCATCTTTCAAAACACTCATGTGCAAATTTTCAACACAATCCGCCGAAAAGTAACGTCAATACCGCGAAAACAATATTTGTCTTCTATGGACGACCCCCTTCAGAAGGGGTCATCCGAAAATCTAAAAACATTTTTCATCATTCCTGGTCCTAATGAACATCCATGCCAAATTTCAGACCTCTAGCTCTTAAGACGGCTGAGTCTATAGAGGACAAACAAACAAACAAACAAACAAACAAACATACAGAAATTGCTTTTTATATATATAGATTATGTTTGATTGAATATTTTGGTTGCAGAGTAAAAATCTCACAAATTTCACGAAACAATTCTGAGTCCCTTATATTGAAGGTTCAAAGTAAGTTATGATTTATGCTTATTAATATATAAAATAAATAATTCGTTTCAACATGCTCATAAATTTCATGAAATTCTTATTTTAAACTGAATGAAAGCAAAGAACAGAAAGAGAAGTCATTTGTGATTTGAAAGCATGCTGATTTATTGATTTTGAAGCTTCAGTTTGGAAAACTGAATATTGCAGTATTGCTGAACAAAATTAAATGAATTTTTAAAGTTCTCTTTTGAATCGACCCTTGGTTTTCCAAAACCAGAGATATGAAAATCTTGTGTTATTTCGGATTTATCTTCGAAATTGGGAAGCAGAAAATTAAGAAGTTTAAGATAGACATTTCATTACAACTAACAAATGGGGCTTTTTCGATCATACAAGTTTTGAAAAATTGTAATTTTCGGCTATTCTGACTCAAAAGGTTTTTTTTTAGATTTAGATTTATTTTAGGCATCAGTAGTGAATTCATGATATAGCATTCCTAGGTTGCCGACCACTGGCCCAGCCGGTTAAATGCTCTTGCAGCAGTTTTACGAAATGACTGACAAGAAAACATGTATAATCATTTCAATTTGAGGGGATATTTTTTAATGTAATATTTTTACTTCTAAAAACTATAGGGGAAGAATCCCAAAACAAAACTTAGGTTATTTTATTTACTTGTTAAGCTTAACATCAAAAGTACAACAAATTTAAGCTTTAATGAAGGTTAAATAATAATAAGAAAGTGGAAGAAGAGAGTGTTTTTACCAAACAGGTAAGATAGCATAAATTTATGAAATTTCGAATCGTAGTTCTAATCAACGTCTAAAGAGATAATTGAAAATCTCAAAACAGATGACAATTCTCTTTGGCTTAAAAGATAAATAGGCGCATTAAATCCGCACGGTTTGAGGTTGTAGAATACTGTTATAATAAAAACGTTTTCTCAAAAATTAAAGGAGATTTTATACACGTATTTGTTGAAATGTTTTATAAAATCAGTTTTCAGACCTGTGCAAACTTTCAGCTAAATCGGATTTGATTTAGGGATGCCTTACCTTTTTTTTATATGTTTTGTGGTCATGATCTTAGAAATTCAAAAGATATAAATCCTTATGTGCAATGTATAGCTTCTAACTTGAGTTTTCTTGGACATTAAGTGATATTTTTTTGAGCATACCGTAGCTGACCTACAGTCTTTTTTCCGAAGCATTTTCTTGGGAACTTTTTCTTTGACTTTGAATAACGGAAAACTGAAGTGCTGTAGGTGAATATTGTCTGAAAAACATATTTGAGTTACAATACGAAGTTTCCATAACTATTAATTTTGTAAAAATCGATTGAGAAACGAGAGAATTATAACGGTTTTAAGCGAGGAGTGTCAAATTGTTTTTTCTTGAGCTGTGTGGTGCGTGCATAGAAAAGGAATGATGTAAAATTAATGATTTAAAAAATTCATTGAGGGTTCCCTAAGAACTTTTTTATTTGGATGTACCAGAAAAAAGTTACAAGCTGACAAACTTTCAATAGTGTCATATATTGACACTCCAAAGCGGATTAAGGTTTAAACTCTGAAAGTTTTATTTTTTTTTTACCCCCGAAAATCACCAAAGGCGGACCAAAGGAAATCAAAATTTTAATTTTCATGACATATGACTTAACATATTCGTCGCCAAGCGCTAAAAACCCTATCAAATGGTTGAAAGAACATAGGAACAGTGAGAGGACTTAGGGAATTGCATGAAGGTAAAATTTCATTAACTTTTGAGGCTAAAAAATATTGAAAAATGTTTCTTCTTTGCCGCTAAATGTATGCAGCGACATTGTCCATCTTTTGAGTATATTTGTTTAGGAAAGAAAACGTTGATAAATTCAATTAAGTTTAAACAAAAAAAAATATGTTGTTGATATTTTAAGCCTTTTGTGCTTATTGGCACCAAAACAATGATTTTGAAGATGTTGAGATACGTTAAAACAATAGTGGTCAAAGTTACCCCGAACCATGAAATCTGGTTTTAACAAACATTTAGATATAGTCACTAATGCCATTAATGATCATGTTTTATACTCCTTACCTCAGAAAGTATTTCAAAACTTTTAAGTGTTCGAAAAGCCACCCCTTCCAAAATATTCTAAAATTAATGGAAAAAGTGATCAATGTTTCCCCAGTTTACGGTATTTTAATCCCCAAGAATTGACTTTCTGGGACTTCGAATTTGAGAAAAACGTCTTAGCTCCAAAAAGTCGTTTTTTAGCCAAAACTTATTTTTTTCAAACTAATTTCAGATCTCGACGTTTTATGCATTTTTTTTCGTTTTATGCATTAAGTCATTTGAAGTCAAAATTAAATTATCGATTTTTCCGATTTCATTTGGTCCCCCCTTTGGTCATTTTTGAGGGTGAAAATAGGGAAACTTTAAGCGCTTTGAGGCTCCCCCAAATCAAGTTCAATTAGGCTAAAATTTCGCTCAGATCAGTTTATTTTGCCAATCTACGAAATGTAGCTAGCAAAATGTCAACATGACCCGTGTGGCTGCCACCCTACTGTACAGAGTCTTGACAGAGCCATTTTCAATAAGGTTTTATAGATCCAGCCTTTTTTCTAAGATCTTTCTCAATCATTTCAACCAAAGTGACACTGTGACACTTTCATCAGAGACATCAAAAAGTAAAAATTTTTAAGTTCAAATTCACGTTTGAATGTTGAATATCTGTTTGCAAGAATCATAATCCATGATTGTATAACTTTTTCATTCGTTAGCATAACTGCTGATATCTAGTTCTGATATTTGAAAACCATAAACTTTTTATTACACTTTTTCAGCTTTATTTCCCATGGCTCAAAATTATTGGTTATGATTTGATTGTTTGCTTACGATTAGAAACGCCCACAGTTGCAGTAAGTATACCAAATAGTTAATCAGCCTATCTAAGTTGGTCAAGCATATGTAAGTCGATAAGAGAGCTTTTGAAAGTTAAGTATTTGCTCCCTGGGGACAAGAACCTGGAAACGCTTGAATAAATATTTTTCCCCAATCGAACGGGTGGTAAATCACTGATTGATTTGTTCAACTACTCAAGATAATGGTGAAGTGTTTTGGCTTCTGACAAACTCTTTTCCGTCATGATCGAAGAAAAAGGGAATAAAAATCAGCATCGGCCCTTTTTGTTTACCAATGAATCATTGGAAATGATTGATTTCTAACTTCAATCAACATTCCATCCACATCTGTTAACAATTAAACCCAAAATTGGTCACATAGCTTATCCCGACCAAAGAATTCATGCCAAATTTTGCTTGATTGTTACCCAACTGGTATGGAGTCAAGTTGTGAATTTCAATTATCATCCGAAAGAATTTTTCGGACACGATCATCGGTGGCAAATTGGTTATGTAAATTAACATTTCCTGTGACGCAATACGAAAAATTTTGGCAAATCAATTTTGATAGCTTGACTCCACAGTCATATTGATCATACGAAGATAAAATAACCCATAAGAATAATGATTGAAAAAAAAAACCATTCAATTCGTTACCGAACTCTAACTTTCACATTTTAATGTTTTTAGCTAATTAAAAATAGCTGACTTATTCTTAGAATAAAAAAACAAACAAGGTCCGGCCAAAGGTGGGTCAGTGCAAAAGCATGAACAAGTTGATCCTTTTTTTTGGCTCAAATGCATGCTCGTGTCAATCGATGTGTCGGACAGATAAATGGTGTTCAGCGGATTTAATAGCCATATCAAAGAACAGAGATTAATCTTAGAATGTTCTACATGTGTTAAGAAGCTTAACCATTAAATGTGAGAAACGCATTCAAGCGCTTATGTCGTTAAACCATTCATTCCACTGCCATTTTTTGTCGCGTTATGCACTTTGTTGATTAGCAGCAAAAACCACGGTCACTGTTTTGTTGACAATGCAAGATTGCGCTCATAATTATTCCTTTAGTTTTAAGAGATTTGTTCTGATTTGGTTGGTCGTTAGCAGTAAAGTTAATTTTAGTTTAATGAATCCCCGATCAG
The DNA here is from genome assembly GCF_029784155.1 of Uranotaenia lowii. Lineage (NCBI taxonomy): Eukaryota > Metazoa > Arthropoda > Insecta > Diptera > Culicidae > Uranotaenia > Uranotaenia lowii. Next base: position 29,966,005 of record NC_073691.1, on the reverse strand, counting down.
GAGAGCATATCAAAATAATAACTCAAACATATCTCACTAAGATATTTCCATCTGATTCAGTTATAATTAAGTACTCCAAATTTTCGATTTTAAGTTTCTCCAATCCGAATTATATCTTATTCTGATTGACAGACTTGAATGGGGTTGAGCTCATTCTCAATTATCAAGATTTTTCTTCGGATTGTCTTTAAATAAAGTGATTATATCTTATTTTGATATACGTACAACTTTTTCTGAAACACGGACATCGAAGTTAATGGCCCAAACCGTAAATTAATGAGTTTCGCTCAACAGATCCATAAAATTGAATCCAATTTTATGGAATCCAAAAAAGGGGCATGGTTTTAGCTAATAATGTGGTTTATTGACATCCTACTAGAAAATTTTCTCGTAGCACTCATATCTTGATAAGTTATAATTTTGATAGGTTTTGTTCATTCCAATATCAAACTATGCTATCTGAATGAGATATAATCTTGAAAGGAGCATATCTAAAATTGATATAATTTAGCTATGACCGCATAGATTTTTTGATATAATTTGAGATATTTTAACATCCTACGAGTACTGAGTAATAACTCATTTAGATAGGAAAAAATTAGTATCAAAATATCTCATCTTGATATAATTCAGCTTTTCCCTCCTGATCGGGTCTCTTGAGAAAAAAAACGAGAAAGTTTAAAATGTGTAGTGTTCAGTGGTTAAGCACTTATGAACACGGTCGAAGACTAACGTTTGATTTCGCTGTATCCGGTTCTAAAAGAAAGCACATTCTGCTTGCTTGATTGCTTAGAGTGACCATACAATAATAAGCCCTTTTAGCAAGCAACAGTAATACCTACTCTTAACTCACTTGAATCAAAATTCATGTCACATCCATCTCCTAACTATGTGAGCTATCCAAACTTATCCAACCTTAGATTATTTGTGAATTTCAATTATTACAAGAAGAAATTTGTGAGCGCGATTGACAAATTGTTTATGTAAATGATCAATCTCGATGATGCAATTTGACGAATTTGGCAATATATTTTTTCTTTACATAGCGGAGAAGACATATCTGCACATATAAAGAAAAAAAGTAAATGTTTTCTTTTAATGAATCGATCGTTCATAATTGAATTGATCTAATATTATTTCTTGATTCTAATTCAAACAACAATAAATTATACTAACTAGGAATAAGTAAGTACATAGCTTTTAGCAGATTTTGCCCAAATGGAACTTTGTAATGTGATCATTGCACACTGGTACAGAACATCAATCTAGCGGAACTAAATTAATAGCGCCCAGGGATGAAAAGATAGACTTTTGATGTCTTCGACAACATTGCATAATTTTACAAGGCGCATTCTTTGAAATAAAATATAGAGTCGAGGGGTCCACCAATAGCAAGATAAAAAAGCTAACTTTTTTGTTAAGCATTTTAGAGCTTTAGTTTCTTCTACAAAGTTGTTTATCTTAACAAAATACATAACTTTGTTGAACAAGCCAAAGTTCTACAATTTCATTCTAAGGAGTTACAATGAAATTAAAAAAATAACCTTGAAAAAACAGTTTTTTTTTATCTGAAACGGTGTAGGTAAGACAAAACTATTTTCAGTCTTCGAAACAAAGTTGAATAAAGTTAAGATCTACAATTGTTCAGTACATCATGATGTGTTTTGAAATTGCTGGAGCGCTGTAGAAAGCATTTAGTGTAATATATTAACGATTTTCAATGAAAAGTATATCGAATTGCGCAAATTTTCGCACCATCAGCCAATGTGGATTTTATTTTTGGTGTTAAGAGGAATCATTACCATATAAAACTAGCGTGGAACTCGGTGGAACTCGAAGCAATTTTAAGATTGAAAATCTAGTATTTTGTTCACAAATATCACTTTTTGTGACACTTCTTTAATGCAATTAACTTGCAGAATTTGAGAATTAGAAATAATTAGATGACTTACCCGGTTCTCCGTTTCAAATTTATCAATATAATCTGTACATCATTATATAAATGATATCTGTACCAACACGTGAAAATGATTTAACTTCAAAAGTAAAGTAGCTTTCATCTTTCAGTGGCAGTCCAATTTTTGCTCTATTTAACGAAAAAAAAAACACTTTTGAGATAATAATTTTTCGTTGGATTACAAACTCAATTTGAGTAAAAGATCTTTGACCATTTTGATATATTTGAAACAGAAAACCGTGTAAGTCATCTAATTATTTCTAATTCTCAAATTCTGCAAGTTAATTGCATTAAAGAAACTTAGAAACTAATAAAGTGTCACAAAAAGTGATATTTGTGAACAAAATACTAGATTTTCAATCTTAAAATTGCTTCGAGTTCCACCGAGTTCCACGCTAGTTTTATATGGTAATGATTCCTCTTAACACCAAAAATAAAATCCACATTGGCTGATGGTGCGAAAATTTGCGCAATTCGATATACTTTTCATTGAAAATCGTTAATATATTACACTAAATGCTTTCTACAGCGCTCCAGCAATTTCAAAACACATCATGATGTACTGAACAATTGTAGATCTTAACTTTATTCAACTTTGTTTCGAAGACTGAAAATAGTTTTGTCTTACCTACACCGTTTCAGATAAAAAAAACTGTTTTTTCAAGTTTATTTTTTTAATTTCATTGTAACTCCTTAGAATGAAATTGTAGAACTTTGGCTTGTTCAACAAAGTTATGTATTTTGTTAAGATAAACAAATTTGTAGAAGAAACTAAAGCTCTAAAATGCTTAACAAAAAAGTTAGCTTTTTTATCTTGCTATTGGTGGACCCCTCGACTCTATATTTTACTTCAAAGAATGCGCCTTGTAAAATTATGCAATGTTGTCGAAGACATCAAAAGTCTATCTTTTCATCCCTGGGCGCTATTAATTTAGTTCCGCTAGATTGATGTTCTGTACCAGTGTGCATTGATTTCTTTTTTATTCAGAAATGCCTAACTTTAGTCACACAAAAAAAAACAGTAAATTATAAGTATCTAACATATAAAATAGCAGTATCCTGTCATAAGTTTTAATTTATAGAATACAATCAGTTTGATGTCCAGATACTTTAGAAGCATATGTTAGGCGAGAGTGGGGTAACGTGGGCCACTTTAAATATCTCAGTTTTGGATTGAAATAAAAATCTCAATCCAACTGTCATCGTCGTCGCTTTGCGTAAGCATGATTTTCTATATGTTGTTTACTTCTGTACGTATCATATGCTTCTTTTATTTAACAAGCCTAGAAAAATTTACTTACAAAATTAAATAAGCACCCGCAAAATTGCATCCGTGGGAGACCTAAAGTACAGACCCCGTTCGTTTTTGGCAACATTCGATTTTGGCAACATTCGTTTTTGGCAACATCCGATTTTGGCACATGTGCCAAAATCTTACGGTTTTTAGAAACAACATTACCTTTAAGCTTTCGTTATAACAGGACCAATTTAATTTAGACAATCACTATACGTTTTTATGTTCTAAAATAGTGATAAAATGCAACAATAAAAACCAAAGATTAATCAAAATTTTTTATAAAGTACTCAAAAATGACAAAAAAATGAAAAATTTAAAAAGTTAAAAAACAAATTCAAACAAAGACTGAATATGACAAATAACAACTGAAAAATGAAGAATGACAAAAACATCAAGTATGACAAAAAACAAACATTATAAACAAAACTAGAAAAGTGCATAATGCATAAAAAATATGATGAAAAATCATGACTAAAAATGGTCGGAAATTGACTAAAAATAACGTTTTTGATAATAATGATAGTTATTTTGTAAAAATAACTGAAAAATAAGATGAGAAAAAACCGTTCGATTTTGGCAACACAAAATGTAAGGGCGTGTTGCCAAAATCGAACGGGGTTTGTACATAAATACATGTACATAAATATGCTCATACGCTTAAGATCTTAGTTTTGTCATGTTTTTCACGTAGAAAAGGAATTTTTGATGAAAAATCAATAAGTCACACAAACTTAACCAGTTTGCAAATCATGGCTTGTGGGGAATCGTGGTCCACATTTTGTGGGGTATCTTTTGCCACCTATATTTTGGTAGTTTTATACACATTATGAACTTAAAATACGTTTTTCCTATCTACAAAGTTTTCTTATGCCAAATAAAGAGTTTTGAAAATATTTTGTCGATTTTTTCCAATGCGATAGAGACGAACAATAATCCTGTAAGGAATTTTGCCAAAACGTTCGCGAGCCAGGAATTGGGAACGATTCGATCACACAACTTTCCTCATCTGAAATTGCTTTAAAATAACTAAATGAATTATGAAATTTCAGTTTTGGGTTAACTCATCAACTTCGCACGTTATCTTGTCAATTAAGATTTGGTGGCCCACGTTTCCCACAGTTTTCAAAATCCAAAAAATATTACTTTTTTTTAAACAGTCAGAACTTGGAAAATTCATGATTTCAAAAACTAACCAAAAATGCCTAATGGTACCTTAAAAATGTAGAAAACATTTCCAATTATGTTTTTATTTTTAACTTTAATAATACAGAAGTTATGAAGCATAGAAAAAAGTGGCCCATGACACCCCACTCTCCCCTAATATATCTCTCAGGTCACGATGTATTTTTGGAACCTTTAAAAATCATATATCAGCATTTCTGAAAATTTGCAAAATTAAAGAGGAATCCAACGCATTTCAACTAACGCAATCGTAAGAAGCTGAATTACCCGTGGTTTATACCGATAATTCCTATTCGTAAGTATTGAAAAAGTATAAAACACTGCCAAGAAAGTCTACGAAGTTCAAACCAAGTCTTGAAGAGGTGGCACATAATCGAAAATTGCGATTAAAGATCATCAGAGAAGTCAAAAATTTTTCCAGACTTTTAAATAATGAATAAGAGAAAAACAAAGTCCTGCTTATTTAACACTTATAGGCTAGAAGTGTTGACCAACAATCAGTCATGAGCTTAAACTTGTTAAGTAAGTGCCAAGCCAAGGTGACAGATGAGTTTCGACGGACGACAAAACTTGAGAAAAAACAAATTTCTATAAATTACGGCAGTTGAGTCCTGCTATTCTTTGCTTGTTTCAAGGTCCCTGCGAAGGTTATGCGAAAAATATCATGATTTGGAAGGACTTTCCTCATTTGAATAGAAATAACCAGATTTTCGAAACGAGAAAACTTCGGTTTACGATGTTTTCAAAGGCTGATAACTTCGTTGCCTACGATCTAAACTAATAGATTTTACTTTTAAATAAATCTAATGATATGATCTTATGATTATATTTTTGTAAGATTTTTAATTACCTAAACTACAGTGAAAACGTGGTAAATTGAAGAAAAAAGTATGCCGTCACTTAAAATATAGATTAGTCAAAGTAATAGTGATGAGAACTGATGAATAATATAACTGAAAAAAGTGTGCGCCGACCGATGGGAGATACCAAGAATAGAGTATGAATATTTCTTACAAAAAAAAAAAAAATATTATTTTTTCAAACTTTTCCATGAATGACTATAAGGTACTCTTCATTTCCTCTTTAGAAGTTTTTCGATCAAACGAATGGTTTTCAACATACACGCCTTCATAACTGTCCCATTTCTAAATTAACTAAGCTTTACATATGTTCATCAAGTTATGTCGTGAGATGGAAAACTATGTTAATTAAAAATAAAATATTTAGATTTTTATGAGTTTCCTGGATTTTTGATTCATTATTTCAATTATAGTATGGTACGTAAATCAGCAGATTTTGGCCCGTTGATTATTGTTCTGGAACGATCAGATGGTTGAGAGCCACTGAAAAAAGGGCTCAGTAGCATTATGGTGATGCTGGCGGATTAAGAGCTGGAATCGCTTGGCTTCAGCATGCTGAAAATGTATTTGCAAGTCATTCGAGAATTTTTCGAGATAGTTCTACGTCGACGACTGTCTAGTTGGAGCAGACAGTGCCGAAGAAGGCAAGCTTCTAGTCTAAGAAACTACGGACTCACCAACTCAGCTAGATTTACGAGAAGTATTGCCAAGCTTTTCTGACAATTTGGAAGAAGAATAAGTCGTTGAGTTCTTCTGAATCACCCATCGAAACCTGGTAGCTTGACGCGTGACATGAAGCTGCCAGGTTACGACGGATGAAATGGGTTCAGCTCCTTCTGCTGATCCAGAAGAACTCAATATTAATTCATTTCCAATATTCAGTCTTCTTCGGGCGAAGAAACGCTGAAAATAGAAGGGCAGTACTGCGCATTGAAAGCAGCACTCTTGGCTATACGCCCGAAGAAGAATGAATCATAGAGTTCTTCTGGATCAGGAGAAGGAGCTGAAACTATGTCACCCGTCGATCCAAAAGCACTTCCAATTTCTGCCTTACACGGCCGACTCTAACTGACACAATCCGACTTCAATCTGGGATTAATGAAGCTTTTGCTTATAATCCCGCACAAAATAAGTGACACCTTTCAATTATCAAATTGTTGTGATTTCGACAGTTTTCCATCGGATAATGCTACTGAAATGAATGAAACCAAATAACCTAAATTCTTATCAGTGCTAAATCAATAACCCAAAATTTATCCTCTCTCCAGAAAGAATATGTACGTACTAAATTACCCACGAAAAATTTGAGTTGTACTTAATTCTCCCTTCAAAATGTATAGTGCCCCCCCTTTTCTATAATGAGGACGGGCTTCAGGCTTGGTAGGAACCAATCCCAGCCACAAAAACTTCTCCACCCACATTTTCATGACAAAGTGTTCGGATGTTCTACGTCCAATAAGGACAAACAGACGTAAAAAGCCTTTTAAAATATATTAGCTAATCCGGTGTGCTTTGCTACACCTTCCAAAAATTAAAGTTATTTGTAAAAATCTATTTAAATATTGATTTTTGCATGAATTATTTTAAATCAAATCTCAAAATAATTCAGTAGCAAATCCTTGAAAATGAGAGCTTTAACTGGAGTTTCGAATCAAAATTCATAGATGTTTTCTTATTATTTACTGAAATTCGATCTCTAAATTTGTTTTTCAAGATCTAATCTAAAATTCGAACTCTGTTTTTAAATTTGTAGATTTAATTGATCGGCCTAGCGGTGAAAAGTGATGTTTTTGTTCCTCACGGGCCTACTACTATACCACGCTTGGCCTACTAATGTGTGGTGGTAGATGCAACTCTATCTGTATCTACCGCTTCATAGTGGTGGGCCCATGAGTAACAAAAATTTGATATGTGATGATATGCTTCTAAATAAATTCTGCCCGCTCATTTTCAACCTCTTTCATTTCATCTAACCTTCTATCCACCTATGTCAAATCTATGTTTTACTCGTATGGTTTCTCCAGTATATTTCTCAAAGTGAGAAATTCCGTAAAAACATTTGTCTCATTTTTTTTGGTAAATTTTAGAGCTTCACAGAAAAATGTTTTTACTATGACGTGTCACTGAAAACTGCAACCTTTAAAATAAATCACCTGTAATAAACAAAACCTGTAATTTTAAATTGTTTTCCTTGAAAGTTTACGAAGATTAATTTATTATTACAGCAAATGTCCTGTAAAAAAGTTGTACACTAAAAATTAAATGTCACGTAATCATGTTTTCGACCTGTAAAATTACGGTTAATGTCCTGCCCCTTTTTGTTACAGGACATTTGCGTAATTTTACAGGAAATAATTTTTGCTGTGTATGCCTTATAAAAAAAGATCTTGATAAGTTCTGCCGAAAAAACTAACATGGGAGCTCTCCCTATCTTTTTCCTTTCTGTCCCCCACTGCTTGAAGGAGGTAGGCTGATTTACCTGGCTCGAGTTTATATAAATTTTAAAATTGAAACAGAAAGATTTTCAGCGTATTTTCGGCACAGAGATTTGCAAAATAGGCATTGGATTTTTGTAACCTCTTCTATGGGTGTGTCATTACAGAAAAAAATTTGGCTCTCAAATTTCAAAAACTTTCAACCTTAATTAATGATGTGGGGAGAAATGTTCTATTATACCTTTTTGGGGTCCTTGCATGTCAATCTTATGTGGGGCAAATTCAAAAAAATTTGAAGTCGGTAACGTGTATTTTTATCCCTGAAAATCCCTTATGTTTCCAAATTTACAATTGAATATGATCTCCCTCCCATTGCAACTTTTTAGTAATTTATTATAAGTTTTATTTGCGTTTCAGCTGATAAATCGAGTTTCTCATATTTTCTGATACAAGGTGATATTTTTCGGACAATCACCAAATTTTTTCAAACAAATATTTTTATAATACCAGTCTTTGCCCAGAAATGCATCAAAAAGTAAATCAAAGATTCACCTTTGCTAAAGGTGTTGTTTTGCATCACGCGTTTGTTGATATCAAAAATGCATTTGTAGTATTTTTTGACTCCTTGATGTAGATGCAACACCCTTACGCTTTTTCTAAAAAATGACAGAAATTCAACGTAAAATTATTGAACAAAACCAAAAATTACTGCAATAGGTGCTTTATGCGTAATGACATTACAAATATATCTTATATTTAAAAAAAAAGCTCTGATTTGAGCTACAAAATGCAAAATTTAATTCTTTTTTTTATTACCGTGATCACCAACTAAAATTCTCTGATTTAGTAAAAGGACCGTTTAGATATTTAAAATGATTTTCATTTCATCATTGTCTGGTTTGTGATTCATCGAGAAAAATTTACCTAGTGACAATGGGGAAGCATCATGAAGGGAGACATAGAATACAAGATTCAAAAAACTAAACAAAATAGTTTAATTCAAATTCCATAGAGCTACAGATATAAGAGTTGAAGAATTCAAAACTTAAAATCAGGCTATACTCAGAACCACAATTCAGTGTCTCAAATATTGATCAAAATTTCAAATCAAATTTTGAGAAACAAATTACACCAAACGTGAATTTCAATTTATTATCAACGAAATATAAAGAAAACCTTTTCATGATATGTTTATGAATGTAATTCTCATCAGATGAAAAAAAAGGTTATGAAATTGTAATACTAAATGTAACAAAAGTTTCATTCGATGCCCTCTAATCCAAAGGGATATAAGAGCAAAAATGATCGATTTAAAGAAAAAATCAGATCAGAGATTAAATGTTTTAAACACAGAATCAGTTATCATTGAAGCAAGTCAGATAAGGGATACAAATGAGTTCAGTGTCTTAAAGAATCATCCTGAGTTCTCAAAATTCAGAAAAAAAAACCATAAAACTGAACTTCAGTAACTGAAGAAACAACACTAGACTTGAAAATCTCAATGAATTGAATCTGGAAAAAGATAAGATTAAAAACAAAGAAATATTCATGTTAAGAGAGGGTGATAATCGCGTGGTTTTGAAAATTTAAAAATAACTGGTGAACCAAATAATTTTTCTGACTACGTCAATTTGATGTCCTATCAACCTGAATACTTTTAAGTAAAAGCGGAATGATTATCTGTGGACATTAAGTTTTTATGATTTATTGAAGTTGAAAAGTGTTGCTTGATGCCCCAGTTAACGGCTTTTCTCATTATAAACGGAGTGTCGCTAAAATGTTTCGAGGTCTGATTTGAAATGACAAAAAAGTATAAAACCGATTGATAATTGGTGTGATTATTTTTGGAATCATCTCTATCATTTACTTCTTTTTTGTCCCTATCCAATTAACACCAAGTAACTACTTTGGGACGTTTTCTTCTTTTGAAATGGATGATATTTTTATCAAGAGTATATAATATTATAACGATTCTTTATCACGATGTTCAAAGTTGGTTTTTAATGGAACTGAAAAATAGAAGTTCTTTTATGGTTAGTAAAATCACAAATAAATCTTTATAATAAACATATAAAATAACTGAACGATGTTTTTTCTGTCAAAGGCAGCAGCATAATTCTACGGTCACATCAACTGGAATAGTTGTTCTGCCCTTTTGTAGCATAGCATAGCAGTTATATTTACGTTTGAAGGCATGGCATTCCACTCAATGTGATTACCGCATTGACTACTCAAGTATCGAACCAGTATCTGGTAAACATCTGGTAAACAACACTGTAAGTTATAAGTTTGTCCCCTCATTGGAACGATACACTTAAGCCGTAGGTTACCTATAACTCTTTCTGTGATAGAATGTAACTTAATCTTGACGTTAGTTCACCCTCTTCAGATCGATCTCAACTGATTCGACTCGATTCAGTTAGTCAGTTCGTGACAACCGTTACAGTTAGGCTAGTTCTCTTGTATTTAATCATCTTCACGTGTGAAGGGAGTTGTGGATTGTTGATTGACACCTTCTTCCTTCGATTAATGCTAGAGGTGTGGTTAGCGGACGATCGGTAAAACATCTTCAGAAGTGCGAACATTTACCGTACGAAAAATTTGGTTTGGTCAAATAAACAACATCTACCGGCTGACAGACGAAGGCAGACGAAGCAAGGTGAGTGATGAGCGAGATCGAACAAATGGACATTCAACTCTCAATTACATATTTCTCGAAACATCGACGGACATTGGAGTTATCTTCAACTTCTTTAGGGTGTTTGGTCGGTTTTTTTTTCTTTCATAAACTTGTTACTCTCTTCATAATCGAGTGGGCAATCGATCTTTAGGCTTGCCTGTTGGGGCAGTTTTTTTTATGTCTGATGTTCTCCACACGTTCTTGAGATTTCCTCACCGGTCGGTCGGTGAGAAGAAGAAAAAACATACGCAACCCCAAGAAGAAGAACACATCGGACTGATCGAAGTGCAATGAGGCTGAATCATTATTGTTGACCACTTCTAGAGGTCAGAGACACTCGCATCAAGGAGGTTGCCCCCAAGGACTTGCAGACGATATGGGCTTGAAAATTGGCGGGTTCTTGAGAGCAAAACAGCTTAGAAGAAGCTCCGATCAATTCCGTTAATGGTTCAGTTGCGTTGCTCAATTCCATTTCAAGGGAACATTGGTGTTTTTTACCCGATCTTTAGATTGTTTTCAACTGTCTCAAGATTTTTCTACACACCAGAGTTTCAAAGGGGTCTTATAGTCCGGTTGACCTGGTCCCTACCATTTCAAACGGTTAAGGGCAACATGTTTCGCCGATAACTGGTTTTCGCAATCCGACACTTGACTCAATCAACATGTGATTATGGATATGGGTGACAACAATCAATGGTTCTCTGTCATCGGTTATTCTATGTAACCTTACAGTAAGGTTACATCGAATTGTTTCCGATCTTTGCTGGTTTGGATAACAAAAATGTAAAAAAAATAGATTCGATTAGGCTTACTAGACCTACTTTCTGAACCGTTATATGTATCCTACTTTTTCGTAGTAAGAGGTTATTACATGCTTTAATAAATCTTTAAAAAAGCGTAGATTCTAATGCAGGTTCTAGCCTTAATGATTATTTTGTTGTTTCATTTGATCACTAGCGTTTTTGCTAGTAGCAGTTTTTTATTTTTAGCAAAGTTGCCTTTTCAAAATTAAAATAAAAGGTAAAAATATTAGAGTATGGTGGGGTAAAAGTACGACCTTAGTGCTATCCTATTTTTAGAAAATTTTGCCGGTTGTTTTCCGAAAAAACAAGAACAGCATATGATTCTTTAGACTTTTATCTCTCTTCTACAAAATTACGAAGATAATCGGTCGACGCATTTGATAGCAGTAGTGAAAATGTCTAACTGCTATCGAAACGTACTTTTACCCCACCTCTGGGCAAAAGTTCGAATGATGTGGGGTAAAAGTACGACCATTCAAAATTCCACAATTCTGCATGAAGTCAACAGGAAAATTATTTTGTATTAATCTCTGCTTACAGCAGCAGCATCTTTGTTCGCTTCTGATACAAATCCTATACATGGGCAAATAACCTGTGCGAATTTGGAGTTCTCCACTAACTGTCCATATTCAGCAGGTTTTCGAAATCCAGTTCTAATCGTATTTGAGCAATTTTTCGCGCGAACAAGTCTTGAAGAAACAAAAATATGAGCTGATGTTTCCAGAGCATTTAAAAAAGAAGTTAAAATTTTCCTTTCCGGTTTACCCTTCGTACTTTTGCCCCATTTGTAGTTCGTACTTTGGCCCTTTCAAGGTTTCTTATGATTCACAGTTTATTGTGATGAAAAGAGAAATAGTAATTAAATTCTTTCTTCGGCATTTGATAGTGATTAAAACAACTAAAAAAAACATTAAAACTTTCATTGAAAGCCAGACTTTTGATTACATGAACATGTTTGCCGTTTTTTGAAATATTACGTCATTCAAGCAAAAAAGCTACATACATTACCCCATTTTTCGGAGTATTTTCAACTTCTACGAAAAGAAATATGGCTGGTTGTTGGCAGTTCAAATAACTATCAATCCACGCCAGAGTTTTGAATTTTACTGATCTCGGTTTGTGATAATCCCAAAACGTACTTTTACCCGACTCGTAATTTTACCCCACCTTACTCTATTATAAAAGTTATTAATTATAAAATAAAACCGAGATTTTTAAAGTGTTTTGTTTGAAAATGGCTGAGAATTGTTTTCTCACATAACAAATTAATTTCAAAATGTTTTACACAATACTATGAGCTTAAGGTAAGGTAAGGAGCCGTAGGTTTGAAAATAAGAGAGAAAAACTATTGTCAAAGAGGAAATTGTAGAATTATCTTAATTAATACCATAACTTATTTTGTTTTTTTCTTTACTTAAAACATACAATTTTGATCTGCAAACTGGTCTCAATGACGAAAATATTACCTGATATTCAGAAACAAGCAAAAAGTTGAAAATCATTTACTGTTAAATCACTTGTTATGTAAAAAAAAATGTAATGTATGGGAGAGTGGGGAATCATGGGCCACTTTTTTTCGTTGTTCCATAACTTCTTTATTATAAAAGATAAAATGAAAATAAAAAATGGTATGGTTTCCAACATTTTCAAGGTATCATAAAAAAAAATTTTGAAATTTTTTAATAAGTTATTTTTCCAAGTTCTGACTGTTTGAAAAATAGCAATATTTTTTGGATTTTGAAAAATGATGGGGAATCGTGGGCCACCAAATCCAAATTGACCAAATAACATGCAAAGTTTATGAGTTGACCCAAAACTGTGATTTCCTAATTAATTTCGTTATTTAAAAGCAATTTCAGATGATGAAATAAAAAAGAGAGCTGTGTATGATCGCATGGATTCCAAAACCTGGCTCGCGAACGTTTTGGCAAAATTTTTATTTAGGATGGACAAAATATTTTTCATAACTTAGCTTGATAAATAAAAGAAGCATATGATGCGTATTTCAGTCAACAACAAATAGGAATTCATGCTCACGCAAAGCGACGACGATGACAGTTGGTTTGAGATTTTTATCTCAACACACATCTGAGATATTAAAAGTGGCCCACGTTTCTCCATGGCCCACGATACCCCACTCTCCCCTACTAATTAACTCCAATGTCACGAATAAAAGATATTTAAATGTAAAAAAATTAAAATAAAATTCTCTTTCCTTTTTCTTTCAAGTTATTTTAAGGGTTCATAATACATCTTCCGAACAGTCTTTATGATTAATTCTATAAGAAGCTTCATTACGATTTAGCAGAACGTAATTTATAATGCATCTTGTAATTGTGTTCTCGATTTCAATAAATTTCAACATAAGAAAACACATTAGGCTGGAACAAATACAAAATTCTTCTTTTGTCACCCCCCCTTCGAAATTTACAAAAACCCGAAGGGGGAAAAAAATAAAGTTTGAAGAATTTCATGTTAATTTTGACAAAAAAAAAATCAATTATCCGAAAGACTACAAGACCAAAATACAAATTCTGGAAGATGGAAGTTTTTTCATCTTCTGTCATTTTGATTTTATTGAATAATTCGATTAAAAAATACATGATTTATAGTATTTGTGCAATGATATAGACTGCAATTTTGTTGCATACAAGCTTTCGTGTGATTTGTTCCAATTTATTTGTTTTTCGCATTATTTTTTATTGCTCCCCTTCCTTTCGTTGTTCCAACTCCGAGTGACAAAAGAAGGATTTGAAATTTGTTCCGGCCTTATAGAAAAACAAAACTTACGATATTCTTAAAAATAAATCAGCATAATTAAAAAATTATGATAGTACTTAAAAATCTTGAAAAACTTTCCATTTTTTATTCAAATAAGAATTTAAAAGGCCAAGTATGTAGTTTTATAGTTGCATAACTTTTGATCATTTACACAAAGAGTCAAAATTTTAATTTTTCCTTAGCGTAGAGAATTTAAGAGCTTATCTTGGATAACGCTGATAACAAATGTGCAAAAAGTTTTTTTTATATAACCTCTTCCAAATAACTTCGCAATCTGAGCAAACTTTTCCACGTTAACCAGTGAAAAGTTTAAATAATCTTTGATAACATTTTTTGAATATCTGACTTTTGTTTCAAATAATTCGAGGAATGGCTGAAAAACCGTGAAATTCAGATAAAAAATGCCATCGCCTTCCTTTATTGAGTGAGTATTATAAAGTTATTAATTAGTTTACAGCATTTTTGAACTCAGTAAACTGAAGGTCATTTCTAATGTAAAATCGGGCGCTGAATCCGAAAATGAAATTCAAAAAAATCTCAGTAGAACCGTTTTTGAGTTAAGCTCCAAATATGAAATTTCGAAAAAATTAAAAAAGTTCTTGTACTTAGATTGAAATATCTCGGACGGCAAAGGAGTAATTTGAAATCCCTCTTTTGCATTTTGAAGATGAATAAATTTTCTATCGATCATCTGAACACTGTTTTTGCGTTTGACCAACAGTATTGTTGATATAAGTTACTTCATAAGAAATAAAATTATTAAAAACGCATTTTTTTAGAGAAAATTTTGTTTCAACGAAAGTTTTAGACTCGATGGTAGCATTTAAAAAATCTGATTTTCTTTTGCCCTCAAATGTCAATTCTAAACAAAGAATTCATGTGGTTATATATCAAAATCGACTGAAAATTGAAGAAGTTATGGCTACTTTACCAAAACTGTATTTTTTGTAGTTTTTTCATAATTTAACGAACCGCAGTACACTCATCATAGTATAGGAAGAATTAAACATGATAAATCTCACTCGCTTCAAGTCAAAATTATTTATTAGCTTACCAGAAAGTCACATGCCAAGTTTCAGGAAGATTTGACCATAGGGAGGGGTTGCTTGAGTCTCAAACGTGAATAAAATTTTGAGGTATTTAGCCCGGAAGGAACGCAAAATACTGGTTTTTCATCAATAACTTCTTTCATCACTAGCTGATTGTTTTTTATGGTTGATTTTCTTAAAGCCTAAGTTGAGACAAATATTTCACCCGAAGACTGTAACTCGATTGGATTTGTAACAGAAAAGTTATTGCGGTTCAAAGATTGTATTTTGTTCAAAAATTCTCGTATAAAACGCAATGCGTAAAAAGTACTCATTGCGTGTTGGACAAAATTTGCGGCCTTTGAACTGCAATAACTTTTTTACTTCAAGTCCAATCGTGTTGCAGTCTTCGGGTGAAATATTTGTCTCAACTTAGGCTTTAAAAAAATTTACCATAATAAACAATCGGCTAGTGACGAAAAAAGTTATTGATGAAAAATCAGTATTTTTTGTTCCTCCCGGGTAGAAAGCCTTAAAATTTTATTCACATTTGAGACTCAAGCAACCCCTCCCTATGGTCAGATCTTCCTGAAACTTGGCATGTGACTTTCTGATAAGCTAATAAATAATTTTGACTTGGAACGATTGAGATTTACCATGTGTTATTCTTCCTATACTATTATAAGTGTACTGCGGTTCGTTAAATTATTAAAAACTGAAAAAATTACAGTTATGGTAAAGTAGCCATAACTTCTTCAATTTTCAACCGATTTTGATAAACAACCACTTGAAATATTTGTTTAGAATTGACATTTAAGGGCAAAAGAAAATCAGATTTTTTAAATGCTACTATTGAGTCTAAAACTTTCGTTGAAACAAAATTTTCTCTAAAAAAATGCGTTTTTAATAAATTTTTTTCTCATAAAGTCACTAATATCAACAATACTATTGGTCAAACGCAAAAACAGTGTTCAGATGATCGATAGAAAATTTATTCACCTTCAATATGCAAAAGAGGGATTTTAAATTGATGGTGTGCCGTTCGAGATATTTCAATCTAAGTACAAGAATTTTTTTAATTTTCCCGAAATTTCAAATTTGGAGCATAACTCAAAAACGGTTCTACTGAGATTTTTTTGAATTTCATTTTCGGATTCAGCGCCCGATTTTACATTAAAAAATGTTGGTCAGTTAATCAAGTTCACGATTTTTTTTAAATTTTGTAAACTAGTGTAACCAACGCACACAGGGGTAAATGCACCTAATAAGCGATCAAAATTATTTGCGGACAAACGGTAAACGGTAGACATTTGATGTCTTCGCAACATTTTTATATTTTTTAATGATCTATCAAATTCTTTAATGAAAATGGTGATTTTTTCATCTGGAAAGGAGATAAAAAAAATATTTCTTGAATCAATTAGTTAAGAGACTTCGTGCCTTCACAAAAGTTGTAGATCTTATTATTATAAGAAACTTTGTTGAAGACACCATAAAGATCGCATGAGAATCATAAAAGTTACGAGCATTTTAAAAATAATACAAGTAATTTAGAGTTTTTATTCAATATCTTTTTTAGTATATGATTTACAAATTTGGTATATTGAAGAAAGTTGTTCAAATTGTTAAAACACACAACTTGGTGGAACATATCAAATGCATATTTTAACTAAGAAAGGAGATATACTACAAAATACCCAAAATAATGGCTTTTTTCAGTAAGTGATAACCTTAAGAGTTCGGACGAGTTCGTATAATATTTTTAATGAATTTTGTTGGTCAAGTTATTGGCTTTCCATTGATATATAAAATAAACGTTAGTTTTGAATTATGGATTTTCTGCAAACTAGCAATCGATAATGAGTTTTTTCCTCAGGAAACACTTACAAAACGAAAAAAAACCCTCCATTTTTTTGCTGTTTTTAGAGGAAAAAGCTCATTATTGATTGCTAGTTTGCAAAAAATCTATCCAACTGTCCAAATCGTCCAACAAGATGGAAAAAAAACTGAGCACAATTTCAATTTTCTGTTTCATTTCATCGTGAATTAACCCTACAACCTTAGCATGTCTAAAAAAATTGTGATCATACTTATCTTAACCACGTTGACTTAAATTAAATAAAAGACTTTTTTTATAAATAAATATTTCAGGATTTAAACCAGCCAATATTCGATATAATTGAATTCGGTATCATTGACATTTTAAAAAAAATATCAAAAAAAGTGGAAAAAACTTCTTGTTGCTTAAATTCGACCAATCGGAAATACTAAGTTCCTCTATAGAATTTTTTTTCCAATTCCAGTATAAGATTTGAAATGCTAATTGAAACGTTTCTCACTGATAGAACCAAAGTCTTATACTGTTGATTCCGAGGTTCTTCTATTTTATGATTAGCCTCTGCTGAAGTAAATATCTTTTGAAATTAATTTTTACGGCCTTATCGGTGAATGTTATGTTCTCACAGTGAGAAAATTTCAAGAATTAAAAATTATAGATGGATAGAAGACGATTAGAAGAAAACAACAGGTGTTGAAAATGAGCGGGTAGAATTTTCTAAAAAGCAACTCCACCACATACTTAACTTTTGTTCAGACACGGATCAACTATTTTGAAATTTTAGAATCGGACAGGGTTGAGTCTAACACAACAGAACAGTTGGTCTTGCGTAGTTCGTGCTGCAAGACCGTAAAAATTAATTTCAAAAGTAAAGTAAAAAAAAGTAAATATCCTGAATTCAGCATTTCATTTTCCAATTGACCGTCCATTTTCAAGTTATATTCATTATAAAAACATTTTCGTGAGGGATTCTTTGAAAATAAACAATTCTATCATTCTTATCTTGTCTTCTTCTAGATTAAAAAAAAGAAATTGAATTTATAAGATTCTGGAGTCGAGTTTTCTCAAAGACCAAAATTTGTTATGACTTCTAACTAAGAAAATACTTAGAGATGTTTTCTTTTTGTTATTTTCCCAATCATGCAAAACATGGAAATTGTATAAAAGATTTTACCTAAATAGAACCTTAGACTTTTCTTAAAGCATAAGGGGATTTTTTTTAATTATCTGACGGGTTTGCGCCGGGGGTCTTCAGATTTTCCCCAAAATTGAAAATTTGGTTCATTTTTGCAACTTAAAAACACATGTATTTTTTCAGATTTCTAACATTTATATTTTTTGAGTTAGCTTCGGTTAGATTTTTTTGTAAATAAAAAATAACCATTTTTCAAAGCTACATAACTCTGTTATTTCTCAACGGAAATTATTAAATAGCACATCAAAATGCATTGAAATTTTATCAGCTTTCCAAATAAAATAGTTGGAAAAAATTAAATAATGACCTTCAACATGAAAAGTTGTAAATAAACTTTAAATGGCGTCTAAAAGTACCGTCTGCACCACCGAATATTTTGCAAAAAATACCATTGTATAGCTCGATTCATGATGCAACTTTCATCTGAAGACACCAAAGTGGGCCATTAACACCTTGAAGAGTTATGAAAGAAATAATGACAATAAATCTTTTTTTTTTTGCATCGAAAACAAACAATGGTCGAACAAATGCACTCACATATGGAGATAGCAAGCACTCCTAACAACATGGAAACAAAAGAACTTATCAAAGCAGGTAAAAAACACTATTTTTTCGACCTTTTCAGACTGGCCCTACTCGCATAACAGTCCCATATGAATTTTCGTCATTTTAGGTCAACATAAGGCTTGAACATAAAACACTAAAAAAGAGGTTTTGTTCTAGAAATTTCGAAAAAAAATATCAATTCGTGGCTGTCCTATATGAAATATACCTGAATAACAGTCCCATATGTGAAACACCACGGATTTGGTTTCTTTTCAATGCTTCTTTCGGCGAAATAGTCTTTGGTTTATTGCTTTGAATCATTTAAACATTTTTTTAACTCACTTGTTGTCGAATGATGCATCACAGTTTTCGAAGTCAGGTCTGACTTTCTTAGGAATGACTTCCTGAGCGAAAAACTATCGGATGCTATCAAAATCGTAAAAAGATTCAACTTACAATGTGGAATTCACGATATTTTTTGCAAAAGTAAATTTCTTTTTCTGACAATTGAATTTGGAAGTTCAAAAATGATCAAATTTGAGTCTTAGAAGTTAGCTTGGTGAGAAAAATATATTCTGTATGGGACTGTCATGCTAGTAGATTTGAAAAAGGTTTCAAATATGGTCGATTAATAGTCATGAATAAAAATGGTGCTTTCGACCTTACCAATAACCCAATTTCGAAAATTTCAGGTCTAACGATTTATTATGACAATCTAGAAACGATTTTCGTTTATGCTGAAAGTGGTGGTCACAATTTAAAAATACCAAAACAGAAAAAGCTGATTGTCTCGCTTGCTTGTTTTTGTATATGGGACTGTTATGAAAGTAGGGGCAGTAGATTGTTGCAGCTTAACTGACTTCATGTTATATCCAAAAATCTAATAATGTTTTCGTTTATACCCAGTTTTGCACCTGGTCACAACAAGCTATGCACATTTTACTGTCATATTTAGAAGTTTATGCGCTAAGTTTTGCATCCGTAATTCCCCAGATTTGATTTAAAATGGACGGTGGAACACTGAAGATTCGTGTGGGAGCGATCGAGGTAGCAAAACACTGACGACGAATTATGTTCGTTCTAGTATGGTAAACCTCAAAACTGGGCGAATGTAGAAAACGGATACCGTAAAAGTATCATATTTTCATCATTTTACAGCCTGGGCTGGCCATACTGAGCTATTCGATTATTTCTACAACATTTGTGCCACTTTCTCATACTTTTTTGATCAATGGGAAAGGATTTTGGTGTCCAGTGCTTAGCTCCCGATATAAAAACTATGTTAAGCACGTCTATATTTCATTTTTTAATCACATTTTTGTGATCCCAAACACAGGGACTGAACCTTCTACTATTAGCATTGATTATGCTTTACAATGATATTTGATCGAAAAGTTAATAAGTTATATAGTATATGTCCAGGTTGTAAAAGCAACATTCCCATTATTAGTTATATCACATTAACAATACGATACTTAGAATTTTTGTTAAAATTTAAAGTCAGTTGTGCTGCAAACACTCTACAAAGCACGAAAAAGTAGTGTTTTTTACCTGCTTTGGTAAGTTCTTTTGTTTCCATGTTGTTAGAAGTGCTTGCTATCTCCATATGTGAGTGCAGTTGTTCGACCACTATTTGTTTTCGATGCAAAAAAAGAGATTTATTGTCATTATTTCTTTCATAACTCTTCAAGGTGTTAATGGCCCACTTTGGTGTCTTCAGATGAAAGTTGCATCATGAATCGAGCTATACAATGGTATTTTTTGCAAAATATTCGGTGGTGCAGACGGTACTTTTAGACGCCATTTAAAGTTTATTTACAACTTTTCATGTTGAAGGTCATTATTTAATTTTTTCCAACTATTTTATTTGGAAAGCTGATAAAATTTCAATGCATTTTGATGTACTATTTAATAATTTCCGTTCAGAAATAACAGAGTTATGTAGCTTTGAAAAATGGTTATTTTTTATTTACGAAAAAATCTAACCGAAGCTAACTCAAAAAATATAAATGTTAGAAATCTAAAAAAATACATGTGTTTTTAAGTTGCAAAAATGACCCAAATTTTCAATTTTGGGGAAAATCTGAAGACCCCCGGCGCAAATTGTCAGATAATAAAAAAAAATCCCCATAAGTCAAATTGTTTTGAAGTCATTAAAATAGTCAAATGTTCAATATCAAATAATCAATGACGTTTTTTTATAAGATTTCAGAGTTGTAATCTTACCTTTAGGATTTTCTTAAATTTAAACGGATTTATTTTTTATTCAGGTAAGATCTAAATATTTGATTAAATGAAGGATAATAAAAAATAGCTCAAATTCTCTTTATAGTGTTCACGTTAGTTTATTTATTTATCAGTTAGCAAAGAAATATTTAAGTATTTATTTGAAACGTTGAAAGTCGTAATCTTTTTTGATAATCATATTCCATAGAAAATTACGTATTTTATCTATTTAATGACATTTTTTGAAAAAAGAAATCGATATTTTACATCTTGGTCCAATTAAACCATTTCTCTAATGATTTTCAGTTCATTTGTTTATTAATTTTGTTTCTCGTGTTTTAATTCAGTCAGTTTTCATTATTAAACTAACTGTTTCATTTATATTTTTAATAAATATGGTATAATATTATTGTTTTTCATTTTCTTTATATTTTAACTAGGAGGAAATTATTATTACTTTCCTATATCAACATCGTCACAGTTTTTTTATCTCTTTCTTCCATAATTTCTGATTGATTGTATAACCGATTTGTAGAATATTGAAAAAAAAAAATGTGTCTTAGAAACAAGATATTGCATGGTTCTGGATTTTTCAGCTTTTATTTTTTTGTGTTTCCGGTATTGCTACCTTTTTCAAGTCTTTGTTAGGTAACGTTTTGCTTCGGTTGTAATGTTTGGACTTCTTTGTCTAGCCCTCTTTTAAATTTGAATCAAAATTTTCTGTCAATTTTTAATATTCCTTTGGAATATTTTTCAGCTTTTGCTTGTTTTAGTTCATCTCGCTGTGAATTGTTTGAAGTTGCTCCTCCAGTTATTCTTTTAAGTTTGAAGTTCTAAGCCATTTTATTACTACATTGTTTCAGTATTGTATTATTTTAGTATTTTTTTAGTTATTTTATATCTAATCTTTTTTTTTAATGTCAATTTAAAATTTTATTTTGTCAGATATGGTCTCAATAACAATCTTTTTTTTGTTTGTTCGCATTAACTTACTGTTGTCTTGTAGACTTTCTAGTCATGTTTCTATTCAATACTATTCAATTTCCATTTTTTTTAACACTGTGTTCTAATTATTGAAGAAGATTTTAATTTTTATGTCTTTTTTGTACACAATTTTTGACTTTTCTAGCCTTAATTTTTTATTGAACCTTTTTCATTTAGCTTTTATTTTAAATTATGTTAATTTGTTTTTTTAAGAATTTAATAGGCAATCATTTGTTTTGATTTTTTTTATCTGGTTTTTCCATTTTTGCTGACATCATGTTTTTCGCCATAAATTGTTATTGTTATCATTTCACGTTGTGAATAATATAAATTTTCTAAAATGACGTCCCGAGATCCAAAGGTAAGGTTGCCTAAATAAAATGAAATCTGGGCAACCGGCCGAACATTTCCCAAATTTTATAATAAATATTTGCGCAATCCCGGATAAAACCGAGCAATCTGGCAACCATGTTATAATGCAAAAGAGTTAAATTTTCGAGCTATCAATACCACACAGTTATTCATGTTTTAAATTATTTTTAAAGGCAATTATCGGATTTGTTTTTTCTCAAGTGGCATAATTGTACTGTTTTTAATAAAAAGATGATAAATATAATAAATTAAAGATAATCTTATCTTAATTTTTTAGATTTTTTAGAACTTTTTTTTGTTGATTTTAACAAATCGTAGACCAAATACGAAATATTTTTTCGTTGCCGTGAGTATGCTAAAACACTTAGAAGCATAACTTAAATGTCATAGATTTAGTGTTAAAAATATATTCTGCCAAATTATTTATTAAACTTAATTGTAACCTGCAGTTGAAAAAGTTAAATCAAACACAGTAATATCAGTATCAAAAAATCCGGTAAAACATGCTGACCTAGGGCATTCGTATAACATCATAAACAAGTTTCTGATTCATCACTGGGCGACCCCCTACAATTAATTTTCGTTTTCACACAGCCGCACACGTGTCAACAACAATATAGTCAACATACCAGAAGCCGGCAACCCAAAAACAAACAGAGATCTCCTCAACTGTTCTTAATCTCCAAAATTGAGTGATAAAAATTGTTAGTTTTTATAGAACCTACTTAGTTGTAGCTGCAAACACCATATAAAGAACTGGTTCTTTATTGATTATGGTAATAAATTGGAACTCTATTGCAAGTTCCGATACCTAACTTCCGATGCCAAAATTTTCCACTTTTATTTTGTCTATTTTTTGTTCATCTCGGAAGTGGATGATTCAGGTAACTTCCGCTTCACGATGACGGAGCAAAAATTGACCAGTTATCTCGTAATTTTTTTTTTGTACGCTGTCAAAAGCACAAATTAATGACTTCTTCAGGTGTTTGCCGAATGATATGCAAATTAAGTGGTGTTAGAAACATGCTATTCATATCGAAAGAGCTTTGACAATAAAGATTTTTTTTTAAATAAATCAGTGTGTTGTCTTCTTTGAAGAACCACTATAAATTCTTAAGAAGTCGAAAGCTGTTTTCATATCCGGACTTAAATATTCACCGTGTCGTTTGTAATTGTGATGTTAATAATGTTTATAAGACCTTTTTTCCGTTATTCGTAAAAAGCTTAAAAACAGTTGTGTTAGAAAAAGGCATTTGGAAACATTCGATATTGAATACAGCAAAAACCTTTTTTTTTTTTAAATTATTGATGACAGTTAACAATTCTACAATTTATTCTAAGGTTCAATGATTTGAAAAAGTTGCATTCTACCTTGAAGTTGTATCGGAGAATCATAAACTTTGAACCGATAGCCTTTGAATTTGCATCGAAAAAAATCAAATTAGCTAATCGGCAACTTTTCTTATATTCTGAAAACCATTCATAAATTATAGTCCTAACTAGGTCACATTTCAGCTTGACGCCAGCCAAATCGAGTTCTAAAATCAGCCAATAAATTCAGTACCTGCTACCAAACCTCTAGCCGGGTAAGATCAGTATAGAAGCTATCGTAGAGAAAAAAACAGAAGCTGAATCTGATCGAACAGGTTCGTCGCTTGTTTTGCATAGTTTCGTGAAATTAAATCGAAAAAGCCGCATCAAAATCTTTTGCAAAATCGTACATTCAGTCTTAAATCATCTTTATGGCTGCGCGGGTAAAGTTCAATTCGTGCATCCAAAATGAATAGCACCACATCTAGGCGCACCCTATCAAAATGGAATCATTTACTCAGTACTGTTGATTTACTGTTCAGTTTTGGCACCTTTGAAAAGTTATTTTTATAGCAGTAATGAGCCGTGGGTGGATGGAGAAATCTTCAGATTTAAACATGATGTATAACTGCTTTTAGAAGTGATAGTCTGATGAGGTTTAGAGTGAGTAACTTAAGAGTTTTTTTTTCTAGAACTCAGTTTTAGGATATTTTAAGGAGGGAAGATTTTTCGAAAAATGTAATCGAAAAAATCAATACTTTTTACCATTAACCGGAAACCATCAGTGTCAGTCAAGTAGCTAATTATATTCCATCTCCCATTTCAAATTAAAAAGTTGCCCTTAACAATGAAGGTGATATTTTGGGAGCAGAAGATATGTATACTTTGGGACAGATCATCATTTTCAAAATAAAATATAAGTCTTAAATGTCAGAAGGTATATAAAAAAAATCTTTTTTTCCTGCTCCATTAAAAAAATAATAATTTATTTTCGTATTCAATTAGGCTTTAATTTTCTACATGCCTCTTAAGTAAAGTAAAAAAAAATTCAAAAATAAAATTGCCCAAATGACGCATGTAGGAAAAACTGCAAAAAATCTTAACACATTCTGGACCAAGTATAAAGTTTCTCGTTTTTTTTCGAATGGGCCACAACTAGAATCATAACTCAAATGTTATGAATTTATAAATGATATTATATTCGACAAAATTTTACACAACATTTTCGGTAATTTAGAGATATCGAACTTATGAATTTTTTTCAGTGGTTTTCAAGATATACAGTTGGATTTGAAAAAAGAATGAAATCAAGTAAAGCAGCGTTTTCTATTCCAACTTTCACAAGCTGCCATTTCTGCGTCGGTTGTTACTTTTCCATGAAATTTTCACACATTTTAGTTCAACTCCCAAAAATTTCAGAACTGTATAATGACTTAAAAAAGGTGCAGCAACTCCAGTAAAAAAGGGAAATTTGAGATTGCTTCGCTAAAGTCTTCATTAATTTCCTTTGAAAAGAAATTTGGCCATGAGATGCAAAAACGTTGATTTTGGCAAATCTGTTCACGCGATCAAAAATTATGGGCGTTTGAAAATGAGTTGCATTATCGTCCAACAGGCGATTTCATTCTTTATGAAAAAAAATGTATTCAATTTTTTCATGGATTATTCTTCCAAAAAATCAAAATTTATCACCATAATGTTGAAAATTATAAAAAAAAATCATTCCTGATTTGTTTTTAAGTAGAAAATATTTCGACTGAGTTGGAATTCAAACACAAGAGCGAATATAAAATTCGCTTGAAGTTTGTATCAAATTTGTGAATCAATATTTTTGCAGGTCATTTCTAAAACTCATTTCTACGTATTTTGAACTCTATTGAAACATTCTCTATTTCTTAAAAAAACAGAAATGAGGTTTATATCAATTTACTACACTTTGTTGATTTTTTTTTTAAAGAATTATCCATGAAAACATTGAAGACGATTTTATCCATACAAACATTCCTGCAACAACAAAATTTGGGAAATATGGCACCTCATTTTCAAACCAGCACCATTTTTTATCTCTTGAATCGATTTTTAAGGAACTTTGTCAGTTATTAGAGCAAATATTTTTGCATTTGTTGGCCATATTTCAAGTTTTTTTTAAGTAAATTGTCAATTATACAGTGACTTAAGTGAAAACATCTCGAATTTCCATTTCTACTGACATTACTGTATTTTTTATTCCAGTCAGTGTACAATTCTCAAACTCTGTGGAGCGTTCGATAGTTAAAATATTCACGAGAAAGAAATGGCAGCTTGAGAAAGTTGGATTAGAGCTGCTTTACGTGATTGAATTCTTTTTTTAACGCAACTGTAGATATCCGAATTAAGGTGCTTTCGGACTAAAAATTCTTCACGATCCTTAATATTTCAAAACGATGAAGAAAAACAATTCATTTAATTTGATAATCCACACTGAAATTGACCAAATTTTTTGTATATTTTTGGAAATTTAAATTTTGTTTGTTGTAACTGAAAAATTGAGAAAATCTTCACGTAAAATAGAAAAAAAAAAGAACTGGTTGTCATTTAAAAAATTTGTTTTCATTTAAAAACTACATTATCCGAGAAAGTCCGAGTTAGATTTCCAAAACAGTTAAAAACAAACAAATTTGATTTATTTGTGGATTTTTTTAAATTTAAAAATGTTTAAAAGTTTGAAAATTCGTCAAAAAATTTCGTTTTTAAAATTTTTTTTTAAACCAAAGTAATCAATAAACTGTCTGTCTGATTTTTTTGTACTTAAAATACCAGAACTGATGTAAAGTGGAATGCTTTTAAAGCATTTTTTATTCTATTTATTGCTCTTCAAGTCAATAATAAAATTAAAAATCATCATACAATACCGATTTTGTAAAATCGAATATGGTTATGTTGTCAAATTGAATGATCTTAAAATTACATGAAAATAAATAAAGTTAAATGACGTTTATTTAAGTTCGTTATTTTCATTTTTGTGTCCTTTTTGAAAAAAATAAATAAATAAAAGAATTGGAATTGAATTGTATAGTACCTAAAAAGTATACGGGAGGTTCGAGAGCCGGGAAATTGATTTAAGACGTCTTATTTTGGATCAGGGTTAGGAAAAATGGGCTCATCCATGTGAAACATTTTCTGTTTTCGTGATATTGTCACAATTATACATCGGATGGTAATGAAAAAAGTGCATGGGAGTTTTAAAGCATGGGTAATTGATTTCAGGAGTATAATTTTGGGACAAGGTCATCAAAAAGGGCCATCCAAATAATTTGTTCAATGTATCTGCAATAATGCTGGAACAAAATCAATTTCTTCTTTTGTCACCCCGCCTTCGAAATTTACAAAAATCTCAAAGCGGGGGATAAATCAATTTTGAAGTGCTTTATTTAAATAACAAAAATAAATAAAAAAATCCGAAAGATTACAAGACCAGAAAATAAATTTTTGAAGATGGTTGTTATTTCACCTTTTGTATTCTTGATTTTATTGATTTTTTCGACAAAAATTCACTTGACTTGACTTGAGTATGCAATTTTGTTGCATACAAGCTTTCGTGCAATTAATTCCAATTTATTTGTATTTCGCATTATTTTTTATTATCCCCGACCTCGCGATGTTCCATCTCCGAGTGACAAAAGAAGGATTTGAAATTTGTTCCGGCCTTATTCAATTTAACAAATTGACAAAATTGACGGAATTAACAAAACTGACTTAATTTAAAAAAAAGGACAAAATAGACTAAATGAACAATATTAAGAAAATGAAAAAAATGGCAAAAACTATCAAAACTGACAATATTGGCAGAATTGACCGAGTGAACTTAGAAGCCAAAACTGATGAAATTGACATGATTAAGTTTTTTTTTTGAAAAAATCGACAATTTGCAAATGATCTCAAATTTATTAAATTTGTCATTTTTTAATTTTTAATTTTTTTTATTTCGTCATAACATATTTAAGATTTGTCATTTTTATAAGCTCTTTCAATTTTTATTTTTTTAAGTGTTTTGAATCTTGTTTTCAATGCCTTTTTTGTAATTTTTTGACAATTGGTCTTTTTTTTAAATTCAATTTTTCATTTTTGACATTTTTTGTCACTTTTATTATTTTGATCGTTTTGATCATTTTAGTTTTTTTTATTCATTAAGTACATGGGAGTTTTAAAGCGCGGTCATTTGACTTCAGAAGTCTTATTTTTGGACAGGGTCAGCAAAAAAGGTCATACGAACTATTTGCTCAATGTTTCTGCAATAATTACGTTACCATGCATCGAATCGAAAGGGAAATTCATAAACGAGAGTTTTACAAAATGGACAATCGATTCTTGGTTTCAAATTTTGAATCAATGGCCATTCATATTAACTGATAATACTATTTGCAGAAATTTCATAAAACTATACATGAACATTTTACAGAATGAGCCATCTATTTTTTTTTTTTTCATATCAACTGTTTCATGTTTTTGCTATAATTGCAATCAAGAGTCTTTCGAAAATACTGTTTAATATTACGCAATATTGTCACAAAAAATGTATCCAAATTACCATTTACACACATTCATCACATATTTGAAGTGTAAAAGTGAATCGGAGTTCGTACGGTATCAGCTAGTTTCTATAATATGAACTTCGATAAAATACGATAATTATGTGAAAACACTTAACAATGAGTCATCATAATGCTTCAGCAATTTCTTTGCAAACCACAAATGGAACTGAAAAAACTTATCTGATTGTAGCATACAAAAATCAGTTAGAACATTTATGCTTGAAATTTAATTGTAAATGATCTTCATGGAAAAAAAATGCTCCATTCGATGATTGCAATTGGTTTAACACGGATGTATCACCAGATATAAAAAAAACTCAAGCCACGGTATATTTTTGAATCAATAATTCTCGCGTGAGCGTTCATTACGTCGAATGAAAGAAAATGTAAGCAAACAGTTTTATTATGAAAAATACAAAAACGGACATAAGCAAGTAGCAACTTCTATCCATTTAGAATATTTGTAGCCTGGACAACAGATTCTTTATGTGAAAAAATACTTATTTAAGAGTTGTTTTGATAACCTTTTCAGCAGTTTTCTGTGAATTCCTAAGATGTGTCAAACGACGTTATGAAAGCTCACGCGAAAGATTGTAGGATTTTAGATCGTTGGAATCCGCTCCGTTAGAAGTTGCATTTAAATGATTTCATGAAATAACCATTTCAAAATTTATAACATTTTCAGAGTAAAAAATAATTTCACATCCGGATGTCATGGATCAATTGCGCAAAGAAACGAACCAAATTACTCATTGAAAAATAAATCCAAAGCCCGATTTGAGCATTTTTGTGCTTTTTATGTGCCTTAAGACCCGTACAACGTACGTATAAATCATTTTTGCAACTTTCAAGTTCATTAATGAGTACATAAATTTCACTAAAGGAAATTTGGCAGTTGATTCTCTTTTTTAGCCAATGTGTAACTTTCAATGTCCCCATTCAAGTAAATATGTGACCTTTGGTTGCTTGGGTAATTTTTTAAATTTTCATTTTTCCCTATCTATATCCTGTTCTCTTCAAAAAGTGACGATCTAGACCTAAACAAACATTTATAAACATACAATTTTGATCGCAGTACTTTCCAACCTCTAACCGTTTGACGCCTAAAGCTTAGTTCTTTTAGAAATGGGACACTTTCATTTGCTAATAGCTCGTTAACTAGTTATTGGATATTAAAAATTTGAACAGCATTTTGTTGCCTGTAAAAAGTACTATTCGACCTATTTTTTTCAAAATTTAAAATTTACGCGTTTTTGAGATATGTACGATGCTTGAGAAAAAGAAAAAAAAATTTTTGCACAGATTCCTTTAAAATTCGTCATTATCAAATTGATAGCTGAAAAAACCGTTGATTATTCAAAGAATTACTGAGTTTATGTGGTGGATAAGTATGCAAACACTGTCAATAATGTCCACAAAGTTCAAATCAAGCATTGGAGTGAAGCAGATGATCGGCAACAACGGTTAAGGATCATCAAGGAATGCAAGTCTCATACCAGCATTTTTAATTTTCAATAAACGAAAAGCTAAGGGTAGATCGCTGAAATGTCCAAAACAATTTTCTCCGATAAGCTGAAAGTGTTGCCTAGTGATGACTCATTGAAATCCAACCTCAAACAGCCATTTTTTGATAGTTCCAAAGCTCTTAAGCTGTAAAACCGGTACCGAAAAAAAAACGTTCAAAAATGTGATAAAAAATAACCAAATTTGTTCATTTCGAAACAACTGTATCCACTAAAATGCTTCCAGTTTCCAGTTTCCAGAGAAGTATTGGACCAAAAAGTATCAGAAATTGAAGAAGGAAGGTGAAGCCACCTAAAAAATAGATTTTACAAAGTATAAGTTGGAGAAACTGATCAATACCATGACAGAAAAAAGTGTGCGCCGGCCAATGGGAGACACCAAGAATAAAGTAGAAATTTCTTTTACAAAAAACGGTAAATATTTTTTTTCAAATTTTTTCATGAAATATCATAACATTGCCTACTTTTCCTTCATAGAAAGTATTTCGTTCAAACGAATGGTTTTTGAGATACAGGCATTTGTAACTGTCCCATTTCTAAAAGAACTAAGCTTTATCATTCTCACCTGTTTGATCATTGATCTAGCCGAGTTTCTCTCTAGAGACTTGTACCCAACGAAATAACATGCAGTTGTCCCCGCCGGCAAAATTCGTTGGGTGCAAGAGCAAGCATGCGTTTTTTTCTCGATTGATTCACGCGCCAGCTGTTTTTGTGAATCGCGATTTTTTTGTTTTCGGTGACGCGATCACCGAAGAAGGGTGGGTTGATGTCAGTCAACCACCCAAAAAAACGCATTTCAACCCACCAAATTCGGGGGGCGCAACTCAACGATATGCCAGTGCCCAAAGTGCGTCCTGACCGATCGGTTCGGTTCTTTCTCGGTATCGCGATTCGAAGTTTTAAAAACGTGAACACGATTCGAAAAACCAAAAACAAAAAAGAAGCTCGAAAACTCGATTGACAATTCAACCCCAGGCCCAGGTCTATTCCCAGGTCTAGCTGCTTAGCTGCTTTGGATTTTCGTTTGATGATTTGTGGTTCAAGTTCATTCGACTGGCTGTCGGTTTACCTTCAAAATTTGTGACCTTCAAAATGGGTTGGAAATGTTCCCGAGTTCAGGACCTGGGTTGAGTGAGTTGAGGCACGTTAAGCAAAAGGAATCTTCAATGAAAGTTCTCTTTGGGATTTTGAATGGGGATCACAAGTATTCAACATCGAGCGTGCACCTACAGGTTACATAATGAAATGCGTGTCTCAAGTACAGTGTGAGTGATTGTAAATTTAAAAGTGGACAAGAAGAAAAAAATACTTGTTTTATTTACAGGTAATTCCACCCGGTGTAAGAAAAAGTGCATCTTGGCATAATTCAGGGTGGCGATCTTATGGTTGACGATTGAATTTGGCTCTTGTAGTTTATTCAAAACTATCAATTCATGAGACTCGTGAATCGTGTGTCACAACGCCGCTCAAGTTACTGTCGTTGGCCTCTGGTGTCGCAATATCAGTTTTGGGCGGCAAATACCTATGTACGTGGTGCATGGAATGTTGATTCGAGCGAGCTGTGAAGAACAAAATCTTCTGGGTCAGAGGTTTCCAAAATGGTTTTTATTTTTTTTCCAAAAGTGGGATAAATTATTATAATCAATAAATTTAAAAAGTAGATTTAATACACTTGACAGTAGATTTGACTGAAAACAGAATTGCGTGAAATTACAATCGCTGGAGTAAAATACGATGCTGTAAGGTAGGGTCCAATAATCGGAAAAATTAACAATTGATTTTCGAAATTTTGATGATTTTGAAAATTTTAAAAAAACTTTGTTAACAATTTAAATTTTTTCGTTTTGATATTTTAGTCAGCTTAGTTAAGTTTTAAATTTTGTAGTTTTTGTCAATTTAAAATCCATCAACTACTTTGTTAATTTTTTTTATTTCACTTTTATCACTTTTTTTTAATTGCATTTTTTTTTTGGATTAACAACTAAAATTGACAAATTTGGCAAAATTGAAAAATATTCGAAAAATTTACTGACACAAATGATAAAAAACAACAAAATCAATAAAAATGATAAAATTGACCAAGTTGACAAAAAAATATCAATGAAAAAACTGTTGCAATAAACAAAAATGACGGCACTGACAGAATTGATTAAATTTTAAAAAAAATTATCAAAGTGACTAAATTGGTAGAATGCAAATATTGTTCAAAATAACCAAATTAAAAAAATTTATGTTTTTTTATAAATTGACAAAAATGACAAAACTTACAAAATAACTTACATTTATTAAATTAGCTGATGCAATACCAGGGAGACCAGCGTATTTAGTACCTACACTTTACATTCCTTATAAAAAATATGAAGAAAAATTGGGGTTTTTACCTTTCAGTATTCCTGTTTCAGTACAAAAAAAAATAATCGTATTCTAAAATAACGAAACGTAGCGAAAAACTTCTCATGATAAAGTATTTCATTGGCTACGGATATTGTGTGTGAATAGTGTATTTTTAATGAATATCACCTTAAATAAATGCGAAGCGTAGATTTTTTTTAAATTCGCATTATAAGAGTTAATTTATGTATGAATTTTATGTTTCATACCTTTGTGCACTTTCATTACGAGTCTTAAGAAAAAAATGAACCTGAAAGTCTGGATGAAGAAATAAGTCAAAAATCAAAAACTTGGATAACATTGCATTCATATGTTGATAGTTTTTTTTTCCTGAATTCTAATTTAGATACTTGAGATCTATGTTTAATACCTTTCTCACAACTGGCCTAGTACTTATTATGTTCAAAACTTCATCAGAGACACGCTATGCTGAATCAAAACTCAAAACAAAAAAGGTAAAGAAAATATTACAAATGTACGGGAGACAATTTTTAAGAGTCCGACCAAAAAATCGAATGAATATGTTGAACAAATGATAACGAAATGAAATTGACTAATTTTCGCCTATTTAATATGAAAGTACACCTACACGTTTCTATCTTAATCATTATTCAAGTTATCTTTTCTTGAGTAATAGATTAAAAAAGAAAATTTCATAAAACTAAAATTTTTTGGGTTTGTGTTATCTAAACATTTTGAGCTTTTACTGATTCACTAAGAATGAAACGTGAAAAAATACTTATCTTGTTTGTATGTGTTTCATTATAATATTCATTAACAAAAATTTACAAAGTAAAATATTCAAAAATTTTACCCTTAGCACGGTTTTGAAAACTTGGACTAAGATTTCAATTTTAAAGTTTTTTTTAAAAACATTTTCTGGGTCGAAATAAAAATTCTTAACTTTTTCATTTAAATATCAAATCCAGAATCCAGCACCTAGAGCTCAGACTATAGATACGCATCAAAAAAATAATAATTTCAAAGTAATCCAACAAAAATCTGAATTCCACCTAACATGAATCTTGAATTTAAATTCGAATTATGAATCGAAATTTGAAATTTAGTTTTGATTTATGGATCAGTAATTCAATTCGATATTATTTGTTCATGATCATACTTCAAATATCAGATGCTCGAGTAAAATTCGGTAAAAGGACAGAAAAAAAATTAACGAATTTTTCATTGGAACTAGAACTTAAAATTTTCAGATCATATGGCGTTATTTTAAAGCCATTTTTTTAATCGAATTAAAATTTTGATAATAAATTTAGTAAAAAAGCGAAGTTATTGTCAAATACTGTGTAAATGGTGGCAGTATTCGACAGGATTTCGCAGGAAACAAGAATAATTTTTCTTCTAAAATTATTTTCTTAAGACTTTGCAATTCAATTGGTAAATAACTTTTTTTGGCATTTTTGGCATATTTGTGAATTTTGTAAGTTTTTTCCCCTTTTTTTGACATTTTTTTCATCAATTTTGAATTTTTTGTCGAATTGACCCATTTAGTCATTTTTGTTCTTGTTGTAATTTTTGTCTAATTTGCCATTTTTGTCATTCAAGTCAATTAAGTCATTTTTGTCATTTTTTTTCATTTCTAACATTTTTGATATTTTTGATATTTTTGATATTTTTGATATTTTTGTCATTTTTGTCATTTTTGTCATTTTTGTCATTTTTGTCATTTTTGTCATTTTTGTCATTTTTGCCATTTTTGTTTTTTTTTTTGACATTTTTGTAAACTTTGTAATTTTGGTTTTTTGTCATTTTTCTTACTTTTTTGTCATTTTTGTTTTTTTTGTCATTTTCGTCATTTATGTCATTTATGACATTTATGTAATTTTTGTTATTTTTGTCATTTTTGTCATTTTTGCCATTTTTGCCATTCTCGTCATTTTTGAAATTTTTGTCATTTTTCTTACTTTTTTGTCATTTTTGTCTTTTTTTGTGATTTATGTCATTAATGTCGTTTATGTCATTTTTGATATTTTTGTCATTTTTGTCAGTTTTGCCATTTTCGTCATTTTTGAAATTTATGCCATTTTCGTCATTTTTGTCATTTTTGTCATTTTTGTCATTTTTGTCATTTTTGTAATTTTTGTCATTTTTGTCATTTTTGTCATTTTTGTCATTTTTGTCATTTTTGTCATTTTGTCATTTTTTTAATTTTTGTCATTTTTGTCATTTTTGTCATTTTTGTCATTTTTGTCATTTTTGTCATTTTTGTCATTTTTGTCATTTTTGTCATTTTTGTCATTTTTGTCATTTTTGTCATTTTTGTCATTTTTGTCATTTTTGTCATTTTTGTCATTTTTGTCATTTTTGTCATTTTTGTCATTTTTGTCATTTTTGTCATTTTTGTCATTTTTGTCATTTTTGTCATTTTTGTCATTTTTGTCATTTTTGTCATTTTTGCCATTTTTGTCATTTTTGTCATTTTTGTCTTTTTTGCCATTCTTGTCATTTTTGAAATTTTTGCAATTTTTGTAATTTTTGTTATTTTGGATATTTTTGTCATTTTTCTTACTTTTTTGTCATTTTTGTCATTTTTTTCATTTATGTCATTTTTGTTATTTTTGTCATTTTTGTCATTTTTGTCATTTTTGCCATTTTTTGCCATTTTCGTTTTTTTTGAAATTTTTGTCATTTTTGTCGTTTTTGTCATTTCTGTCATTTTTGTTCATTTGTGCGATTTTAGTCATTTGTGTAATTTTAATCATTTTAGTCATTTTTGTCACTTTTATCACTTTTATCATTTTTGTCATTTTTGTCATTTTGTCATTTTTGGTAGTTTTGTTCATTTTTGTTCATTTTTGTCAATTTTGTCATTTTTGTCATTTTTGTCATTTTTGTCATTTTTGTTATTTTTGTCATTTTTGTCGTTTTTGTCATTTTTGTCATTTTTGTCATTTTTGTCATTTTTGTCATTTTTGTCATTTTTGTCATTTTTGTCATTTTTGTCATTTTTGTCATTTTTGTCATTTTTGTCATTTTTGTCATTTTTGTCATTTTTGTCATTTTTGTCATTTTTGTCATTTTTGTCTTTTTTGTCATTTTTGTCATTTTTGTCATTTTTGTCATTTTTGTCTTTTTTTAAAATTTTTGTCATTTTTGTTATTTTGGATATTTTTGTCATTTTTCTTACTGTTTTGCCTTTTGTGTCATTTTTTTTCATTTATGTCATTTTTGTTAGTTTTGTCGTTTTTGTCATTTTTGTCATTTTTGCCATTTTTTGCCATTTTCGTCATTTTTGAAATTTTTGTCATTTTTGTCGTTTTTGTCATTTCTGTCATTTTTGTTCATTTGTGCGAATTTAGTCATTTGTGCAATTTTAATCATTTAAGTCATTTTTGTCACTTTTATCACTTTTATCATTTTTGTCATTTTTGTCATTTTGTCATTTTTGGTAGTTTTGTTCATTTTTTTTAACTTCGTCATTTTTGTCATTTTTGTCATTTTTGTCATTTTTGTCATTTTTGTCATTTTTGCCATTTTTGTCATTTTTGTCATTTATGCCATTTTTGTCATTTTTTAAATTTTTGCCATTTTTGTAATTTTTGTTATTTTGGTTATTTTTGTCATTTTTCTCACTTTTTTGTTATTTTTGTCATTTTTGTCATTTATGTCATTTATGTCATTTTTGTTATTTTTGTCATTTTTGTCATTTTTGTCATTTTTGTCATTTTTGCCATTTTTGCCATTTTCGTCATTTTTGAAATTTTTGTCATTTTTGTCGTTTTTGTCATTTCTGTCATTTTTGTTCATTTGTGCCATATTAGTCATTTTTGTCGTTTTCGTCAATTTTGTCAGTTTATCATTTTTGTCATTTTTACCATTTTTGGCATTTTTGTCAATTTTGTCATTTTTGTCATTTAAGTCATTTTGGTCATTTTGGTCATTTTGGTCATTTTTGTCATTTTTGCAATTTTTGTCATTTGTGTAATTTTAGTCATTTAAGTCATTTTTGTCACTTTCACATTTTTGTCATTTTGGTCATTTTTGTCATTTTTGTCATTTTGTCATTTTTGGCTGTTTTGCCATTTTTGTCATTTTTAACATGTTGGTCATTTTGTTCATTTTTGTCAATTTTGTCATTTTTGTCATTTTTGTCAGGCTTGTTAATTTGTCAATGTTGTCAAATATGTAAATTTTATCATTTTTGTCTATTTGTCAATTATGTCAGTTTTGACATATTTGACGATTAATTCGATATTTTCGATTTTCCCTTTTGTCAATTTTTCAAAATTGAAAATTTTGTCTGGAAACAAGTTTTTGTGCTGTTTATTTTACTTAGAAAAGATTTGAAGTTTTTTAGATTATAATAGATTTATTCTAGTGCCGTATTCTTTTAATGAAAATATACTTCTGAATGACTACTCTTAAATGAGAACTGTTTGCACATTTTTCGTAAATGTCCTACTGACTTTTTCGGATTCAGAGGGGTTTGAAAATTTTGAAGAAACCTTCCTGGTCTTGAAAACGGCTTCACACCAAATCTTGCGTTAATCAGTTCAAGAGTTTCCTAAAGTTGTTCGAATTGTGTCAAATGTTTGATAATTTATCATAGGACCCTCCCCTTTTCTGGAATTGGAGGTTTTTAGAATTATTATAGAAACCATTCCCGGTCTTAAAAACGGCTACAACCAAAATTTCGCATTGATTGGCTCAGTAATGTCAGAAAATATTCGAATTGTGTCCTTTTTTCTAATAATTTAACTCCCCCTTCCTTAAGTCGGAGCGGTTTGAAA
Organism: Uranotaenia lowii; assembly: GCF_029784155.1. Lineage (NCBI taxonomy): Eukaryota > Metazoa > Arthropoda > Insecta > Diptera > Culicidae > Uranotaenia > Uranotaenia lowii. The sequence goes on along the minus strand of NC_073691.1, from coordinate 29,929,278 downwards.
ATATCTCCGACCCCAAAAACTCTTACAAATTAAATTTTACATTGATCGGTTCAGTAGTTTCCGAGTTTATAGGGAACAGACAGACAGACAAATATTAACCCTCTTCTAAGTCCCCTCATCATTCAAATGGAAAGAGTCTATCAAAACAACATTTCAAATAATTTGATCAAAACCTGTTTGTCAAATCAATAAACCATCTTATCGTGTTAAAACCCTTATATTTATCGAAATTTGACAAAATTTGTTCGAAAATTGTTTGAATTTAATCGTATGCTATGCTTACAATTATAGCGTTGGGCGAAGCAATCGCTATCGTAGCGTACGACGTGAGAATCAAGTCCCTATGATTGACTTATTTGAGTTCGGGTTAAAGGGATGAAAATCCCGAAATAAATTAACGTCGGAGTTGTACTCCTCGATACAACCAATTTAATTTCATTATGAAACGGGACTTCAGTTCCAAATTTTTGAATCCAATTCGGCTTAAAGCTGAACTGGAATACATACAAACTGAATAAAAGTGCTTAATTGCAATTTTGACAACTTTATCATTTTGTCGAAGGTTCTCCCTTGGTTTACTCATGGAAAATTGTACACCAATAAAAGGCAAGCCCATCGCCTATACCTTTGTATAAGATAGGTCAAAAGGTTTTTTTTTTTTTTCAATCAATAACAAGAATTTTTATTTGTTCATACCTACTAGTGCTGTTTGAAACAGTTTGAAATAATTTACTAAAGGGTCCATTGATATCATTTTTCACTCAATATACGGGATAATCTGAGTCAACAATAAACATTGAAAAAGTTAAGAATTTTGAAGTTTATTCTTGCATATACATAGGAGTTATTTCAAAAGTCACGATATTTTTATAAGAATGTCATTTCTAAGTAGGTAGGTTCTTACTTTATTTTTTATTGTTTATGTTAATGCAGAAGTTATACTTTGTAACTTATCTGTTAGAGTGTGAAGTATTTGAAACGTATCCAATACTTGGCAATGTTTGAATCAAAAGGTTTTTTTAAAAATAAAATAACTTTATTTAATTTTTCATGAGATTACTTTATGATTGTTTGGAAACCTCTGCCCTAGACCGCTGCCAGTCGTATCGTGTTAATCTTGCGTGCATATGGTGTCAATTGATGAAACAAAGAACTAATCGAGTGGACAAAACGTCTACAAGACTGATAAGTGCTGCATATTTGTCCACTAGTATTTGCAAGTTAGTTTCTAATTCCACTTGGAGCTAAATCGAAGCTTATCGTTCCATTGAAGTATTTTTGCAATTCTAGTTTAAAAGATCCTATACTTAGTAGGAGCTACTCCTCCAAAGTAATATCGAAAAGGCGGCAATGAAACTCGGTACTTTAACCGTCGTAATTGTCGAAGGCAGCGTGAGTGAAATAGTAAAGACATCAACGACGACAACGACAACGGGTAGTATTGATTCCAACAATCACTACGCGAAGACATTCGTGTGTAGCAAAGTTTACCGAAACAGCATCAACTTAAAGGGGACTAGAATTGGCTTAACACAACATACTTGAAGGTGGTGTAGTTCGATTCAGCACTTAACTTTTCCTAAGTAGTAGTAGGTGACTAAATTTTGTTGCTGCACTGCAATTAGCCGGCGAGTATCTGTTTGTCAACCGAAGAGAGGTAAATGAATCATAATATGTATGGATGTTGATTAACCATGTTAAGGTCAGGGCTGCCCAGTTATTGGGAGGAGTTTCATTGCAAATTATTGCGAGGGATAAAAATTAGCAATCAGTTAACAGGGAGTTTTGAATCCATTAAAATTCAAATTGTATCGTCTAATTTGGAAAAAAAATCAGATGTCCTACCTCAATTTCGCGGACCGACAAATGTCAACGGCCTAAAACTTGACCCCACGCGTGTTTTTATCAGGAGCCATTTCCTACCAGTTTCTCGGCAGAACCTTGGCAATGAATATTGATGATAAAATTTCCAGTGAATGAGTAGATTTTGATGAGTCGAAGGAGGAGGAGAAACCGTTTTGAACTCAGGTGTCCGGTGGTTAAAAACTTTGATTTATCACCAAAGTACAGTATCGTATATAATAGAAACGCCGCTAGCGGCTTCCGATGGCGCTAGGTCAGTTGTTTATCTTTTTTGGTTTCTTTTCTCGAAAAAGAAACATCAACACCGTTACTTATTAGAGTCCGTTTCCGATGGGGGGTTTTCGCCTTTATGATTTGATAGACGTTTCCATTATCTACTGGAGATGACTTTTAGATTCAATCAGCGCTGATGAGGTCTATGAATATATTAAGTGAACAACTGTTTGTTTTATAGATAACATTGATTGACAATTTTTCATCTTTTCAAGTCGTTATCGACTTTTGGATTTTGTGACGTTATAAAAATCTATTATACCTTTAATCTTTAAATATGAAAACTTTAAAATTTCAACTATCCTTTGAAATAAAAAAAAATCTAAATTAAAATGAAAACTACTTGACGACAACTCAATTTTACGGAAAAACATTTTTCGATTTTATACTCTCAATGTAACGAATGGTAAGAAACATCTGCGGGTTTATTGTTGTCATTTTTTTGTACTCTACGAAAAAGTGTCTCATGTGTGTTATGATATATTTTCTCTTATTTTACTGGAAACTTTTTAAAATTACGTCAAAAAAGTTTATATATAAACTTTATCGTTCTGTATCGATGAAATTTATGTACAAGAATTCTTAATAAATTTTTAAAAAATTGCAAGATCTGGCCTCAACGATACAGAACAATTATTCAGCTGTGTTTTTTTTTCCTTAATTATTAGTATAAGTTAAGAACAAAGTAAACTTTTTGACGTTGAATAACGTCTTACGGCAACACTATAGGGATGCAAATTGAAATTTGCGAACGGATCTCGCATCACGAAAATTTTCCAACAAAAGGAAATCGTTTCCGAGAAATATTTCGGATCGGTTGTGTGTTGGTACATCAATACCAATAAAACGCTAATGAGAATTGATGCTTACACAGTTTTTAACATCATTTAGACATTCATTCTCTCAACGTTTCAAGCTTAGAGGTAGCTGGAGTTTTTCAGCCTTTACTCCAATCATGAGTTCGCAACATTTCAACGCCATTGGCATAAGTAGTGAACGCCAGAGGCGGTGATTCGATTTAAGACCACCGGCATTAACGTCCCAACGCAGCCGCATTGCGTATGACTGAAGGAAAGAAAATACAAAAGTTTAATGTCCCTCCAGAGCGTAAAAAATTCACCGTCATCAGTCATAAAGCTGTGACTGTGAAAAAGTTGAAGCAGTCGCATTCATAACAGACGCCTTCAAATGAGTAACCAAGCAAACAATCTCGCCTCAACCACGGTGTACAATATAATAAGGTGATATCTTCCCGATGGTGTCGTCATTACTATCCATCTAGTGATCCTCGGTGTATGCAGCATTATCTTACGCGCGCAAAACTTTTTGCCTGGCACGCTATAAGCAGATAGTAATGACGTCACTTGTTTACATTCAAACGAGTTGTTTACTCTTGTTAGTAGCCTACCTTATATATTTATACCGTGGCCTCAACCTTCAGTCAAATTGTCAAATTCAGTCGGAATAATCATAGGCCCTTATTCTGCGCCGCGCGTGACGTGAAGATAGTCGTGTCACCCAAGTCACTCTATTCCAGTTGTCGGTTTAGGTGAGGAACGTCACTTCGGATGAACTTTGTGAGTTCTTACCCTATTCTCGTAGTCACCGTGGGTGAGAATCGTCGCATTCGGGTGACGATTTTAGGTGACAATTGTCGGTACCTTTTCAGGTGACGACGAAGAACAAATCTAAGCAAAATCGTGAACAAAGCGGCATTTTAACAATGAATTGTAACACAATAGGTATAAATAAACAGAAATAGTCTGTTAAAATTGTTTTTCCTCCATTTGAAGCCACTTTTTCTTCTTCTTAAAATCAGAAAAACATCACATACCTCATCGAAAATCTTTAATTTTAATCTGAATTACAAAATGTAAATCTGATATGTGCATAAAATTTATTTTTTTTTTATTTTTAATTATACAAATTTCAATGACTAAAACTTACAACAAATTAAAAAGGTCACTGAAAATGAATTCTTTGTTTGGATTTCAAACTTGATTGTTTCCTAAACTTAAACTTAAACGATTTTGAATTATTTTTTATTTGAAAAATCGAATTTCAAGTGTTGATTTGTAAAGACGAATTATGCATTTTTTATCGGTAGTTAAAAAAATCTTAATCTTAATGTTTAATCAGAAGGACTGCAGGGGACTCCAATCACTTTTAGAAATAGCAAAACATCAACTTGTTGTTTCAAAATTTCACATGTATATTCGTTATCAACTCCGGTATCAGCACACAATCCGTGAATCGTTGAAAGAAAAAAGATCTGGTCGAACGATGGATCCTACAAGTTGCTTCCAACTTCCTGTACCGATACAGCTAATCTCGAAAACTACTGCTCACCGTCGGGGGAAGGCTCTAGAGCTGCACTTAGTTGTCTTCGAACTTTCTGAAAACAAACGTCAAACAAAAAAGACCTTTGATAAACTTTTAACTTTGCAAATTTATTTAGGCTGTTCCGATCGAGCAGCTTACATCACAAAAAATTCTTTACTTACCCCGATTTTGGTGTTTTTTCAACCTCGGTCTACTGGTGTCTACGTTGCACTAACAGCTTGGTTTTTCTTCCTGGCCGGCTTACTAACGTCCTACAATCCGATGTTGACCTTTTTCGAACTTAAATTTTCACGCGTTATCGCAAAAATTGAATCCGAAAATCCGATGCGCGAACAAAACAAAAATAAACTGTAAATTTTACCCATTGTGTTAATTCAGTCACTCACCTGGGAATGAGCTCCTGTCACTTTACCCACATCGACTCCGGGAATAAGGTGACAAAACTCACGGTGACTCCGAGGTGAGGTGACAATCGTCACGTCACGCGCGGCGCAGAATAAGGGCCATAGTCGCCTTCAGCCCGTCGTCGTCTTTTTGACTGTGACGGAATAATGTTTAGACAAAAAAAATATCTTAAGACGACGCCGAAAAACACAAGTTTCGTTATGGTCGTGGCTGAAAAAAAAAATCTGAAAACAACGATCATCGTTTCCGTTTTTGGAGATCAGTCCAGGATAGTTCGGGACCGGGACATTTTCGGACGTAACATCAACTGTCACGACCGATGAGAATTAGCTAGGGACTAGAAGGACAATATCGACTACGCGCAAAAAATTGCCTTTCATAATAATCTATATAAAAATTCTTTTACAAAATTGTAATTCCTCAATTGATAGCATTTTTTGAATCCGAATTTTATTTGTTTTCGACACTGGCAAATCACCCAACAAGCAATCCAAATACACAAAATTTTTCGAATCATACATAAAATGCTTTGAACCGATGCCGTCAATTTCCTTGACGACCGTCGTTTGAAAAATAACATCCGTCACGTGAACAGAAATCCATGACGATAGTCAAGCTTTTCCAGTCCCTTGAAGCTTGACTAGTAGTCAAATGAGATTTGAAACGTGTTGATGAAGGAAAATCAGCAACCATGTCAGCTATGATGCTTGAAAAATGTCTGCTCTGGCCCTCCCCATAAGTTAAAGGAGGATGGAAACAATGAATGAATGTAATGCCTTACCTGCGTATGTGAGGCGGCATTAGAAAAACTTCCGAGAAAAAAATCCTTGTTTCAAACCACCCGCAAATTGTAGCATCATATGGAATCCTTATTCAAATATTTTCGAGCAACGTCTCGAATCAGTTCAAAAACAATTTTTGTTATATGCGCTACGTAAAATAGATTGGACCACTTTTCCTCTGCCATCGTATGAATCTCGTTGTAAGCTTATTGATATAGAACCTCTCAGTAAACGCAGAGAATTTTCCCAAATTGCATTTGTAAATGATGTTGTTACACAAAGAATAGACAGTACTGAATTACTTTCAAAACTAAATTTTTACGCACCCTCCCGTCCATTAAGAAATAAACATTTGTTCTATAATAAACTTTACGACAAAGACTATGCAAAACATCATCCTTCTAATCAAATGATGTACAAATACAATTTACAAAGTGAAATTATAGACGTAGCGATGAACAAAACACAATTAAAAAAGGCATTCAAAAACAACTTCATAAATAGAACAACAAAACAATAGCTTACATTAGTTTTAAGTAGTTTTAAGTATTGTAGTCTACATAGTTTGACTTGATAAATAAATAAATAACCATCTGCCAAGAACCCAGTTGCCTTACTGTGCGTTTGTATGTATTAAAGCAGGCAGAAGGAATGCAAAAAAAACAGTTTATCGTTTCCAATTCGCTTTCCCATACTAAAACAATACTGGAAAACCCCCGGCGCAACGTCTGACACTGTGCATTTTTTTGTGATGAGCCGTGCAGAGAGTCTATATAAGGCTATGATCATTTAGAATCCGGACAGTTACAAACGTGTGTATTTTAAAAACTATTCTGCTGAAAGTCTCTCAAATAAAGACAAAAAACTATTCATTTGAACGAAAAACATTCTATAAAGGAAATGAACTATTTTTGGCAATCCTGAAATGTTCAACAAAGTGGTGTATTTCAATAAGACAATAAACTTTGTGGAACATATTATTAAACTTAAAACTAACTGAAAAAAGTTATTATGAATAAACTGATTTTTATAGGTTAAGTTTCTTATTCATACCTATAGCTCGGAAAATAATTATTTTAGAAATATGACATCTGAGACAAAGTTGAAGAAATTTAATTTTAAACAAGTTGGTCGAATACACCAAAGAACCAAAACCTAATATAATAGAGAAGTGAGAAATTTTATCTCACTTGTAGGGGGATTAATCAGAAAACATTTGTTTTTTTTTATTATAGAGCTGATTATACAGACGAACCTCTGTCAAGACACCAATAACCTATAATGTGAACTAAAAAAGTTATAAACAACGATCACGTTTTCCGCATTTCTGACCACTGTGCATAGTTGTTATCAAGGGTCCTACTCCGATGCTTGGTTTGAACTTCGTGAGTCGAAGTGGCTCCTTATACTTTTGTACTATTTGCACTAAAAACAGTTCAGAAAAAAACAACAGTTCAGTTCACGCTCGGACGTCGATGCGATCACACGTGATTTGCCTTTTCTCTAGTCAGTGAGATCATTTTTTTTTTTTTCCTTCAACTTGAACGGAATCCATTTCGAAGTCTTCCGAGATGGAAAGAACGCGGAAAAATACAATCAAAATAGCTTTCGGTGCATCGGCTAAGCCGCCGGCTTACTTGGATGTCTCCGATTTCGTTGGGAATAAGTTGGCGATAAAGGCTTCAGCTGTCCATTCATTGTATAAGGACGAAAACGAGCGTTGCTTCTTCCTGAAGTTTCTGGATGAAGTAAGTTTCAATAGCTTTACGAGCAAAATGGACGCCGAATATCCATTCCTCTACCAAGATGGGACCAAGATTACGGTTAGACTGGAGGTGGCTAGCAGTATTTTTCGGTATGTGCGGGTTTTTAACTTGCCGCCAGAAGTCGATGATAAGGAGATCGCTGCGGTGTTGGGGCAATTTGGAACGATTCGGCAACAAGTTCGTGAGAAGTTTGCGGCGAACTCGGGCTTCCCCGTGTTCAGCGGCATCCGAGGGATACATATGGAGGTCACCAAGGAGCTCCCTCCAAATATCTTCATCGCGCACTTTAAAGTAAGATTGTTTTATGAAGGATTAAAAAACCGATGCTTTTTTTGCAAGTGCGAGGGTCACCTTAAGGCCGAGTGTCCCAAACTTGCAAGCCTTAAAGCAGGACAAAACGGTACCAGTGCGCAAAAATCAACCGAACCACCATCGTTCAGCCAAGTCCTGAAAAACGCGACGATCGGAGTTACTCCGAACATCGGCAATATCGCTGCGAACATGACAACATTACCGATTAAATCTCAAATTAGACCACAACGTGAAGCCCCGATGCAACTCACCTCCCTCGGTGAGATTGAGCTCACATCATCAGTTGCCACAAAATCGGCACCATCGGTTGAAGTGGTGAGCAGCGACGAAGACGATGATGAACACGAAAACGATGACGGAGTTGACGTCGACGATGATGACGACGAAGACGACGACGCACAGTGCGGTGATCCCATAGAGCCGATGGACAAAAGTCATAAAAAGTTTTAATTCGATAAAATATTTGTTTAAATGTTCAATTATTGAAAGTACGTCAGAAAAACAGTATTTTGAAGGTTTTTTCTCGATTTTGATTTTATAACCTTAAAATCCATGTCTAAAAAAGCTCATATTTTGAAGATTTTCAATCTATCTTATAAAAGATCCTTTGTATCTGTCAAATATTTGCTTTCATGGACGATTTTGTTTGGTCGTGATAATGTAACACATAGATAATAACTGAATACCACAATTTCCTTTTCAGGCGAATGTGGAATTCACGGGAACTTGGCCGATGTATGCTTTATCTTAGGCCAAAATATTTCAAAATTCAAACCACAAAGCTTTATATAATTTTTCAATGAGATTTCAATGCCACAACCAAATCAAAAGTCCATTTTCATTCAAAATTTATTTTATATTATAATACTGATAAGTTGAAGAAGAAAAATTCACCCGATTTCGGTTTTCATCTTACCACAGCGGTTCATTTTCGAAAAAATTCCATTCCTGTGGTTGAAAAATAACCCTTCGTAAATTGCTCATATCTCTGTTAGCGCAAAAAAACGCAATTCAGCAAGCATAGTGGGTGTTCAGGATGAAATTCCCTAGCATTTGAACATAAAATGGTAGTGACGTCTTGTGACGCGAATTTGTTCTGACTAGCTGAAGTTGAGCAATTTTTTTTTATGAAACTTCCAAAAATAATGGTAAATTCAGAGGTAGCTGTAAAGACCAAAAACTAAATTTTCTCACTCAAAAAACACAATACGACACGCGTTGAGTTTAAATCTTCAACTTGTAGAACAAAGATTTTGAATTTGCTGCGAAACTTGTCAACGGTAAACAAAAGTTTCAAAAAAAGTGTATGTTTTCGAAAAAAAAAATTCTTTCTTGCCTTCTTAATGCATCGACTTTGAACCAATGATGCGCGTGTAGGAAGCAAAACTATGTCAAAAGCAAGTTTGTTCATGAAACTCTAACCTCTTTCCAATCGATTGGTAAAGTTGAATTTAAGGTTTGATAAACTAAAATTTTTGACTTTTGTCCACTGGTCACCGCACTGTGCGACGGTGACGCCGATATGGACTCGGAGAAGGTAAATCTCAAGCGGACTATATCCAATCCTAGCTCAGCGTCAGAAAAAGAAACTAAGAAGAAAAAGCAGACGAGCAAAACAACATCGGTTGCAGCGGCTGCGGCGATTCCGGAATCAAGCCCAATCGAAATCATTGGACGTCGAACCCGAGAGAGAGCAGCTACGATGAAAAAGAGTGCATAAGATGGTAAGTGTATTAAGAGATGCTCAAATTGTGTTCGATTTATCGTTGTTTAATTGACTTTGGGTTGCAATTGTTTATCCTCCACTTATTTCATTATGTCGTTGGTTCGTAATTTAGTAACAACAAATTTGAATGCATTAAATTCAATGGTGAAGAAGATGTTATTGCGAGATCTTATCTGGAATTGTGATGCTGATATTGTATTCTTACAAGAGGTCGCATTTGAAAATTTTTGTTTTATAAATACGCATAAATCATTTATCAATTTAAGTACTGATGGTAAGGGTACGGGTATCCTCTTGCGGAAAAATATAGAGTATGAAAACGTTTTAATGCACCCTAATGGAAGGATCTTATCAATAACCGTAGGATTAACTAACTTCATCAATATCTATGCTCATTCGGGGAATAACTTCAAGAAGGAAAGAGACCACCTTTTCACAAGCGAAATTTTGCCTCATTTGATTTCTGGAAAGGAGAACGTTTTAGTAGGAGATTTTAATTGCATATTGTTGCCAGATGATTCGAACGGTTCGGTCAAGAATTTTTCATTCGGATTGAAGGATTTAGTTACTTCATTGAATCTGCTTGATATTGAGCAATTTAAAAAAGGAAAAAATAAATGCTTTACATTTTTTCGTGGTAGCTCGAAATCGCGCTTAGATAGATTGTATGGGTCAAGGAACTTTTGTGATTTAGTGCTTGATATTCAAACTATTCCGCTATGTTTTTCCGATCACCATGGGGTGAAGCTTAAGTACCGGGTAACAGATTCAATGCAATTGAATTTTCTTGGGCGAGGTTATTGGAAAATTAACTCAAACTTGTTATGTAATGAAACAATTATAGAGAAATTTAAAGAAATATATACAAACCTGAAATCTAGATCATCTTACACGGATTTAAATTTTTGGTGGAATACAATCGTTAAACAAAAAATTAGGCAATTTTTCAAAACCGAAAGTTTTCAAATGTATAAAGAAATTCAAGCTACTAAAAGTTTTTACTATCAATGTTTAAGCGAATTATGTGATAAACAAAACAAAAATGAAAATGTCTCATCAGAAATGAGCATTGTCAAAACACAGCTAATGAATATCGAAATGAGGAGAATGAACATGACAAATTATAAAATAAAATCTACAAATCTTCTAGCTGATGAAAAATTAAGTATGTTTCAAGTGACTAAAAGTATTAATCAATCTAACGGAAAAACAATTAAATTAAAAATAGGGGGAGAGATAACAAATGATGTAACGAAATTGAAACAAACAATTTTCAATTATTATTTTTCACAAAGAGAACAGAGAATCAATAGATTTCACCGGTGAATTAAGCATCTTGAATAAATCTCTGGATGATAACGATAAGAGAAAACTTGTCGAGCCTATTACGGAAGAAGAACTTAGAAAAGTTATCAAACAAGCATCGAAATGTAGCAGTCCTGGTCCGGATGGCCTTTGTTATAGATTTTATGAAATTTTTTTTGATCTCATTAAAAATGACCTAGTAAATTTGTTTAATTATTATTTGTTAGATGGAGGATATCCTCCAGCATCATTTTATGAAGGCATTATCACGCTTATTCTCAAAACAGGTGACCCTCATGTCTTATCCAATTACAGACCAATAAGTATGTTAAATTCAGATAGTAAAATTTTTACAAAAATATTATGGAATAGAATACAGCCATTTATGGGTAAGTTGATAGGGCCCAACCAAACCGCCTGCGTCGAGAATCGTTCATGTGTAGATGTCTTAAGAAACATAAGAAATTTGATGGTAAAAGCAAATAAATCAAAATTGTTGAAAGGATTACTATTGAACTTGGATCTTGAAAAGGCATTTGATCGTGTTGATCACGATTTTCTGTGGGCAATCCTATCAAAATTTAATTTTCCAGTCCAGTTTATAGAATGTTTAAAAAGGTTATACAAAAACGCTAGCTCCAAAATTTTATTCAATGGATTTTTAACAAGTTCCATTCCAATACAAAGCTCAGTTAGGCAAGGCTGTCCGTTAAGTATGGCTTTATTCTCTCTGTACATTGAACCACTGATTAGAAAACTATGTGAAAGTATCAATGGACATCTCATAGGCGATAGCTTCATAAACGTTATTGCCTATGCAGATGATATTTCTATTTTCGTTAAGAATAATAATGAATTTGATGTTGCATTAGAGATAGTGAGCTATTTTAGCATTTATTCTAAAATAAAACTCAACTTGACAAAATCATCATTTTTACGAATCAACAATGGTCCATCAGGCCCACAGCTAATTAGAGAAACGAAAACGTTAAAAGTACTAGGAGTAGAAATATGTCAAAATATAAAACAAATGACTGAAAAAAATTATAACGATTATATACGAAAATTACAGTTTACTCTTAAACCGCATTACAGAAGAAACTTGAATATTTTTAATAAAACATGGATACTTAATACATTTATTTTGTCAAAGCTGTGGTATATTTGTCAAATTCTTCCTCCAGAAAACAAACATATTGCTTCAATTAAAAGAATAAGTGGACAATTTCTTTGGCAAGGTTATATTTTTAAGGTTCCAAGAAATGAGCTTTATCTTCCGGTGTGCAAAGGTGGTTTGGCACTTGTTGATGTTGATTCAAAAGCAAAAGCTTTATTTGTGAAAAATGTTCTGTTTATAAATAAAGAAGGAGTTCAAATTCATGACAATTTTATTCTAGATCAAGCAGACACTCAAACCTTACCTCGGAACTTCAAAGAATGGCTTGGTGTTGCAAAGGATTTACAACAAGATAATCATTTGAATACATGCAACAAACTATATCACTTTTTTATAAACTCTCTAAATATTAAATGCAAAACTCAAGAGGATACCCCTAACCTTCAATGGGAGATTATTTTAGAAAATTTAAATAGTAACTTTTTATCAACGCAAGTAAAAACATCTCTTTTTAAAATCTTTAAAGATATTTTTCCCAGTAAAGAAAAGCGGTTCACCAATAATATTCAAGGTGCAGAGACATCAATTTGTGAAATCTGTAATAATATAGAATCAACAACACACATTATAAAGCAGTGTACAGATTCAATTCCCATATGGACCTGGACAAAACTTTTGCTCAGACGAAGACTCGGTATAACTTTTTCTGAACCAGATATAATCTTTGCTATTTGTATCAACAAGAGAAACTTTCGTTATAAATCAGCACTTTGGCTGATTGCAGAAACTATAAGTTATAATTTAGAGCACCACGGCAATCGTAATTTGGATGAGTTTAAACAATTGTTAAGAATCGCGCGACTAAATAATAAAAGCTTATTTGAAAGGCACTTTGGGAATTATTTGAGCATCTTTTAATACATTTATTCAAAAATACACTTTCGTAACTCTGTAAAAATCAAAATTGTAGTGTTTAATAAACAGGTTTACAATAACAAAAAAAAAAAAAAAAAAAAAAAAAAAAAAAAAAAAAAAAAAAAACCTCTGTCAAGACACCAATAACCTATAATGTGAACTAAAAAAGTTATAAACAACGATCACGTTTTCCGCATTTCTGACCACTGTGCATAGTTGTTATCAAGGGTCCTACTCCGATGCTTGGTTTGAACTTCGTGAGTCGAAGTGGCTCCTTATACTTTTGTACTATTTGCACTAAAAACAGTTCAGAAAAAAACAACAGTTCATGAGTTTTCAAGTCAACAGCGAAGAATTTTCAAGGGGATTGTGAAAACTTATTTTTACCATAACTTTTTGCTTCCTAAATATTGAGATTGAGACACACGTTAACTTTAAAATCTGAAAAAAATAGGCAAGACTGTTCTTTTCATAAGCAACACAACGCTACCCGATCAGGAGAGCATATCAAAATAATAACTCAAACGTATCTCATCAAGATATTTACATCTGATTCAGTTATAATTAAGTACTCCAAATTTTCGATTTTAAGTTTCTCCATTCTGAATTATATCTTATTCTGATTGACAAACTTGAATGGGGTTGAGCTCATTTTCAATGATCAAGATTTTTTTCGGATTGTCCTGAAATAAAATGATTATATCTTATTTTGATATACGTACAGCTTTTTCTGAAACACGGACATCGAAGTCAACGGCTCAAACCTTACATTAACGAGTTTCGCTCAACAGATTCATAAAATTGAATCAAATTTTTGGGAAACCATAAATGGGGCATGGTTTTATCAAATAATGTGGTTTATTGACCTTCCACTAGAAAATTTTCTCGAAGTACTCATATCTTGATAAGTTATAATTTTGATGTAATTTGTTCTGTCCAATATCAAACTATGCTATCTGAACGAGATATAATCTAGATAGGAGCACATCTAAAACTGATATAATTTAGCTATGATCGTATAGATTTTTTGATATAATTTGAGATATTTTAACATCCTACGAGTACTGAATTATAACTCATTTAGATAGAAAAAAATAAGTATCAAAATATCTCATTTTAATATAATTTTGTTTTTCTCTCCTGATCGGGTAAAGTTTTGCATATCCGAGCTCTATAGTAACGTATCTATCACCGAAATGAAGCGCCCGGATACAAAATAATCATAGCTTTACGACCCTCGATCTCCATATGCCTTTGGTAAAGCTTTCGGATGGGCAAGATGAAGGTTGTGAGTTCGATTCTCAACAACGGTGATTTTTTTCATTTTTTTTTTGTTTCTGGGATGAATTATATCCAATAAGATGACAATAACATAAAATGTTTTTCTTGTTTCGCTAGAATGTTTGTATGTAGTACTCCTGCATCATTTTGCCCTAGAACTCGAGTCTTTATGCCTGTGACGGAAAAAAAACATATCATCTTAAAAAAATTAGCAACCTCTTTTTGGGTGTACGAATCGAATCAAATGTTAAACAAAAATCATTCATCATTCATGATGTAGAAACGACGTTTTTTGCCATCTAGTTACGTGAGTTTAAAAGATTTACTACAACACTCATGTAAAATCGATTAAATGCAACCTAATTTGAAATACGCACTGGTTTACGTTTAATACGGTGGAAGTTCCAATTCAGGTTTTTTTTTAAGCTTAAAGATTTCTCAATTAATAAGCCACTGTCCCTCTTCATCTAACTCGGAGGGTGAATAAAAAGAACTGTTTAAAAATTGGAACTCTAATAATCCTACCACCAATTTTTGAATAAAGCATATTGTAGACCGAATTGTCCAAAAGCTGTCCTGATTAACCCCAGTTTCCTGAATATATTTAAAAATATGGTCGTGTATAACCTTGAACCTTATGCTAAAAAGAGGAAAGTTTACTTTTTTTTTCATAGATTTGATCGTGAATTGATTTGAAAATTGAAAACTGACTGTAAGTTAATCAAGCGTGGTGCGAAAATGTTTTCACAGATCATTTTTACATTTGACAATATCTCGTGGAGGGGTAATTGATCAGAATAAAGCAATCAATATTTCCAGAATTTTGCACCAAAACGCTCATACGCTTATTGTTAGTTAGTCTGCTAACTTTTGACTAGTGAACTAGTTCTCTTCTTGTAGTATAAGTAAACTGTCGGATAAAAAAGCTCCATCGTTGTTCGTTCCAGGTATTTTATGATTTCCACTATCTGATGAACGCTACATCGTTGAATGTTGTTAAGACCATAGACTGAGGTTGACAGAATCTTTCCCGGAAATATCCGGACCAAGAAAATTCGGACAATTTTGTCTAAAAACTGGTAAAATCCAGGCACTTGATTCCAAAATTTTCATTGCAATATCCGGGCCATATCTGGGCAAAGTTTGTCAAAACCACGGAACAATTCAATAAAAAAAAACTTGAAACTTTTATATTCTATAAAAAAACATCAGAAAATTTAAAATCGCATTTTAAACTTCCATAACCCGTTAATGATTAATCAAATAAAACTTGCTCGAAAAATTGTTTTGAATGCAAAAAAAAAAAAATTAAAATAATTCAATTTGAGATTTGTTGGATTTTGCAAAAAAGTGAATAAATCCGAGAAAATCCAGGTTTTTGTCATAAAATCCGGGAATGAATTATGAATCAAATATCCGGGCAAATCCGAGTAAAACCGGGCAATATGGCAAGCTTACCATTTTTTTTTGTCGCGTCCCTTCCACTGTGACTAGTTGTTATATCTTTTGTGGTTTTTTCCCCTATTTACTGTAGCTTATCAAGATAGATCACTCTGATTGATTACAGTAGTGTCACTTTCTTGTTGATCAGCATTTTTGCAATTTGGAAGAACAACACGAATAAAGTTAACAACCTTATTGGAACCTAAAGAAAATACATCAGGAATAGATATCTCTTTGATATAAGACAAGGTTATTCACATAGAAGGTGCTCCGATGTTTCCTTCTCAGCCTGACAATAACGACAAATATCAAATTGACTTCTTCCCATTAGTTTTAGATGATATCGACATTCACAGTGTCCTGCAAACAAACCTGTAAATATTTTTAAATCTGTTTTTTTATAAAGTTAGAATCTTTTTCGATTTGTAAATATTTGGAACGATCATTTGCTTCGATTGTTTTGCTCCTTCAATGTTTTTCCAGTTTCTTTCAAACATGCTTGTTTCTAAATTTCTTATTTCTATTTTTAAAAAGCAACGAGACATGCTGCAAAAAGATTCGGGAGCTAAGAACGGAATTGAGCCTTGTCTAGCTAGCATGTCAGCTTTTCCGTTGCCTCCAATTCCGCAATACCCTGGCACCCAATATAGAGTAACTGAATTTTTCTGTGCAAGTTTTTCAAGGGCCTCAATACATTCCCATACCAGTTTTGATGTACATTAAAGTGATTTTAATGATTTAAGTGCAGCTTGGCTGTCTGAAAAAATTGCAATATTTGCATGTTTGTGTTTTCTTTTTAAACATTGGTTTGTGCATTCTAGAATAGCGTAGTTTTCGGCATGGAAAACTTTAACCCACTTTCCCATTGATTCAATATATTTAGGCCGAAACCTGTAACCCCTGCGCCAGCTTTATTGTCCATTATGGATCCATCTGTATAGAATAATAATGATCCCGATCAGACCTCGGGGCCACCCGAGCTCCATGTAATTCGATCTGGCTCTAGAATATTGAAAGAATGTTTGAAAATGAGTTTTGCCAAAAAAAAGGTTCTTCGTCTACCTTTATAAATGCAATTAGAGAAGAAGTTCTTGATTTGACTTTATGCAGTCCATTATTGACAGAAAATATTGAGAATCGGACTGTTTCTGACGAAATATCACTATCCGATCAAAATCAATTGGAACTGTTTAGGGATTCACGGAAAACAAAATAGGACCAATACTTCTCGAATTGATCTCAGGCTGAATCTCACGTTATGAGTGATATCCGAACATGTCAAGATTTAGAAGCGCCAGCAAATCACTTGTCAGACAAAACTGCAACAGCCTTTGAGGTAAGTTGTCTAATTAGACTACGCTGTGCACGCTGGAATGTTCTGCGGCGGAACAAAAAATTAGAAAAACTGCGGAAAATGCACGGAAACTTTTTAATAAAGCTAAATTTACATCTCAGTTGGATATCTAACGAAAGCTTACCATAGACGGAATAGCTATTAATTTCATCATCATTTCTTCATTCCTGGAAACGTATACCTACCAGTGGAATGGATGGAATCGCAAAATTGATTCTACAGTTCATCAAACTTACATTCCTTGTAACAAGTTACATATATGAACAATGAACCAATGAACCGTAGGTTTGAAGTAATTTTTCATGTACTACCTCATCGATCACTCAGATACTCGATGATGAATAATTTATATTCTCAAAAAAAAGCAATAAACAATTCTTATCACGAGTGAATCTGCACCGGGAAATGTCAACGGTACTTATCAAGATAGATCAAATTGTCACCCGGCTAGTCCGTGTCTGTAGAAGTTCTCATATGACAACTGCTATCGATGCAAATGATCGAAACGTTTGCGTGACTGGCATCCGTAAACCGGAAGTACTTACTGTTTGAACATTATACTGTTGTAACCGGATCACCCAGAACAAGATCAACAATCACTTACTGGTTAAGAACTTGAAGAAAAGATTCCCTCGGGGTTTTCGGCTGCTTGTTATGTTGATAAACATATCACGCCTCGGTGAGGTGGGGTCCAAATGTTTGCACCTTCATAGTATCTTAAGAGAGTGCCCAGATAAGGAAATCAAGAACATTTATACGAAACACGTGCCACCAGATGAACCGGTGGCGTCCGGCGGGGCGTCGCGTTTTTTGAATAACGCGGGTGCATATCGCAAAATGATGTTGCTGATTTCCATATATGCATGCATAAGAAAACAGGTAACGGGTTTGCGCAACTTTTCAAGGTGAGCTGCCGCAGTCTGCAGATTGTCTTTCGTGGTTTGTTTGGCTGTTTTGTTATTAAATCCTCACCTGAACGATCTTGCTATTTAGCTTAAATGGGATGTGCTTCCGGATTCTTTTTTTTATATTTTTGAAAAAAAAAAAAATACATAACATTAGTATGTATCAATATTTTAGTATCCTGCTGTATATTGTTACTTCTTTCGAATTGTTGACTGACTAACTGGACAAAAGTTTATATTTTTTCAGATCAGATTTCAGCAAAGATACTTTTTGTCATTTTTGTCACTTCCGTTATTTTTTCGCCATTTTTCGTAATTTTTTGTCATTTTTGTAATTTTTGTGATTTTCGTCATTTTTTTTTTATTATTTTTGTGATTTTCGTCATTTTTTTTATAATTTTTGTCATTTTCGTCATTTTTTTGTTTATTTTCGTAATTTTTTTTTTGTCATTTATGTCATTTTTGCCATTTTTGTCATTTTTGCCATTTTTGACATTTTTGTCATTTTTGGCATTTTTGTCATTTTTGTCATTTTTGTAACTTTTGTCATTTTTGTCATTTTTGTCATTTTTGTCATTTTTGTCATTTTTGTTATTTTTGTCATTTTTGTCATTTTTGTCATTTTTTGTCATTTTTGTCACTTTTGTCATTTTTTGTCATTTTTGTCTTTTTTGTTATTTGTGTCAATATGGTCATTTTTGTCATTTTAGTCATTTGTGTCAATATGGCCATTTTTGTCATTTTTGTAATTTTTGTCATTTTTGTCATTTTTGTCATTTTTGTCAATTTTGTCATTTTTGATTTTTTTTTTAGTTATTTTTGCCTTTTTTGTCATTTTTGACATTTTTGTAACTCTTGTAATTTTTGCCATTTTTGTCATTTTTGTCATTTTTGTCATTTTTGTCATTTTTGTCATTTTTGTCATTTTTGTCATTTTTGTAGTTTTTGTCATTTTTGTCATTTTTGTCATTTTTCTCATTTTTAATTTTTATCATTTTTGTCATTTTTGTCATTTTTTTATTCATTTTCAAAGATTTTTGCAATCTTTTGTTAAATATCGTATTGATGAGAAATTCTGCTCGATAATCTCAACAAAGATGAACTGAGAATGGTTTTATGTAAGAATGATATTTCCCATGACTCGTTTCAAAGGGTCAAAATACCTCATATCCAATCAGTTCCATCTCATCGATGTAATTAGTTAGATCAAATTCAAACTACACACCCACTACCTAGTACCAACTTATCTGCTACAGACAAAGCTTAATATTCACCTTCCACGCTACATATTTCCTCTCCGTTCTGTTCTGTTCCATTTACAGATTCCGACCTCGACCTGCCAGGAGAATGTCATTGTGATTTAAGCCAGTGACGAGAACGGAAGAGTTTCCATTTTATTTTTTTGTATCATCAATTTGATTTGTGTTACTGCTACTGTTTGACGATATTCCGTCACAAAATCGCCGGCTACACCAAATTTGGAACCATTTCGTGCCCGCGCCATCTTCAAGACACACCGGAGACGCTGCCAGGAGAATGCTAAGTAGGACGCCGAGGCACCGGACAGGGAGAATATGTTACGATGCGTACCTCGCGAGGAGTTCGACGTTGCCCCTGGGACTACTGATTAGCTGGATTCTGGTGCTGGCCACGATCATGACGTCAAGCGGCAGCATGGCCACGGCCTACCGGGTCGGGGTTGGACGAGCCGACTGTACCGGACCACCGGTGGAGATCACCTTTGTGAGTATACTTTAGGCCAAAAATCCATTCATATTTTTTAGAAGTCCACTCTTTCCACTTTTTTTATCAATATAGGCTCGGGAAATGTAAAAATAGCTATTATGCTATTAAAACCCTCGAAAACATAAAAACTTCGACTGAGAAAAAATTTCTTAAATTTTTCATGTAAAGCAATTTTCCAAAAATTATTTAAAAAAAAATCTGAAGATAAAAATAAAAAAAAAAGTGTCCCACGTATCCCACGTAAAGGGTGATTCGGTCAAAATTTGGTCAAGGGAAAACGCGTGTAAATCGGTAAAATCGTTTATTTAAAAAATCAAATTAAATTTCTTTTTGAAGTTTAATTAGTATAAAATTCAGTAAAAATATTTAACTAGGCTTCCGCATTTCCAAATCCGAATTGCCGGACCTCACGCTTAACCGCTGTCATCAGATTTTGTACAGCCACCTTGTCCACCTTCTTCGCCGCAGAAAGCCAGTTTGCCTTGAACTGCTGCTCGTCCTTAGCAGTTTTTTGGTCTTCTTTAGGTTCCACTTGACAATAGCCCAGTATTTCTCAATTGGGCGGAGCTCTGGCGTGTTGGGAGGGTTCTTGTCCTTGGGAACCACCTGTTGGAACCGTTGTTGGCGGCGTACCACTCCATGGCCTTTTTACCGTAATGGCAAGATGCCAAATCCGGCCAAAACAGTACGGAACAACCGTGTTTCTGCAGGAGAGGCAGCAGACGTTTATTCAAACACTCTTTCACGTAAATTTCTTGGTTGACAGTCCCGGAAGCTATGAAAATGCTGCTTTTCAAACCACAGGTACAGATGGCTTGCCAAACCAGACATTTCTTCGCGAACTTTGACAGTTTCATGTGCTTGAAAATATCTGCTACTTTTCCCCTTCCTTTTGCCGTATAAAACTCCTGTCCCGGAAGCTGCTTGTAGTCGGCTTTGACGTAGGTTTCGTCGTCCATTACTACGCAGTCAAACTTCGTCAACATCGTCGTGTACAGCCTCCGGGATCGCGCTTTGGCTGTCGTCGTATTTTGTTTATCATCGCGATTTGGAGTCACTGCTTTCTTAGGTCGATAGTCCGGCTCGTTTTTTGGCTCGATGCACGGTTGTAGACGAAACACCCAGCTTATTTGCAGCATCTCGGAGAGAGAGGTTAGGGTATCGCTTGAAACTACCGGCAACTCTTTTTGTCGTCTCAGCGGCTTCCGGTTTTCGATTTCCCCCCGATTCAGACTTCTTGGCTGTCGACAAACGTTCTTCAAACACTTTAATTAAATTTTTAACGGTTGATTTGGCAACTTTGCGTGCAAGTAGTTCGGATTTTTGCGATGCGCGAGCAAAATTTTGATACGCTGCTCTTCTTCCTTGGACGGCATTTTGACAACTGAAGAGTGAATCCCAAAATCAAAATAGGAGTAACATTCTACACACACACACTTTCAAAATGAGGGGTGTTCAGGGTTTTTAAATGCAAAACTGAAAGAAATACGTCGAGTTGATATTGACCAAATTTAGACCGTATCACCCTTTACAAACGTAACTCTCTTAAATCCTACGTTTAATTCCTATGACTGGACTTTTTGCGACCAGATAGATGATCCTGACCTTGTTCTTCAATTTTTAAACAGGTGTATTCTTGAACTTTTTGATGCATTCGTATCTTTAAAAAAGTTTTTCCGAGGTAAAATCCCTGGTTTCAATCAAGATATTCAAAACACTATTAGAATTCGAGATGTTGCTTATCGATGTTGGGTTAGCTCTAAACTCCAGGACGACTTTGCTCGATATAAAAGATTACGAAATTTAGTGACAAACAAAATAAAGCATGTCAAAAAAGATACCGTTTCTAATCGTCTGTCAGAAGCCAATTCAAACCAAGAATTATGGAGAAAATTAAAACTGATCCAATTCTAAATCCACGAATAACGAAGTCTTCAACCATTCCAGCGACCAGATCAATGAATACTTTGCCTCTACTTTCCCCCTTCTACTTTTAAACGAAAATTTTTGTTTCACCTTAACTGACACCAATGTTACAATAGTAGGGTAAGTGTTCCTAATGTGGCATGTGTACCTAATGTTAACATACTGTTCGATTTTGCCTGTTTTTGACGTTATTTTTCACTTATCACAATTATCAAAAAAATGATAATGTAAAGGATCATGTGAACTTCCATTTTACAAACAAATTAGCTTTCTAATTCCCAAGATTTTTCGTAAAATCCGGATTGTTTCCAAGTGTGTCCAAATGTAATGGAATTGTTAGCAAATTTCTTAAAAAACACCTGTTTAGAAATAGAAGATTAAAGCTGAATTTGTCAACCGAATTTTTGAAATTTTTTGTCGGATTGTTTTTTATCATGATTTCAGAAATAAGTATGTTAGAACGATGTTTTGTTCGTGTAAAAACTAAAAAAAGCATATGTCCATAATTAGGAACACTATTTTCAATGTGTTCCTAATTATGGACATAGTCAAAGTTTTCCAAACTATATCAAAGTCATAGAATGTATTTGAAATAAATTTGATTGAAAGAATTGTGTTTTAACATAATTTTCAACGATCTGTTAAAATAAACTGTTTTGAGCAAATAAAACATGACTTTTTTTAACTTCAGTATATCTCAAAGCTTAAAATGTTGAAAAAATATTTTTGCCAGGTTGTAAGGAACGCACCTTTCGCGACAGAGAAGGAAACCATCAAGTTACAGAGAGCTTCTTAACGAGAACAGAATCGAAAGGAAAAATTTAAAAAAAATCTCAATAAATTATGTTGTATACCGTCTTTTGGGGCATCATGCAACACTTTTCAACTTCAATTGCTTCTTAAACCCTAATGGCCACTGATAATCCTACCGTTTGTACATAAAAAGTTTTAAGGTTAATGGGACATCAAATTAACGTAGTCAGAAAAATAATTGGTTTCACCAGTTATTTTTAAATTTTCATAACATGCGATTTTCACCTTACTAAGAAAAAGGGGTATCTAAGTTGCAAAAACCTTTGTTCTTTATGAAAAATCAAACAAAAAATTTTGAAAAGTGTTAACATATTTGTGATGTCGTTACGCATAAAGCACGATCTGCAGTTATTTAAGATTTTGATAGAATTAAAGTTTATATATTTTCTTTTAAAAGAATGCAGAAGGGTGCTGATGCATTTAGGGATAAATAATACTACAAAAATCTTACATCCTATTCTAGCATATGGAAACAAGATTTAAACTGTGAATCATTGATTTGCATGTCGATGCATTTTAGCCCAGAATGGTAACGGAATTTTAAAAATATTTATTTTAAAAAATTAAATGATTGTTCGAAAAATATTCATACACCAACAGTGTTGATGTAGGATAATAAGTTCCATATAAAATTTGAAGGTAATATCACTAAGTCCATCTGTCCCATTGTGTAAAGTTTTACACGGCATCAAAGATGTAAAAATTTCGATGTTTCGAATTTTCTATGAGATTCAAAAACTTCATAAAACTCTCTCGCGTCGTGAGAAACTATGGCATCATCGTTTTTTTTATCATTAAATGATAATTTTAATCAATTATATCAAAATAAAAGTTAAACAAGTGTTGTGGTACCCAAATGTTGTATCTAACAATGCTGTTGCATGATGCTCTGTTCAACTGAACTTATTTGTATCCATTACAATGAATTTTCTACTTTTTGAAATATAATAAATGTATCCATTGGAAATGCTAAAGTTTGAATTTAAATGAGCTCAATATTCACTATTTTCTTCAAAATTAGCGTAAAGGAATATTATGTAGGATTTAAATAGTTCTTATTTCCCTATTCATATTCCAAAAACGTTGTTATATTTATAAAAAGGTGAGTTTTAAGATTTTTCTTTTTAAAGTATTAAAAAAACAGACCCATATGCAAAATCAGGAACAAAAAGTGTAATATTTGGGTACGCGGATACATTTTTCCTCATATGTTAACATTAGGAACACCCATATGTTAACATTAGGAACAATTAGTGCCATATTAGGAACATCGACACACTTTATAAAACATGATATTTTTCGAAAATTAAGGCTTGAAATGATTTTTTCAAACCAAAACAGAGTTCAGAAAAAATTTGGAATTTAGTTACCAAAAAATTGTATATCTAAGTATTAAAGATTCGGCGCAATAATATCAAATCTAAAAACCTCTGACAAAATATAGCGAAATTAGGCTCATTTACCCTAGGTAGCAAACAATTCAATAAACTCGAATACTGTTGGTTCAGATGGAATTCCAATTATATTTTTGAATTTTCTTTTACCATCTTTGTCATATCCTTTATGTAAGCTTAAACAAAAACAAAAAAAACAAATATTTATACTAACATAAGGTCAAGTAAATTTACAACAGCTTGGAAAATAAGAAAAATACTACCTATAAAGAAGTAATTTAATAGCAAAGTCCTCTCTAACCATCGTTCAATAAGCATTCTATGCATTCTTTCTAACGTTTTCGAGCGTATGATAAAATAGTAAATTCAATCATTTTTAAAACCCTGAATCTTCACAGTGATTTTTCAGATCTAAACACAGTATAACTACAGTTTTGGCCAAAGTCCTCGATGATATTGACAGTGCCGTTGCAACTGTCAGTGTTGCTGACAATAGATTTTTCGAAAGCATTTGATAGAGTTTCGCATGTAAAACTTCTCAAAAAACTGTCGCACCAATTTTCGTTTTTAAGAAGTCCCGATCAGGAGGGAAAAACTAAATTATATCAAGATGAGATATTTTGATACTAATTTGTTCCTATCTAAATGAGTTACTATTCAGTACTCGTAGGATGTTAAAATATCTCAAATTATATCAAAAAATTTCTGCGGTCATAGCTAAATTAAATCAATTTTAGATATGCTCCTTTCAAGATTATATCTCGTTCAGATAGCATAGTTTGATATTGGACAGAACAAATTATATCAAAATTATAACTTATCAAGATATGAGTGCTTCGAGAAAATTTTCTAGTGGAAGGTCAAAAAACCACATTATTTGATAAAACCATGCCCCATTTTTGGTTTCCCAAAAATTTGATTCAATTATATGAATCTGTTGAGCGAAACTCGTTAATGTAAGGTTTGAGCCACATGGTGGTGTATTGACATTTCACTATAAATTTTTCTCGAAGCACTCATATCTTGATAAGTTATGATTTTGATAGGTTTTGTTCTGTCCAATATCAAACTATGCTATCTGAATGAGATATAATCTTGAAAGGAGCATATCTAAAATTCATATAATTTAGCTATGATCGCATAGATTTTTTTTATATCATTTGAGATATTTTAACATTCCACGAGCACTAAATAATAACTGATTCAGATAGGAAAAAATAAGTATCAAAATATCTCATCTTGATATATTTAAGTTTTTCCCTCCTGATCGGGAGATCATCACTGGTGCTTTTTAAGTTTTATTGTAATTATTAATGGCAGTTCAATCACCGATAAAATTTAAAGATAGAATAACAAATTATAGCGAAAAAATTACAATGGATAAAGTAAAAGAGGAAAATGTGAAGCTGATGAACACAACCCTTCTTAATGAATTCTGGTTGTAAGATGCAAACTTTTAAAATCCTTTTCTTGAAATGAATTTCAAAATCCTAAAAGTTATTTCCAGATTTACCAATTAAAAAAATCAAATAAAAATGGTGTTGTTCAGAATGTTTAGGATAAATCTTTTTTTGCAATATTGGCATATGAACGTTTTGGCATTTTTTTCTAGCTATTTTTTTGTGAGCACTGATTTTCTACCAGCCATATTTTCCAATAAGTTTGCTTTTGAGTGACTCGTTCATATCTCATGGAAAATGTCTATTCTCTTTTCAATTTTTAATTACATAACAAAAATACATAATAATCATTAGCATACGAACATGCGTTGGCAAATAACATTATACTCCATATTTATGATTGCATAAATTTTTTTAGCGCGTATCCGGCCGGACAAATCCGGGCTATTTTATTTAAAAACCTGACAAAATCTGGGCATTTAATATCAAAGTTGGGGACCAATAGTCCGGCAATATCCGCGGGTGAATTTTGTCAAAACCCAGAAATTACTGAACGAAAAAAAATGAAAACAAATTTCATCAAAATTCATCGACATATTTTAAATTGTATTTTTCGCTTCCAAAAACCCTTTCTTGATTATCTCTTGCTCAATCAATTTCACTTTGGAGGCATAAAATTTACAACACAATTTGTTTTTTTGGGGCCGGTCAGGATTGTTCCCAAATTTTGCATTGAATATCCGCGCAAACCCGGAAGAAATCAGGCAATCTGGCAACCTTATCTTTCCGAGCTGAATTATAGCGGAACATGAGTTGTTTCTTTTTTATTCAACACACGGTCATTTTTTTTGAAAGTCCTTTCTCCATTTTTCAACTTTATCAAATCTCCTAATTTCGCTTAAGTTGAAACTTATATCTTTTGTTTAAAGTTTAATTTTTGGTATGGATAGTAGAGTGTCCATTTTCAGGCCATTTTTTTTATCCCGGGAATCGGCAAATCTGGCGGCCTATTTTCCGGGAATTCACTTGTAAAATATACGCACTTCGATTGAAATATATGTAGCTTATCGAACCTTGCCTGCATACAAGCCAAAAATTTGTTCAAAATGTACTCTTCGTAATGTTTGTTTAACTTTTTCTTTATCAAATAAATCAAACTGTTTTCAACAATGATAAATTAAAAACAATCGAATGAACTATAATATAACCTGAACAGGTCAAATGAAGAACTCATTCATACAATTATTGGTAAGTAAAAATCATTATCTTTTTATTTGTTTGGCTTTCAAAGCCAGAGGGAAACAAGAGCTGATATGTTACTTTCGATAAAACACAATCTGCCTACGTGCTGCGCGATTTTTCATATATTTTTCGAAGGGTTATTGTTTTTCGTACAATGGAAACTACATGGGAATACATATAATCTTTTGAAATTTATCTATTCGAACAAAAAAATGCACCAAATTACTGCAAAATTTCTACTGCTACTGAAATTTGCATATTCTCAATGAGTTTTGTATGACTTCATTTTCAAAAAAAACAATAAGTATGGTTCCGGAGGCTATCAGGCTTTTCCAGGGAAATCATTTCATATATGTCGGGAATTCCGGGAACTGGACTATGATTCCCGGGAATTGGGAATTCCCGAATTTCCGAGAAATCTCGGGATGGACACTCTAATGTATAGTTTGGTGACTGTTCGAAGGAAATTTGCTTTACATATTGATCAGCTTCCCCAGCTGGTAATTTAACACATGGTTAAGTGGATATATCAGCCTTATATCAATAATTCAGTAATTTGAAGTATGAAGGTCTAAAGATTAGATTTTGAAGTGGATGAAAGACTACAACATCCCATTTTCAATATTTGTAAAAAAAAATATTGAAAAACATCACAATTTAGATATTTTGAAATGAAAATTCGTAAATGCAACTTGTAACATGAACTTAAGAATCAATCTACAAAACAAAAAAAAAAGAGTGCACACTACGGAAAAACTGCAATCTTTTGTTTTGTGAATTACTTTTGAATTCATGAATGGAAATTGATGAAAATTTAAGTGAAACTACCTCAAATTTTGGTGATGTTCTTATTATTTGTTTTTGAGATAGCGTCTAATAAAGAAGATTTTCGACTTTAATTTTGCCACACGGGTGCCGTCTTTAAAACATACTATGAACCACCCTTTAATAAAATCAAGGCTATTTTTTATTACGTTCTCTGTTTCCTGAAGCTTGACCTTCAAATTAACATTAACCAATTTATTTGGTCGAAGTTATAACAAATTTAGCCGATTTTTCTCCTTCGGCACAAAACAACATAATCGACTTGTTATCACTTCAACACAGTTGTTGCGTAATGGCAAGATTCCAGATCCAACTAAAACATTATATAAACTTCTTGGGACCTATTGAAGTGCTTTTCAGGAAAAACAGTCACAAAATTTTAGGCAGTGTTTCTGTATATTTATCCATTCTTCGTGTCAGTCGTTATGAAACACTGAGTGATTTGCAGTTTCCAAAGATCGTTAGCCTCCTCAAGTACTAGACATCAAATTTTTCAATTTCTAAAAATATCTCTCTTCTAGCCATCCAAATATTTTGCTCACGATTTGACCACCGTATTTTGTTTATTTTATCGGTGGGCAGCTTTTTTGCGTTGTAGAAATAAAGTCAAGCCTGTTTATTAGTCAACTAGACGGACCAGTCAGAAAAATTCATTTTTTTTGTATCTATTGATATTTTCGGATTAAATTTGAAAAAACCTCTCACATCCTTAGTTTCATGGAATCAATCATCTTCACGTTTATTCAAATTATAGCACACTATTGCATCCTCTAGGACTTCTTTTTTTTCCTGTAGGGGAGAGCCCACTGCGACCAGTAGTTGATCTATTGTGGTGTTTACCCCGCGTTACTATATGCTGTCAGGTTCATCTGCACTATTGATTGGAGTGACAGTTGATTGCTGACTAAGCATTTTATCCCAATCGGGTATGATATCAAAGATGTATGATATAACCTTCTTAGGACTGATATGCAACCATATGTCTTGTGCGCTTATTAACTTTGCCCCAAGTACACGCTTTCTCCTATTTAGGAGGGCGCAGAAGTTGCATGGAAGTCTTTTTCGAACCCGCAGAACCGACAGTCATCGTTCAGAATTATGTTTATCCTTTTGAGATGCTGTTTTGTTGGACAATGTCCGGTCGAGAGACCTGTGTAGATAATTAATTCGTGCTTACTTAAGTTCAACATGTTTTTTGAGAGTCGTGCGCTTGGTTCAATGAATCTTTTTGCCTGAGTTGCTCCCTCCGCTGTTTTCCAGTTGGAAACAATAGTGGTGCTTTCCCAGTTCTTGAGCTCCATAGTCAAGGCACTTCTCGATACTCCGCAGAAAGGTTCAGGTCCAATCAACAGTCCTCGAGATCCTTCCCTAGCTAGTTGGTCTGCTTCTTCGTTCCCTAGGATACCGCAGTGGCCTGGTACCCAGAATAAAGATGCTCTGTTCCTTATGGCCAGGTTTCTTAGTGCAACTATACACTCCCAAACTAGTTTGGAGTAACATGTGAACGTACTTCTAGGACTTCTTGAACGATTGTCTTTGTAAATTTTGGTCGAATACCTAGTTGATATCCAGCTGAAGACTCTAACCCACTGGGATTTTCCTGGATTTTTCTCGATCCTGCCCAAAAAATTTTATAAATTAACTTCAGTACTGGGCGATATCTTTAAAACCACTTGACAGATTGTCACCAAATTATGTGCTTGGACACATTACATTACTAAGTAGCCTCACTGAAAATGTTATCCATTTCCATCCATGCGTCACTTCATGAATACACTCCAAAGTTGAAAAGAATTCCTTCACTAATTTCTGTTACCCTTTTCACAGATGGGTTACGCCCAGCTATCTCAGCGAGGGTACGGCATCCACCTGCGCCAGTTCGCGCGGAGTTTCATCTTCGAGGAGGGTGGCAAACGGGCTGTATTTGTAAGCGTCGACGCCGGCATGATGGGTCACGCAGTGAAGCGGGATGTCATTGCGGTGCTGCAGAAGAAATACGGAGATACTTATACACTGGACAATGTTGCTATTAGTGGATCGCATACGCATTCTACCCCTGGAGGGTTCTTGATGTACTTGCTGTACGACATGACCTCGTTGGGATTCGTCTCGGAGACGTTTAATGCTCTGGTTCGGGGAATTGCTCAGAGTATCATTAGAGCGCACAACAGCATGGTGGATGCAAAGGTCTACGTATCGGAGATTGACGTTTTGGAGGCAAGCATCAACAGGAGTCCGAGTGCTTATGATAATAATCCGGCTGAAGAGAGGACCCAGTACAATGACAATGTGGATAGGAAACTTGTTCAACTGAGGGTAGTGAACAAGAGGAACGAAGTTTTCGGAGCGATCAATTGGTACGCAGTCCATCCGACGTCCATGAACAATACCAACAGGTTTGTGTCGAGTGATAACGTTGGTTATGCTTCGGTTTTGCTGGAACAGGAACGTAACAAGGGTAGCTTGGTGGGGAAGGGTGAGTTTGTGGGAGTGTTTGCTTCCAGTAATCTGGGGGATGTTTCGCCGAACATAATGGGACCGAAGTGTGAGAAGACTGGGCTACCGTGTGATCTGTTGACTTCGTCCTGTCCGGCGGGTGCTGGGGCTTGTTTTGCTTCCGGACCCGGACGAGATATGTACGAGAGTACCAAGATCATCGCTACGAGGTTGTATGGAGCTGCTGCGGTAGGTTTCCAATAAATTGAGTCTTCGAGCACCATGTTAACTTAAAATCTTTTCTTTTTTAGACTCTCTTGAACAAGGCCGGAGGCCGTGAAGTCACCGGACCGGTGAACTTCGTGCATCAGTTTGTGGATATGACCCGAGCCGAGGTCAACTACTTTAACCCGAAAACAAGAACCGGTGAACTAGTTCGAGGTTGTTTACCGGCAATGGGATACAGCTTTGCGGCTGGAACTACCGATGGCCCTGGAGCGTTCGACTTCCAGCAGGGTACAGTCACGGATAATGCTCTATGGAATGCGGTCAGGGATCTGCTAGCTGAACCGACTGCCGATGACAAAGAGTGTCAAGCTCCTAAGCCAATCCTGTTGGCAACCGGTAGGGCGAAGTTCCCCTACGATTGGCAACCGAAGATCGTTCCGACACAAATCCTTCTTATCGGGGACTTCGCCATCGCTGCTGTTCCCGGAGAGTTCACAACTATGTCCGGTCGAAGGCTAAGGAACGAAATATCTCGAGCTTCGGTAGCTGCCGGAGGAAAGGAACTTCAGGTCGTCGTCGCTGGTCTCTCGAACATGTACACAAGCTACATAACCACCCCGGAAGAATACGAAATTCAACGTTACGAGGGTGCATCGACCCTCTACGGACCTCATACCCTAACGATCTACATTGATCAGTACAAAAGAATGATCGAGGCTGCTGTCAAGAACCAACCTCTAGACTCTGGCCCGTCTCCACCATATCAGGACGACAAACAAATCTCGCTGATGACCGGGGTCATCTTCGATGGTCATCCGATTGGCAAGGACTTCGGATCGGTTAAAGTAGAGCCACTGAATACCTATGAGAGGGGTGACCGGGTTCATGCGACCTTCGTCAGTGGAAACCCTCGAAACAATCTGATGCACGACAAGACCTACTTTACGGTGGAACAGAAACAGGTCGACGGCAATTGGACAGTGATTGCCACCGATGCCAATTGGGAAACTAAGTACTTTCTTAATCAATTTATTCAACTATAAAAAAAACTAACTTTTTTTTATCAATTTAAAAACAGATTCAAATGGGAACGGCAATCGACAATCCTAGGGCTGAGCGATACCGAGTTCACATGGGAAATTGGACAGGACGTTAAGAAGGGAACCTATCGGATCCGGCACTTTGGTTACTATCGGTACATTTTGGGTGGCGTCTACCCTTACACAGGATCAACGAAGACTTTTATCGTAGAATAAGTTTGTTTCTTACATTTAGAAAGTTTCTCCTGAACTTGAACTTACACTTTAGTTCGTTTTGTTAATAATTTCCATTTCCAAATGTGACATGTAGAGTATCGTGCCTGTGATAGGAAAGGCAGTGTAATTGTGCTGCAGCTTCGCAGTAAGAAAAGGGTTCGTGAGTTGTCATCGAACAACTGCGAATATCATGTGTTTAGATTTTCTCGTTGACTGACTTAAATATTACTTTTTTTTAAAACTGCAAAATGAAAAATCAAACATCAGTCAACAACAAATTGGAACCAAAAATCCTAGTCAATAATTGCTACGTAGGCTTAGAACCGTGAACGACTTTGTTGTAGATTTCATTGAAAATAAAATAAAATTATAGTTTAAATTGTTTTGTGTGAATTTTTTTTTTATCGTAAAGAAAGTCTATCTGGTTTGTACAATTTGGCAATAGCAGATGCTTCGTAGGTTTGAAAATCAAATTTTATAGTAGGGTCAGAGTTTCTATGAATGAATGCATAACTCAAACATATCACGCATTTAAATATCCCAAAAGAGAGAAAATAACTGACGTAGAAGGTTATTTTTGTTTTCACTTTTGCTATCAATAATATTTTATTTTATTTTATTTTTTGTTTCGGTTATAGTCGTTTTACCATCTTTATGGCATTCGCGACTTTATCAACGTTACAGTTGGCGGATCGTTATTGAAAAACTTATCCGGTACAACTGTGTTCGATGTTTACTCTTGGGCTCGAACTTAATAATATTTTATGGAAAAGAGTTTAGATTCTAACACTAGTTTACAAAATCAAAGAAAAATCGTGAACTTTTTTAACCGACCAATATTCTTAATCTGAAATGTGGGCGCGGAATCGGAAAATGAAATTTAAAAAAAATCGCAGTAGAACAGTTTTTGAGCTATTCTCCAAATGTGAAAATTCGGAAAAATAAAAAAAAGTAATTGTACTTATATTCAAATATCTCGGACTACATAACAGTAATTTGAAATCCCTTTTTTGCATATTAATGGTGAATATATTTTCTATCGATCATCCAAACAACTATAACTTTTTTATTTCGCTTCCAACCGTGTTACAGTCTTCGAGTGAAATATTTGTCTCAATGTAGGCTTTAAGAAAATGAACCATAAAAACAATCGGCAAGTGAAAAAAAGTTATTGATGGAAAACCAGTATTTTTTGTTCCTCCCGGGCAAAATACCTTAAAATCCTATTCACGTTTGAGACTCAAGAAACCCCTCCCTATGGTCAGATCTTTCTGAAATTTGGCATGTGACCTTTTGGTAAGCTAATAAATAATTTTGACTTGGAGCGAGTGAGATTTACCATGTTTAATTCTTCCTATACTGTGATAAGTGTACTGTGGTTCGTTAAATTATTAAAAAATGCAAAAATTACTGTTATGGTAAAGGAGCCATAACTTCTTCAATTTTCAACCCATTTTGAAAAAAAAAAACCACTTGAAATCTTAGTTTTGAATTGCCATTTAAGGGCAATAGATTTTGTTTAATGTTTTCATCGAGTCTTTAACTTTCGCTGAAACAAAATTTTCTCAAAAAAAAACGTTTTTCATAATTTTTTCTATCATAAAGTCATTAATATCAACAATACTGTTGATCATACGCAAAAATAGTTTTTGGATGATCGATAGAAGATTTGTTCACCTTTAATATGCAAAAATGGATTTCGAATTACTTTTATGCAGTCTGAGATATTTTAATCTACAAGTTACTGTTTAAATTTTTCCGAATTTCATATTTGGAGCTTAACTCAAAAACTGTTCTACAAAGTTTTTTTCAATATCATTTTCGGATTCAGCCCCCTTTTTCATATTTAAAATGACCTTCAGTCTACAAAGTTCAAAACTGCTGTAAGCTAGTGTAATCGTTGTTCACAACATTGATCTAAAACTAACTATCTGGTAGAGAAAAATGGGTTATATTGGTAAAAATCTTTGCAAAAAAGTTTAATTTCCAAAACTTTTCATTTTATTAGGTATATTTTTTTTATTTTATTTTATATTATAATTTTAAAAAAACTTCTCTTCGACTAACTGATACTTTAACACTTAGTCTTTTTTCAATTATTTCATTTCAATTTATTTATTTTCAATTTGAAAACTTCATAGCCAAAGGGGTACCTATAATTGAAAAAATGATCGATTTTGAGATATTTTTGATGATTCTTTCAGAGTTTTTTTTTATTTGATTACCATACCTTTAAGTTTGATTTGACTTAGCTAAGGTACTTAGTGTTTATTTACAATTAAAAATATTTGTAATGTAAGCGAGCAATTTTGTAAAGTTTGATTAAAAAAGTTTAAAATTGATTTACACGTTTTCACATTTACTCGAATAGGTACATGTTGCTCTTATGAGAAAATATTGTACCTGTATTTATTTTGATAAATTTTACATAGCATTAAGTTTACTGTTATATTGTATGTTTTCAATAATTGGGCAGAGATATTTTTTTAAGGGACTTGATTCAACTTCCGATCAACCGTCGATTATAACCATATAACCATATAACTAAACTGTTATACAAATTCTGAGCATAACTTTAGGCGTTTACTTTTGGGTAGTTCACGTGGAGTTGAGCGTGACCGCATTGCCTTTTAAGTATTCGGAAGCGACGAAATTTAAATTTTAATTCAAATTTCAACTTTTTTTTTAAATTAACTGAAATTTATAGCAGCTAGCTTAAGGAGATCATTTCAAGTTCAAACCTCAGGAATGTAAACTTTAGTTACGGCAATCAGTTTTTTTTCGTGGCATTTGATAAAATGAATGTTTAATTTTAACAACCATTCAGAGCTGGATTATTGTAATCATTTTTATTTTCTGATTATAATTCAAGCCATTTAACAGTAAGTTTTTTCGAAAGTTTATTTCATAAATTTTGTTGATTCTGTTTATCTGTGCATGAATTTATGAAATAGGAAATCTTATTTTCGGTTTCAAATTTCCTTGAAATTTCATTAAAATTCCTGGATTTTCGTAGAACTGAAAAATTTAAAATGAAAACTCATGTTAATTTTTCTCACAATTCATAATTACTCGCAGTCATCAAAAAAGGTGACCATTGATTGGATTTTATTGAAAACCTTTATTTTCCATACCTTGGTAACATTTAATAGTTTTTTTTTTCAAAAATTTGCGCAAATTTATGTATGAGTTTTAACCCATTTCAAAAGTTAACCTTGAATCTAATTGATCGTTTCATTTAGCCGCAGCCTGTGGTGTAGAGGATAGCCTTCAAGTCCTCTAAGCCAGCGGGCATGAGATCGAATCCCGGTCACAGCATACATAGTATACTTTCGGTGGGTTGGTGGTTTTAGCATTTGTAAGATGCTAGCCATCATATCCTCGAAAGATGTACGCTGCTTAGAGTAAAAAAAAAAAAGAATCTCTTCGAGGAAACGTCAAGTTTCATTGAGATACTGTATGTGTTTGTGTTCGTTTAAAAAAATATCTCTGAATCAAGAGCTGAAATAATGTATTTTTTTTTTTTTTTGATTCAGCACTCCCAACTCAGTCAAAATAAAGGATGCTTCATTTTTTGATTTTTAATTTACACCAGGCAACAAAACTCAGATTTTTTTTCGAGACTCAAAGGATATAAAAGTGAATTTCGGAAAATTATGGGACGCTGATTCAAAATGTTTTTTTTCTATCACCTCTTTTTATTAAGACAACTTTTGAAAAAGGTAAAAGTTCATTCAATGAATTTTAAACAGTTTTCTGGAAAAAACTTTAGAACATCACAAATATTTTGAAAATAATTTTTGACTAAATAATTAATTTTTCTGAAAATCTTCTCTTATTTTGATTTGGTTCAATGAGATCAATTTGGTTATTTTGATTTGGTTCAATGAGATCAATTAGGTGGTGCTCTTTCCAAATGAACAGTTTTTCACTAGATATTTAAGATTTTTTTTTATCAATTTTTGAAAATTTGTGAAATCACTCCCTGAAAAGAGTTAGCTCTTGGGCCGCGCCTGACTTCATATTATTTCTTTCAATAATATGAAAACGATTGACACAGTAATAATCCCAATTAAAATTTTAAAAAGACTAACAAAACTTTCAAAGCTTACATGGCTTAATTTATTGCAATGATGAATACAAGGCTTCCAAAACTGTAAAAAGTCAAACGACTCATTTTGATCTATATTTTATGGTAACCCGAGCAAGGCCAGGTTAAATCAGGTAGTTTATTATATATGGAATTTAATGTCAAATTGATAAAAAAAACCTTTGCTTAAAAGTGTAAAATTAAGCTATTCATCATCTGAATAGTTCAGTATTAACAAGTCTTTATATCGATTAATTAATTGAAATTTTACCAGTGTATTTATGTTTTGGATCTTCAATGTCAACAGCATTTTAAAAATTTTATAACGTAGGCTCCACAGTATAAATCAGTTTATTTTTATTTTATTATATGCTACTGATTCAAAAGTTATTTATTGCGTCTTAGTTTGACAATTTTCTTTAGGGTTCAAATCTATGTAAAGTGAAGATAATTCATAGTTTTGATACATCTTTAAATGTTTTTGAAATTTCATTTTTGGAAACATAATGAAAATGCAAATTGCTGATGAAAAGCTTGAAAAAAAATATCATTTGAAAGTAAGAACGTTTTCAAGACTAAACGTAACATTATTTATTTTATAATTCATTCTTTTAGAAAATTATGATTAAATAATATCAAACAAAACGAAAACTTCGACAAGTTTAATGTGTAAAAGAAGGTTTAATTAGCTTTTTCCAATTTTTACAAACTCGAGTTTAATTTTAAATGTTTTTTTAACCTCAGATTGAATGACTACCTAGGAAAACATTGTCACTTCATAAACTTCCTGTTTGTTTCTTTACAAAAACACATCAACATTTTCAAAATATCTTTCGAATACCATTATAGTCCTCTCAAATAGAAAAGTTTCTAGTAGGTAGGTACACATATTTATTGGAATTTATTTCAGCTTCCTATCAACCGTCGTTTTATGTCTCACTGAACTGATATACACATTTCAAGCATAACTTTAGGCGTTTATTTCTGGGTAGTTGGCATAAAAGCGTGAATCGAACGTTAAGTCATTGTAAGTATTTTTTAGTTTCCGGATGTTACAAAATTCTTAATCCTTTTGATTTTTTCAATCGAAAATCATATGTCATATATCATATGGAAATGTATTAAAATTTAAATTTTTTAGTAACTTTACGAATTGAAATTTAAATATATATTTAAAGTGGGCTGGAAGAAAACATCTATGTACAGTCCAAAGCTCCATGTAGTTACATGGAGACATTTGATAAATTGAGTAATAAATTAAAATAACCTTTCAAAACAAAGTTTTGCAAACGATGGAGCTATCGTCAGAAAGATATTTTAATAAATAATTTTAATTGACTTGATTTCTTCAGTCTTTTGCTATAAATTTTCAATTTTCATTCAATAGGATATTTTTTCATTATTTTGGTAAGATTAATGAAGATATCCTGTAAAAGTTAATTGACATAATTCGTTTTTAAAAAGCTAGCATTGGTCAGCATATTGAATAGCATCTGTTTGGTTGCCAGAAACTTGCTTCACACCTCGAAATCAAGAAATAGCTAATTCAAATTCATTTACAAGTTTTATCAGTGTTCGGCATCGCTAACTGAAAAGTTAGCAGCACTAATTAGATCGCTAACTCGGTCAAAGTTAGCGATCGTTAATAAAAACCGCTAAATGTGGCGTAAAAGTTATCGATCTTTAATAAAGCGCTAATCGCTCATCGATAGTAGACAGTTTTGAAAAAGATACGCAAAACACAAATTTTGCAGCCTTTTTTTAATATTAATATTGACTAGAAAAGTTGTTCAAGGATATCTAAAGGGGCAGTTTTCGAACTTATTTTGAAATATTTCTGTCCAGTTTTAGGGGCAGTTTTCGAACTTATTTTGAAATATTTCTGTCCAGTTTTAGGGGCAGTTTTCGAACTTATTTTGTAATATTACTGTCCATATCAGTTGTCCAATTTTAGTTTTTTTTGCGTATTTGGTGGAATGTAAAAGAAAAAACATTTGAATCAAAATTTTCAAATTATTCACCTGTTTTTCTTTTTTTTACATCAGTTAATGCAAATATTCTCTTTAGGTAGATGTTTTGTTTTGTCCGAAATAGTTTTTCATATTTTTTGACATTAATACTCAAAAGATTGATTGATTTATTGACTTTTTTTGTTCTGGAAATTTCAATTTTTCACAACTTTTTCATCTCTTTTATATTTAAAGAAGGCTTATGATTTGAATTCAAGTGAAGACAATTCAAAAAGACGCGTTTTCCTATGATTCCAGTCAAAATCGAGATCGACTAGCTTCTGAAATCAATCTATAAGGAAAATTTAAATACCTCATCGGATTCAAAAATTTTAATCTGAATAATGCCGAATTTATTATCTTGGCCAAATTAACACTTCAAAGAGGTAGCGT
This sequence comes from Uranotaenia lowii, assembly GCF_029784155.1. Lineage (NCBI taxonomy): Eukaryota > Metazoa > Arthropoda > Insecta > Diptera > Culicidae > Uranotaenia > Uranotaenia lowii. Next base: position 29,891,730 of record NC_073691.1, on the reverse strand, counting down.
TCTTCAGTTAGCGGAACTAAAAATTAGCGGAACTTTTTTATCCGCTAGCTGAAGGAAAATTAAGCGAGAAAATAAATTCGCTAACCGAAAGTTAGCGGACTAATTAGCGATTAGCGGATAAGCGTTTTTGTGCCGGACACTGAGTTTTATTCATAATCAATGAACATAAGATTCCAATTCAAAACTCAAGTTAAACAAGAGTTAAAAAAATAACAATTCGATTAGTTACTCCAATACAAATTGCAAGTTGGTGAATTGGACCGATAAATTTCAAATGTCAAGTTTTTTTAAGCTATATCAATGATCGCGTTAAAAAATCCTATAGAATTATGTCTTAAGATATCTTTTTGATTATACCTATTTGAAATTTCGAAGTAATGCGCAAAAGATTAATAAATCAATTTTTCATATCAATCACTTTATACAAATAGAATTATTATTCAAAATTTTAAATTCAGAATTCTGTATATTTATAAGATTTTCAATTTTGAATTGTTTTTAGGAATTTAGAAATAGCAAAACAAACAAAAATTTCAAATTCAAAAGTATGAATATGATATTAATGGCTGCAAATTGGAATATCTGAGAAGAAAAAATAAAACGATTAATTTAGAATTATATTTGAATTATTCAAAAACAAAATAAAAATAAATTTTCAATATGATGCTGAAAACTTTAAAACGCGAGTCTCAAAATTCAAAAATTATTAATTAGCCGCGGTCACAATTAAAATGTGTTCCCATGGCCAAAGAGAAAAATCAGTTTAAAAAATTTCAAATTAAGTTCAAACTAAAAACATTTTACTGGTATCAACACTTAGAAACAAAAATTAAATATAGGACGACCATGAACAATCATGTACAGTACAGATTTGAGCGTGAAATAATTCAGATTGACAAATTTAATCAAATTGAGTTTAAAAAAAATGGTTTTATAATCATTAAAAATATTGAATGTAATTTTAAATATTCATCATTCAATTCAAAGTGTAATAATGTTCCCAAATTCTGTAACCGAAATGAAAAATTAAAAGATTTTGATAAAAACTTATAATCTTAAATTAATTATTCTCAGTTTTAAGAATTTCAAATTAAAAAAATTGTTGTTTTATGATTTTTTTTTTATTTTTAGTTTATCGAGAAATTTAAGTTATAGATTCAAATGTCTTAAAACAGAAAACTTTATGGTTAAAAAATGCATTTGAAGAAACCAGAAAACGTGTCAAAAACGAAATATTAAATTTTAGGTGTTCGAATTACAAAAATCAACAACTCAAACACAAGTTAAGTCTCGTCTAAAAACAAAGAAAATAAATCCCTTCATAAGAAAACACTGATGAAAATTTCATAAGTTTTCAAACCTGAAATTGAAAACATTAACTTTACAAAATATAACTTTGAGAATTTATTTACTAAATATGAATCTAATTCCATTGATAAAAGATAAATTTTATGATTGTCTTCATTTTAAATATGTCTCAATGAACAAATATGTAAAAAAAACATTACAATTTGAATCCTTATTGAGTGATCTATAATGAGGAAACTGAATGTTTACCCCTGTTATTCCGCCTCCGTATAGTTTTTGTAGATGGATCCCACATTTTCATTTTCCACCTGAAATCTGCTTTAAACATTTAATTTATTCTGAACCAGATAGCTCAATGGTTTATTAGAAAATTCAAACCCCTCTTTTATTCATGAAGTTGCATCTTTACATGTTGATTGGATAGAAAGTTTTCAGTTCGGTAACTTGATGTTCAGTTGCATACATTTCGACGTTTTCACCCCTCCCATCATTCGATATGCATCATAGTTGTACGAAAATTTTATAGACAGCAATTTTAAAATTTCACCCAATTTTTCAATTATTTTAAAGTTAAGGTACTTTCTTTCAATTTACTTCATTTTTTAAAAGAGTATTAGGGTTTCTGAGTACACTTCGAAACAATGCTCTGGCATTAAAACCAATTCGAAACCTATCTCAGTTGTTGAAATTGACCCCAAAATGAAAACCACATAAGAGTATCATTTGTACAAATAAGTAATCATTTATTCCATTGAACATTTATCTATGTATGTAGATGTGTAAACACATCGATCAATTTTTACATCAGTAATTCACTACGGAGCTTCCGGGTTACAATTTCTACACCGAAGAAAAGTTGTACGTTACCATATCTTAAGCTAGTTTGTTTTATAATCTGTACGTTTTAGAGATTACACCAAAGAATTTATCTAACAAATCGGGTTTCTTGTATTTGACAAAAAAATCCAATAAATTAAACTAAATTAAGTCTAGTACGATATCCAAAATGGGTAAACAAATTTGAGCTTTTGGTTTCAATTCAAGAAGAAAACACATTTGTCGCGTTTAATTGATACTTTAACATTTAACAATCTCCTATTCTGCGCTTAGCAAAAGTAAAGCTTAAAAATTTAACTCAGTCTAGAACCAAGGACCAGGCTCCTCAGAACTCGTAGCATCAGTAAGGCCGCCACACACTGCTAGGATCCCCACTGACACCGGATTCTTCCCGCACATCCGGATCCTGTTGCTGCTGTTGATGGTGATCTGATCCATGATGATCGGCTCCATGATGTTGTGTTTCGTGACCCAAGGAAAGGGCACTATCGTGGGTTCCAATTCCGATTTCCACCCCTGCGGAGCCGGAACCGGAAGTAATTGAGGACCCCCGCAACGCTCCTCCGCCACCGGCAGCCGAGATCGAATTGATGGTGAACCCATTTTCGGAGCCAAGGTACTGTTCCAGCTTTTCACTTCCGGTTCCGTGGAGGTGCACGTGGATCTGGTTCTGGTTGACGGTGCTGAACATCTGGGGACACAGGACCATGGCCGGAGCTGTCGAAGGGTACTGAGCTTGCGGGGGTGGAGGCAATGGAGGTGGACAGGCCGTGTTGTACTGGTAGGTTCCGTATCCGTTTGCGGCCCACTGGCTGTATGGGCTGTAGGAAGCGTCCAGATCTGCAGTCGTCCCTTTGGCGGACACGTACCCGTGGGTCATGGCGGCTTGGTGCGGGGTGGCACTGGCTGCAGCTGGTGGGAGGCTGTAGTAGTCCTGGTACGTTTGGGCCGTATCTGGAAGTACTGGAGAATGAAATTATTAGTGGTAGGTTAGATCCAGAAAAATGTAAGATTTTTCCTATTTTTACTCTTTTAACTAAGTCGAAATATTTAAAAAAAAGTAGAAGTACCTGAAGGAAGATTATAGTTGGGATGTTCCGCCATCGGACAGGGATCGTAACCACCGTAGGAGGGAGGAGTCGTCTGCAGCGGCGAATAGTTGCTCACATAAGCCGACGACGAGGAGGAATTCAACCCATTTGGCCAGTCGGTCACGTTGCTATAATCTGTGAATGAAAAATGTTGAAACAAATAGTCATTAGCAACGAGCTGTTTGTGTGGTCTTAATTGATCGATTCAGGAGACCCCAGGAGATGGTATCTTACTTCCGAAAAAGACAGGAATTCAACATCGAAAGAAACAAACCTCAGATTAGCGTTTTTCCCCTTGATCGTTCCGCTAATCGGGTTTTAATTTTTGGCGGCTTTTCTGAAGAAAAAAAGAATAGATATTCGTAGGTGGTATAAGGCGGCAAATTTTGATCACCTTATTGGCGGCAAAATAAATATCCCAAAAACGCCAAAGGTGATCCCAAATTATGCAAATCGCAACATAATCGAAACCGTGGTGTGTTATCTCTAAATGACTAGTGTGAACATATAACAAGTCTGAAGCGTCCCATCTTTGGCGAAGAAAGAGTGATCAGTGTTGTTTCTTGATTCACGCGTTTCCGGATTCTTTCTAAGGAGGTTGAACATTAGAATACGTCGGTCAATCGACGAGTGTCAGCTGGCTTTCAAATATGTAGAAGAATTGAGTAATTGCAGATTTGATTGAGTGAGACTCAGCTATTGAATGCTAATTTGTTCTGTAAGAAACCATGACGTTTTGTTGATGTAGACGAGGCCGATGGGAATTCCCTATTACAAATACACGGTTAAAAATTTCGAAATTTCCTTTGCGTTATAAATTTTACATACAAAATCATTCGAAACGTTCTTCGCTTTAAGCATTCTGATAAAAATATCGCACGATTAAATCTCTATAAAGTTGTTTGAAGTAAAACTTTATAGGGAAAATATCCACTCATCAAAAAACAACATAACACTATATCAATAAATTTACCACTTATACCAATTAATAAGTGATTATTTGCGATTTCTTGCCAAAACCTGTAAAATGGTTTGTGGTTGGTAAAGCCTTGCAAAAAATAAGACGGGATTCAAAAATTAAAAAAAATGAATAATTGGCAAAGCTTTTAATCCAATTCCAAAATACTTCCTGAAATCATATATTTCACAACTTACTTACTAACTTACTAACTTACTTACTTACTTACTTACTTACTTACTTACTTTCTCACTTACTTACTTACTTACTTACTTACTTACTTACTTACTTACTTACTTGCTCACTTACTTACTTTCTCACTTACTTACTTACTTATTTACTTACTTACTTACTTACTTACTTACTTACTTACTTACTTACTTACTTACTTACTTACTTACTTACTTACTTACTTACTTACTTACTTACTTACTTACTTACTTACTTACTTACTTACTTACTTACTTACTCCGGCGATTTGGAGCCAGCGCCTTCACTTGGTCCCAGTAAAGACTTTCGTCGACAGTTCATATTTAGGCGGCTAGGCTTCGCCACGAGTTTCTGGGCCTGCTTCTTCTTCGATGCCCATTAGGATTCCATTCAAGCGCCTCTCTGCACATCTCGTTAGCATCTTTTCGTAGCGTGTGCCCAATCCATCTCCACTTGTTGATCTCCATCGACTTGGTCTTTACGATATTGACCTTCAGACCTGCTGCCTTGGAGCTTTCGATGAGGTCGTCGAGTTTGCTCTGCAGATCCGGTTGTGTTTGGGAGAGCAAAACAATATCGTCAAGGCCGTTCAGTTGCTCCATTGTTGAAGGATTCCACGGCAATCCTCGGTTCGGTGCACAGTCGATCGATCCAGCCAGAATCTCATCCATTACGATTGAAAAAAGTAGCGGTGAAAAGATACATCCTTGTCTCACTCCAGCAGTTACCGGGATTGGTTCGGACAAGACACCGTCGTGCAAGACCTTGCTCGAAAATGCCTCGTACTGTGCTTCGATGAGATGGACTAGTGTCTATGGGACTTCTCTTCTCAAAATCAACGAACACCAACAAAAGAGAGTTCTGGAATTTGTTGATTTGTTCCAGAGTTATTCGTAGCGTTGTGATGTGGTCCACACATGATCGTTCAGATCGGAATCCAGCTCGTTGTCGTCGTAGGGTAGCGTCAATTTTCTCCTGGATCTTGTTCAGGATCACTTTGCAGAGTATTTCAAGGGTTGTACAGATCAACGTTATGCCTCGCCAGTTACCGCACTCTGCCAGTTCTCCTTTTTCGAGACCTTTACGAGGATACCCTGAATCCAGTTGGCCGGGAATGTTGCAGTATCTCAAATGTCAGCGAAAAGACGGTGCAACATTTGTGCTGACAAGGCAGAGTCGGCTTTCAGTATTTCAGCCGGAATGCAATCGATCCCAGGTACTTTGTTGGATTTCATACCTTTGATTGCTGCTTCTAAATATTCCAGGCAACGAGGGCCCTTTCGAATTGACGCCATTAATGCCACTTTCAGTTGGTGCTTCGAGCTGCGGGTTTTGTTGGCCATCGCTATTCGTGACTCGGAGGAGTTGTACGAAGTGCTCTGTCCGTAGGTTGAGCTGATCTGTTTGATAGGTCAAGAACTGATCAGGTCCTTTAGCGGCATTCTAGCATTAGTCCTTGCACCAATAAGACGGCGAGAAATGTCATAAAGTAATCAGATATCTCCATTGGCGGCGGCTCTTTCTCCCTCTTCGGTTCTAGAGAGTTTGACCAGGCTCTCTTGTCTCGTCTACAAGCTCGTTGACCTGTCTTTTCCACCTCCGCATATCGTATGCGGACGGCTGCTTTGGCTGATCCGGTACATGCCTGCTCAATTCCGACTTTCGCCTTTCTCCGATCATCGACCATCCTCCAGGTTTCATCCGACATCCATTCACTTCTTCTTCCACAAACTTTACCGAGAGTACTACGGCTCGTTGTGATAAAGGCATTCTTGATTCCACACCACTGTTCCTCGACTGTTCCGTCTGTCGGCAACTCCGAGGCTCGGGATTCTAGCTGTTCAACGTATGCCCTTTTCACCTCTGGATTCTCCAACCGGCGGACGTCGTATCGACACCCGACTTTCTCCTCGCGCCGTTAGACACGCTCAACTCTCAGTCGTATCTCGCCAAGGACGAGGTGATGGTCAGATGCAATGTCTGCGCTTCGTTTGTTGCGGACATCAAAAAGGCTCCTTCTCCATTTTCGACTGATGCAGATGTGGTCAATTTGATTTTCTGTTGGGCCATCTCGGGATAGCCAAGTGACCTTATGTGCTGGTCGATGGGGGAAGAGAGATCCACCGATCACCATGTTGTTGTTGCCACAAAATTCTACGAACAGCTCATCTGTCCTAGACCATGGCGCCTCACGATGAGCTCAATGGCAATCACTTATCACTTATAATTTCACGGGTTTCAACGATTTATTCTCCATCAATATTGAAAAATGCAATTTTCACCGACAAAGAGAAATAAAAACACGTGCGCTGCCATCCCGTCATGGCCTGCTTCTCGTGGATTCGGTATAAATATAAATATAGGTACAAAATAATAATATTATACGCAGCGTACTAGATTGGACTGCGCACTCGTGACTACGACATTCGTGCGACCTGTCAAATCAGAGTAAAATCTGTTGGAGTTGATAAATACACGCTAACCGCTTTTCAATCAACCTTTGAACGGATAACTTGGAGTGCAAAACATTGCACGAGATCCTTTTTTTTCTCTATTACAGCTATTACAATTCAATTTATTTAAAGGAGTAATATAAAGATGGAGTCATTTAAAAGTTCAAGTAGGTACATCACTTTCCTAGATTGAATTTCTAATTGGTCAAATCACTAAGATTTTATAAACGTGGTATAAAATCCGTCTTTAACGTATAGGTCTCGGAATATTTCCGCTCAGAAAATTCGTGATTCGTGAAAAGAATCCATTTAGAAGGATCGTACTAATTTGAAAAAAAAATCCGTTTTAGAAAAACTGAGCTAAATCAAACCGCGTAAGAACCTTGGTGTATTTGGTCTTTGAACTTTTTTCTTTTTTACATAAAAGGCAGCTGTTGATCATGAAAAGCAACACAATCATTCCTAGAAGAGATTTGAAAAAAATCATGTTCATGGAAATTTGTCTGGTGTGACATTTGCATTTGTTTAGCAGATACCGCAAAGCATCAAACTCTAAACAGATACGAAATCGATTTTTAAATAAAATTTGAAGTAATTTAATAAATTTCTGCAACCATGTTTTACGTTCAAAGGAGTCCAGTACTGGTTTTAAAAATATGAAACATGCCACATTCCCCTTTAAAGAAAAAATAATCGAAAAATATTGAAAAAAGTGATCAATCTTACCCCGGATTACGGTACTTAAGTAAGCTTAAAATCATCGGTGCTTGATGCATTAACAAAATTAATTTTATTTTTACAAAAAAAACCATGTTGGAAATATTCTTTCGACCATAAATCATTCATTCAAAAAATAAATTTGTTAAAGTTCGTGTACCATAATTTTTTTTGGCTAATTTTGCTAGAACATTTGTTCTTTGTTAGACATTCTTGTTTCTAGAAATAGCTTAGGAATCATGTAACCTCAGGGATCAAGTCCCCTCTCTTTCCTATATAGTTGATTCGAGGATAGATTTCAAGAGTGAGTAAATACAATTCTTATACATTACATAGAAGTGTCCTCCGTTTAAGAGGCTTGTGATATAGCTCAGTTGGCTAGTCAGTTGCTTCCTGAGCTGATGTCCGTGAGTTCAAGCCCAAGAGTAAACATCGATCACAGTTGTACCGGATAAGTTTTTCAATGGTTGTCCGCCAACTGCAACAAATAAGTCTTGAATGACATAAAGATGTTAAAACGACTATAATCGAAACAAAAATAGTCCTCCGTTTAAATATACTCATAAGGCAAATGATTAGAATAACAAACAGTTTGAGATTCTGATGAAATTCGTTCAAAATAAAGTACAAGGCTTAAAATTCAAAATTGAAGAACAAAATCTTTCCAGACTGAACCATCCAACGTGCTAGGCACGTCAGTTCCTATTAACTAGCACGATACCGAGCCTCAAGCCATCAACCCGGCTTGAAAAGGGGTTTCCTGTTTAATTTTAAATAGAGGATAAAATCGGATAATCGCCCTTGTCCAGCAGCATCCTGTCCTGTGGGTTGACCGGACTCCGGTGTTGATGGTTGTCGGCAATGATGTTACTTCTGCTGGATATGTGTTGCATGTACGCACATTCCCCAACTCCGCACTTTTTTGCGAAACGACTGGCTCCTGATGATGACATTTTAACCTAGACCCAGGACCCGGACCGGTTGCCGACAACATATTATTATTGGCCTCGGCAAAAGCGGACATGGCATCATTCTCTGGACCATTTTTGAATCCTGTCCTAGTATTTGGTTCTATAGGGATACGGGGGAGTCATTGTGAAACACAGGAATCTGATTGCATCCGAATCCGGCATATTCTTCCCGTAAAAGTGCATCTGCATTTTAGAAAACGAACTTCTCTCTCTCTCTCTCAGTTCCATTCCGAAAGGTCCGATTCCGAGCCTGAGTTAGAAATATAATTTTCGATTACAATTATAAATCGTGTCCTTCGAATGTCCTGCAACTAGAGGACGAATCAGGACAGATTTTGCTGCACCAACTATTCCCTGCAATAGGAAAAGGACTTGGGTGTCTTTTCCTGAAAGGACCACCGTTCTATTCCGGCAATTTGGGGATGGCCACAATCGGACCGGTTGGCTGGCCGAGGGAATTAAAAGGCCTCAATTTAGTTTAGGAAACCAGTTGGAAATTGAAAATCTGATTCCAGGGCTAATGAAAAGCTTTCGGTTCAGATCTCTACACATTTTGTCTAACTGCAGTAAGTAGAGGCAATTGGACGTTCCGAACGAACGTCCAGCTGATTTTGGTCCATCGATGGAAGGATGCTACTGGTTCATCCAAATTAGCTCATATTTATTTGCCCGTTTTTAAAGCTGAAGTATCATCGTTCAGCGCCAGTTGTTGGTAGGAGATAATTTAAAAATTAACCGATCCTCGTAATTTTGGTAACACATTTTTCGCTGTCGCGCTTTTCCTATGAAGTGTGCTTGTCGTCTTTCACAGTGTTGCCGGTTTTTGATGCAACAAGTCAGAAGTTCAGATTGAAAAATAACTTGGAAGGATTTCAATGCCTTGTATATATTTTGGTTGTTAGATTTAGTCGTTGGTGATAAAGTATTCCGTCAATCACTGTTATAAACATGGTTGAAATATATTTCCAAGGAAAATGATCTTTTTTGTTGTTTAATATAACAATATTTGTTTAAATTTGACGAAAATGGTAATAAATGAGGCTAAATCGCTTATTTTACTATTTTGTTGCAGTTAGATATTCATTTTACGATGAAAATACGACTTTTTCACAAAAAATTAGGGGACTCTCCTTTGAAGGGTCATTCTAATGTAGGGCTGTCATCCGTTCCGCTTTTTTAGAAAATGTCGCGCAGTCCCGCTTTTTTTTCAAAATGGCTTTTTTCTGAGAAATCATTTGGGGTAAACTCAACCCTCTCCGATTCAACCTCTTCAAAATAATTGGCCAGTGCTTGGCGAAAACGATTCTAATAAAATCCCTCCTTGATCATTTTCTCCTGTCATTTTTTCTTATCTTCTTTTATCCTTCTATGATTTTCAAAACTAGAAATATTCAAACTTAAAGATCATGACATACATCGATAAGGCTGTAAAAATTATTCTACTGGCTTATACTGGAAAAACCTAAATTTAGTTTCAATTTCAATTCATTGGTTTAACACAGAAAATCATTCCAATATAATGTATTTTTTGTGGCTTTTTTGAGAAAAAAAAATCCTTTTTTTAAAGTGTACAAAAAACAAGATTTAATAACTCGCTAAGTACTAAAGGCCCATTGTAGCGTTATAATTAAGAGTATTTTTGTTTGTTTAATTTTGAGTGGGGAGTGATTGGGTTAATTCGAGCCAAAATTCAGTGTTTATTATTGAGAGTGTGGAATATCAAACACGCACAAACAGGAAAGTAAAGAAAAACAGTGGGTGAGTGAAGAATTAGTGCTGCAGAAATTCTTGAGAAACAACGAACCAACGTTTGTTTTGCTATACGGCCGTTGTTTGGGATCTGGAATTGTTTTTGCGAACTGAGCCGTTGCTCTGAAGATTGCTTTTCGGGACTCGATTTTCACCATTTTGGTTTTGAGAGTCCCGTTTTTACGAAAGTAAAGTGCAGACGTGGTAAGAGCCATCCGGATCGAGCCGGAAGTCGTTGAAGGTGCTCCGGGCAGCTGCGGTACGCCCGTTAAAGCAGTGCAACCAGCCAGGGTTGCCAGTTTACCGGATACGACTGTGATACTAGGAAAAAAAAGCTGTTATACACCTGTGCCTTCCAAGCTACAACATTTATGTTTTGCGTATTTGTGTTGTGGTAAGAGTTAGCCGTGTAGCACACACAGAAAGTCAGTGGTGCTCAACCTGTTCCACTATTTACACTTCACGTTAACACGAACGTGAAAAACCTTATTTCGTCAATAACTCAACAACGCGACTTATCTAGGTTTTGAACATAGTGGAATCGATGCGGAATAGTTGAAAGATGAATTCCCAGCCGGAGTCGTTTCTAAAAATATCATAGAGTTGATTTTATTCTTATTCTTCCACCATAATGAAAGCGGTTGAAAACCGGGGGAATTGAAATATAAACGGTCCTAGAAGGTTGTAATGAACAAGTCCTGGTGAAATTTAATCTTTAAACCATTTCCCATTGATTTCACCATATGAAACATGCTAGTTGTTTCGCGTTTTTGAATTTTTGATAAAATCAGATTTTTCCACGTTAATTTTTACTTGAACAGTAAACCGGGCTTTAACTTTTAAGGTTGCAAGGATATTTTCCAGACATTTCCGGCTATTTTATCTAAAAACTGGCAAAATCCGAGCAATGGACTTCAAAGTTATGTACTCTAAATCTTGGCAAACTTTGTCAAAACCACGGAACTGTTTTGTAAAAATTATAAAAAATGAATCCAACTTAGATGAAATTTCAGGGACTGAATGTTTGAGTCAAGACCCATCTCTAGGGCACAGTTTAAAAATATTATAAAAAATACTTCAAAACATATTTGTGAAAATCAAAACTCATCAGCAGATTTTTAATCGTTTTTGAGGCTTCCGAAAAATTGTTAACAATTATTAAGCTAAAACTTGCTAAAAAAAACGATTTTAGACACAAAAATAAAAATTAAAATAGATTAATTTAATTAAATTTTTTTTTGTTCAATTTCAGTAGAAAACGTGAATCAATCTGTGCGAAACCAAGGCTTTTTTCTACAAAATCCGGCAACCGGCCCAGACCGAACTTTTCTTTTATAATTTTTGGGTCAAATATCCGGGAAAGTCCGAGTAAACAGGAAAATCATTACCTGAACAATCTGTTTTCAGTTAAGCGTTCTTAGAGAACGTTCTAGCGGTGTTAATATTTTTCGATTGAAGAAAATACTCTTTAAGTGGCTTACAAATGATAATGTGGCTCCGGAATTTAAGCAGAATTCCTTGAATTTCAAGCTTAAGGAAAGAGTCAAATTCCAGGTAAAATAGAATAGGAGACCTAGCGAAAAAAATTTTTCAATCAAACAATTTATGAATGCACGAGTTAAATTAGATACACATGTGGATGGTCAAAAACGGATGTCGAAAAATATAAAAATATTCTGCCAATTTCATATTTTAAAATAATCTGAACTACAACATTTTTGACTTGAGTGTTCGCAGTATATTAAAAGGGAAGTTTTATTGAGAATTAAAATTTTCAAACAAATTTCATTTATCCATATTTTATTACTTCCTATGATCTTTTTAAGCGGAAGGAACATAAACATTTGTACAGGACGCCAAATTCTCGGTAATCCCAGGTTAGGAATTCTGCTACAGTTTTTTTTTAATTTTTTCTCACATGTTGATAGAAATTCAGTTCTGAGTTTAAATTTAAAATGAGATACAACACATTCCGAAGGTTCCGGTTACATATTAACCAAACCAAATTTGTTTTCGGTTTGCATATTTCGAATTTTGTATCCAGTTAAGGATTTTTATCTTCAGTTCGAATCATCATTGGAAATAAGAAATAAAAAGCTCTTTAGATATTCCGGTTCAAATTTGGTTGCATTAGTTTTAAAAATCACGAATTCGAATTTCAAAAATCATGAATTTTAATAAAAATTTTCATGGTTTTCAAAACTCGAATTCTTGATTTTTTTGAAACTGATGATTTGTCTGATGTTTTTCCAAACATATATGGTTTTCAATGTTTAAATAATAACCTCCGCAGTATAAAAAAGAGAATTAGAAACCATCCTGAATTTTTCTTTCATATTTAGATTCCCTGTTCTTAAATCTCATTGTTATGCAGAATTCAAGCTTAACAAAGCTTCTTAAAGGCGATTTAGAATTGAAAAATCATAATCAGATTTATCATTTGAAATTCATTATTTTCAGTTGCACAAGTTGGATTAAAAAAATAATTGACATAATGAATTCAGATTGAAACAAAAAACATTAGAATGCAAATTACAGATTCATGAGACAGAATTCACTTTTTGGCTCATTTTTTTAATTCTGATCTGGAATTAAGACTCAGATTTTTTTTAAAGATTTCAGAAATCGACTTAAAGATTCAGATTTAACACGTTAATGAGTTTTAAAATCAAGATAAAAATATCAAATTGGATGTTCCGTTGAGGAATGTAAATCGCAAGTCATCGCAGACTGATAATTTTCATTGTTAATTCAATTTATAATTTCAATTGTTTAATCAAAAATGGTTTGTATTAAAAATCAACTGGATCTCATAAATATAAAGTGAAAAATTTAGTTTATTTTGCAAGTTTTGTTCAAAACAAAAACCTTCAAAAATCCAAAAGATTTTAATTGTGGAATTTATTTTTTTGGGAATATATTTGGAGTTGAAACATATAATCCTCACTAATAAAAATCAACTTGGAATTTTATATTTTTTAAGTTTATTTATGTTGCAGTTTTAACAAGAGCCAATTTTTTCGAACTAAAATCCACAGTTTGGATCACATTTGCAATAATTAGATTTTAACCGCTTATTTTTAAGTATTTCCTTTAAGGGAGGAGTAGGGTCTAACACTTTCAAAAAATCGATTTTATTTATTTTTTATTTTCTTATTGTAAAACATTTCAAGAATGTTGTGTCAAATTTTCAAGTCAATTGAAGCAAAACTGTAGAAATTATAGGCCTTTATCTCCTCCTATCTAATACTGCAAGAAAGCAAGAGCAGAAACTTCAAACGCGTTTTTCTCGAAAGCACATTTTTAAAGTCCGTGGACATCGTCATTTGAAAACTACTTCACCGATTCTTTTCAAATTTGGAACATATTTTCTACATATAAAATACCAAATCCCAACGATTTTCTTTTTTTTTACTCTAGGGAGATTTTACAGACAAAAAATGGCTGATTTTTTCGTGAAAAATCGTAGTTTTTACATCAAACAGCCACAAAAATTTCATAAACATTTTTTTTAAGTTAAATAAAATGCTCTGATTCTGCTCTGACTTGCTCTGATTTTTTGACTCCAGATGATTCTGTGCTGAGATACAGTGTCCACCGCAAATCCTGTTTTCTAAAAGGCATCCTCGAAAGTGCTCCGTCATCGGCTCATTTTTCAATATTTTTCTACGAAAATATTACTAAATGTTCTTTTAACAATGCTTTGTATAATGAAAAAATTTTAATACATTTGTTTGAACGATAGTTCTAAAAAATTCGTGAAAATGGTGTTTTTTTTTACCCGTTAGACCCTACTCCCCCCTTAACTACTGATATTTTGAATTATTCACATCGATGGTTGAATAAATATTCCACTTTGCTGAAGAGTTTGGTAGATTCAGTTTATATGATTTGAGCTTAGAATAAGGTATTTTAAAGAAATTGTAGACATTTTAACGTTTGTTTTACGCTGAAATCAAATTAACTAAATTTGCTAGACACATTCAAAGATTTTAACCATCGGTGAAAGTTAATTCCTTATTTTGTTACTTAAAGCTTTGTAAAAAAATTAGCGAGGCCTTTAATTGCCTTCAGGACATATTATTTTTAGAAGTAACTTTTATGTACGAAAAACTATCAAAGTAAAAGATCTTTAAAATGGACACTCGAATAGTACCTTCTAAAACTACAAAAAAATATATCCATGCGTTGTTTAAGTAGGGGAAAGGTTTCCTAAATGGGCCTTTCGGCTTAAATGACCCTACGGCCGTTTGACGAAATGGCTGACAAGACAACATATCTAATCAATGCATTTTGAGGGTGATATGCTTTTAACATAAGGCAAGAAAGAATTTTATGAACCTATACCAACTCAAAAAAAATTAAAAATTCATACAAGTTTTTGATACCTTTTGGTTTAATATTTTGACTTTTGAAAATTATCCGTAAAGAAGTTCAAAACAAAAAGTTGGGTGGTTTTTGTTTCTGATTCAAATGAACCTTAGAAGTAAAACAAATTCAAGCTTTTATTATGGTTTCATAACAATTGGAAAGTGGAATAAGAGAGTGTTTTTGTATGCCCCCATCATGTTTCTAAAATGCTGTTATCCTAAAATAAAAGGTCAATAGAATAAATGTATGATTTTTATCATTAAAACTTCAAATCTAAGCTCAAATTATTACCCTTAGGAGGAATTGAAGATCTCAAAACAGATTTGATAAAGTTTTTCTTATGAATGAACTGCAGCCATACGATGGCAACCCAAACTTTTGTTTTATTCTATAAAATTAAGATATAAATAGATGTTTATAAAACTTCAGCTTTGTCGTAGAAAAGCTATCAGTTTCTAGCATTTCCAACGAATTTATACGGAAATATTGCCTAAAAACAGAAATTTTGTCTAAAACATAAATAGGCGCGTTTAGCCCGCACGGTTTGAGGTTCGGCAATTTTGACAACAGTTTTAAAAAGATCGAATTCTCAAAAACTGAAGGAGATTACAACATAAAAATTAATCCAATGTATAGAAAACAGATGTCTGCTCATGTGTATTTAGTTTTTGTGCACATATTCGATGTAATATTTGATTAAATCAGTATTCTGCTTAATAGGCGCATATAGCCCGCTCCTCCCCTACAAGTATCATATAAAAAAACGGCAACCGAACCCCCTCCCCCCATGAGGCGGTTCTTCGTTCGGCTCTTATAGAAATGGTCATAAAAATAAGGTTTTTAAGAGTTTATAAAATGTCTCCCTTTCTCTGGCGATTTTTCGCTTTTTCCGTAAAATGTCCCGTTTTTTTATGAAAGTATCTGGTTAGCCCATTCCGATGTGTTATTTTTTTTATAATTGAAAATTAATAAACTTTGTTTTTCTTCCAGAGCTAAAAAATTAATAGCTCAGTGATAGTTGAGATGTGGCAGTTCGAAAAATTCATTTTTTTGTAAGAAAAAGCCTGATAACTAACGAATGCTTTATGACGAACTAATCGTCATATGAATTTGAATATGTCTAAACATGATTTTGGTACAACTCTGCTCATTCCTGATGCCGTTTAAACAGCTGATTTTTGCTGGGTTTTGTTGTTTACAGTTTGATTTAGAACTAGAAGTGTATCGTGAACTCCAGTTTTCATAATTTTCGTGAAAATGAGAAGCATTTCCCCGGAAAAGTGTAATAATATCTCAAACATTTCGCTGAGTCAGTTGGCGAACATGGGAGAAGTAAGGGGAAAGCAGCTTTGTGGTCAAAAAAAATTCAGGGCCCGGTTAACAAAATTTTGGACCGGACAATCATGCGTGCTTACGCCAGTAAGAAAACTGCCTCGGTGCGGGATGTGACCAAAAACTTTGATCCTCTCCACCAGGGCAAGATTGGGTCTGAAGACAAAAAAGAAGCGGAAGCTATGAAAGAAAAGCAGACGAAGCTGAAGTTGAGTGAAAAATAAGCTGCTTCCGTCAAAACCAGCGCTGAATGTCCACAGAAAATCATACCTTACTTTTCATACGCTTGTACATCAAAAGTTTCAATGTTGATGGGACATCAAATTGAAGTAGTCAGAAAAGTTATAAAGGTTTCACCAGTTATTTTTAATTAAAAAAAAAAACAAGTAATTTTCACTTAAAAACGGGGTAAGTAGCAACAAACTTTGTTTCCGATTAAAAATCGAATGACAACGTTCGAAAATTTAAAGTGTTTGTTATTTTTGTAATGTCATAACGCATAAAGCATAAATTGCAGTATTTTTTTATTTTATTAGAATTAAGTTTTAAATTTTTTCTGTCGAATTTTTTTTTAAAGAAACAGCTTAAAAGTGTTGCATACATTTAGGGGTAAAAAACACTACCAAAAATTTGACTAGCTGAAATCATAAAAAATAATGTTTGCATGGATGTAATTTAGAAACTAACAAACGCTTGAGGCAAAACCATCATATTCCAGCATATGGAAAAGATATTTATTAAAAAGTTGAATCTTTGATTTGTGTTTTGATTAATTTTAGCTCAGACCGAGGAATTGGTTATAAAAATATTTAATTAAAAAAAATTGGTAACTAATTGTCCGAAAAATATTTTACGTCAAAAGTGTTGGTATAGGATGATAAAAGCAACTCAAAGTTTGTAGGTGTCATCATTAAGCCAATCTGTCATACATGGGTAAAGTTTTTTTACAGCATCGAAAAATTTAAAATTTTGTACATCTATTGCTTGTAATATTTTATGAGAATCAATCTGTGATTTGGATATAAGAATTGAACTCTCTTCTCTGCGCCAAAGCTGTCTGTTTTCAGCTATTTGATCTTAAACATCAGTTTGAGATTCCAGAATCACATTTGAAAATAAAATTTTGGATTTTAATTCCAGATAATATTTTTAAAAAAATCATCCTGGTCTCACTGATCGTCACCTATCCGGAAAATTGGTCCAGTGTGTTAATTTTTATGAACGACATTCATTGCAATTGTGCCGTATGGAGGATTGCTAGTTTATGGATATTTACCCCCCTTAGCCATAAGTTTCGTGAATGAATATTTCACTCCCCTATATGGATACTGGTAACATACCGGGGCATACGCAACATATGAATGAAGCATCCACAGTTTTGGTCGTGGCAAGTCCATCGACCTAGGGGTTTTCGAAAGCCCCCCATTTAACCAATTGATCCATTCAATGGGATCAGAAAATTTGAACGAGATCTTTCTGGAAGCCAAAAGGTAAAGCAAATAACACTTGCTTCGGGCTAAAAAGTGGCACTCAAAAGTAAGTTCTGATACCAATGATACCTTCGAACTTAATGATAGGGTTCATCCTCCTTCGGGCAGCAATCATCTTCGGTGCTGTATTAGAAGATTCATATTTTGTGTTTCGCCCCTTCATTCTTGATTTATGTGTAAATAAATGTTGGAGCCTGCACAATGAAAGGCTTTGGACACGCACATTAGGACAAAGTAGTACTGATTGGAGGCGACCATCTGTTGCTGGATTGCAGCTGCTGCTGGATAATCGAGAGACTTAGCTCAAGATGTTTGAATGCCGATTCGAGATTGTTTTCTGCTGTTGTTAGTTCGAAGGAAGGCAGGAAGGAAGGCGCCTATTGATGCTGGTAATAAACACCTTTTATTTTGAATGGAGCCTTCGATTGTGGTATATTTTAGCAATGAATGGGGTTTGTGCAAGCAAATTATTGCATAATCACTTAGCTGAATGAGACTTTCCATTCTGATGTACTCTGTACGCTTAACATGAGAAATGCTTAATATTGAATTTTCAATTTTAGGACATTCAATCAAATTGAAATTTTAGTAGTATGCTATGAGTAACGTCAATATAATACTTAAATCTGTCGATTAGTTTTTTTTAATTCTTTTTTTTTTTATTGATTTTTGTTTAGATTTCTGGGTTTTGACAAAATTTACTTAGATATTGCCCGGATTTTTGGCTGTAAATTTTGGAATCAAATGCCTGAATTTTTCAAGGTTTTTAAAAGGAGAAAGAAAAAATTTGGCAACCGTAAGATAAAACCATAAAAAAGTACAATTAAAAAAACTCCTTAGGAGTTTGATATAAATTTGAAAACAACGTTTAATTTGAGGGAAATTTTTCGAGGAAGAATGACCTTAACGGGTTAAACTCCTATCAAAAAGAAACAGAAACAGAGGGAAATGTTTCTTGAATGTTTTCAAGAAATTTAGTTTGGAATATCTCTCTCCTAGTTTTGGCTAACAACATTCAGCTCATACCAGCTGCCAGACTATCCGGAAGGTCGTGTTTTCGTAAAATGATGAATGAAACATGTCTATTTTAACAGAACCAAAAACTAGACTGGTGTTCGCTATCGGGTTCCATTTCAAGCATCGGGCAGCTCAGATTTCCAATGATTACAACTAAATTTATGCTCACCACAAGCTCACCGGCTGGTCGGTAGTTGAAACTTATACGAATCTACGAATCCCCGACCCCCAGGCCAAACCCCTTTTCCCCTTTTGAATTTGTAATCTATGATATTTGCCCACCGATTCAGAAAAGCCTCGAATCAACAATGGACGCCGGCCGGGAGTTATCATCGTCGTCGGTCAAGCGCGAAATAAGAAATTCCAATCGAACAACCAACCGACCGGTATCACCTGTAGCAACCAGACAACCAACGCGGATCGATTTGTGAATGAATCATCATTCGATATCTTTTTCCCGAGGTTACCGAGAAAATTCCCTAGCTCGGATCATGGTGTAGAAACCAACGGAGGTGGGCTAGGATGAGTCAAGTGGAAGAATAAAAATTCATTCATCAATTTCCCGCGTCTGGGATGATCCCTATGGGTGGAATCAATCAGCAGCGGTTTGGTCCAAGACGCATTCCCAATCACGAAAGAGCCATTACAAAGCCTCCAAGGCTCAACGATCGTCTGGTTTGGTCGGTTTGAGTTTCCCTTATTTTTTTGCTTCTCTGATACCAGTGGAATACTATCATTGGATCGGTTTTAGTTGAGGTAGGACGGAAATTAAATTAGTCGTCTCACACTGCCATCGCTGGTCTCTAAAACATAACACAAATATTGACGGTGTGGGAAGAAATTCGCTCCAGTTGCGGTCAGAAACTCAATTGAATTTATTTGCTTATTTGTGGGCGCGATAGTGGAAAACCAGGGCTTAAAATTTTACACGTTGAAAGTCTTCCAAAACCATACTAAAATAATGTCATCTGGTAGCTGTCAAGCGTTGAAAGTTTTTATTTTAATAATATATTGATTTCTTGGCTACACAGCTAGAAAAGTGTAACTAAACATTACAGTTATTAAAAAAGTATGGGTACACTCCTCTCCCTTTTCGATCGCCCACTGAAAAGAAAAAAAAAGTCTATAGTTGTTAATTTTGAAAAGTACTCTCAAAATAAGTATAGAAACATTTTCTTTGCCTACTTAAGTCGGCCTACTTACAAAAATGTATTCATATCTTACTCAGCTGAAGAAAAGATGATTCCCATGTAATTATAGAAACATTATTTGTATCAAAATCAAAATACAATCCCATACCAAATTTGGAGCTTTTCGATTTATTAATTCTCGACATCTTGAAAAAAAGCAAGGGTGGCTCCCTTGCCTCTTTCTATTTCTTCACTGGAATCAGAGAGGGATCTCGAAGAACCATTGAATTTCTTTCCATATCGATATATCGTCCCATGCCAAAATTTAGTATTGTTTGCTCGATTATTTCTCCAGTTTTGCAAAAAAGTGTGGGAGACCCCTCCCTTTTTTCTGTTTCCTAAATGGAAGGTGGGAATAGCTTCAAACACTTTTAGCTACATTTCGTGCATCCAAATATCCTCGCTTTCCAAATTTGAATTCCCTCGCTTGATGAGTAATAGACTATCGAAAAAAAAAAAAATTATGGGCTCCTCCCTTCTCCCTATCCTCCCAATGTAAGTAGGGAGGGGTCTCATACAATCATTGATTTTTTTTTCATATCTTAATAACCTCCCTTGCAAATTTTGTTTTAATTGCTCGAATAGTTATCGTATTAAATATGCAATAAAAATTGTATGAAAGCTCTCCTTTCCCTTTTTTCTCCCAACTGGAAGAAGTGAGGGTTCTTATATAATAATTGAAACAATTGTCGTATCCAAATACTTTCGCAACGAAAATACAGGCTCAAAGATATTTACGTGAAAAAGCATGTACTCTCAGCTGTCAACAGAGATGGTCAGGATGTTTTTATTTCATTTCCATTCGCATAGAATTTCCATTCAGCTTGTTGCTCGTCCAGATCAATAAAATTTCTCACCTAATGTTAAAAGAGATTCCAAAAAAGCTGTTTTTGTATTTCACAATTAGGATTTATCTTCGTTTCAGGAACTCAATTTGTGCAGCGAGAGCAGCGAAAAAAGAGAGCAAATTGTCGAACTCCCAAAAGACGTCAAAAACCTTTGAACAAGTGAAAAATAAATATCTAATCCACTAAGTTTTCTTAGTGCTGTCTCTTATTTAGTTTCCTTTATGTGGATTCATTTCAAAAATCATATGCCAATAAGATTTTTCATAAGTGTGAACAAATATAAATTTACCATAAACCAAGCAGTTGAGTGCGATCGTGCATTTACATAAAAAGCTGTATCATTACATTAATAAAGCCGATTTCTTTCTACCACTGAAGCTGCACATAATGTTACGTGGATTTTTCGAGCTGTATATTCATTTACCATTTAATGTCAATTTTAGTTATTATTTTTGCAGCGAAATAGACCAGTCATTTCGGTCTCAATTGATTTACAGGTTACATTCTGAGATGGCAAAACCGGCAAATGTCAATTGAAAAAGATATTCAACAAGCCTAAAAAACGATTCAAAATCTGCTGATTTGTTTCAAGAGAAATAACAAGGTTTCAACTGATTTTCTTCTTGATTTGATTGAATAATTCCTTAGATATAAAGTTTTGATACTAAATAATAAAAATTGATAAATAGCTCTGATTTTCCTGGCCGAGATACGCGCTTGAAAAATTCTGGCAAGCTTACTCATGAAGGTCAATTTGTATCATTTGGAATATGATAATTCTAAACTTAAATTTGATTTTTGCATCAGACCTTGCCCATTCTGACGGACTCAAGTGATAAACTTTTTATCTCAAAATTTAGAATAGGACATCCCTTATTTATGAACTCAATACATTGTTGACCAAATTTTTTTTACAAAATGAGAATAAAAACATATTAAGCTTTCCGAATTATATTTTCAGATAACGATTCTCAGCCTTCAAACTATATATGAGATAAAAAATTGAATGGGATACAATTTAGTGATAGCCATTGCAAAGTTTAAAATATTTAGGATCAAGCCGGCGGAAAGTTTTGAAAAAAAAAAAATAGACCTTTCTTGTACGATTTTTTCAAGGAAACGAATGAAGGCTATTTGAGCCATCGCACGCTTCGGAAAATGGAGTTATGGCTAATTTCACCCTCGATGTTCTTATATTTTCAGTTTATAATGAACAAAGTTAGTTCGGACTTGAAAATTTTAAATGAAATGAATCATACACAGTAAACGAAAATTACCGAGTTCGGTAATTTTTTTACCGAAATCCTAACATGTGTAAGTCGTTAAACTGTTCGGTAATTTTTTCGGTAAAAAATAAACGAACATCGGTAAATCGATTCTTCATTTACCGATACTCGTTTATTTTTTACCGAAAAAATTACCGAACAGTTTAACGATTTACACATGTTAGGATTTCGGTAAAAAAAATTACCGAACTCGGTAATTTTTGTTTACTGTATATCTTGTGTGATTTTGTCCAAGGATTTGAATGAAGGCTATCCTAAATGGCCGTTTTACCCTCAATTTCCCAGCATTCTTCAAACAAATCATAAAAAGCTTGTTCGGAATGGAAAATTTTGGAGCAAATGAGATCTATATAGTGTGATTTTGCCAATAAATCGAATGAAGGATGTTTGAGTCACCGCACGCATTGGAAAATGGAGTTATGGCTTAACTATTCGAAAAATGTAAAGGAATTGAGGGTAAAAATAGTCTTAACTCCATCTTTCAAAGCGTGCGCTGGCTCAAATAGCCTACATTTGATTCCGAAAAAAGTCGCACAAGAAAGGTATCGTAAAACGGGGTAACATTGATCACGGGGTTAGCTTTGAGCAACATGAAATTTTGTCACATAATCATCGATAACTAAGTCTAAAGTTAAAATATCTTAAGAAAAATTTCTACGTTTAAAAATCTACACGTTGAGCTTCAAATTGGGTAAAATTTGGTTTATTTTTGAAAATTTTAAATATAAGTAAAAAATTATTTCAAAATCTTGAAATATTTTTTTTTTAAGGCTCGCAAACAAACACTCTTTCAACGGAAATAAAAGCGTTTAGAAGCAGCAGGTTGATTTATGTGACAGCTCAACTATTTTCCTTAGTAAATTTATAGTTTTGGTGTAATTTTTGTTGTATTTTGAGGTACATTTTTGATATTTAAAAAATAGTGACGTTTTCCAAGAGTAAACCAGTCTAGGAAAAAAAAAGCCTAGAACACTATCAAATGGTAAAGTTTGAAGGAAAAAACTAAAGGGAAATAGGACGACCTAAAGAATTGTCAAAATAGAGACTGATCAATGTTACCCTAAAGCATCAAATTCTGAACAAAGACGAAATTGATTTTAAAATCAAATTTAAAGTAGTCTAATAAATTTCTGCAACTATGTTTTATGTTCATAGGAGTCCAGCTCTGGTTTTAAAAATATGAAACGTGTCACATTACCCTCAACAGAAAAAATAATCGAGAAATACTGAAAAAAGTGATCAATCTTACACCGTTTTACGGTACCATTTACTCCAAAATTTACCAGTTAGAACAAGTTTTTCAGAACTATTTGAAAAAGGTTTTGAAATTGCGTGCGGTAGCTCAAAGAGCCTTCATTCGATTTCTAGGATAAAGTTTCACAAAATAGCTTAATTTTTTTTAAAATTAACTCGTCCAAGTTTTTTTTTTCTTCGATTGTTTACAAAATATAGGGGATTTAGGGGTTGAAAAGGCACTATATCTCCGTCCATAAGCTCGTGTGGCGTCCAAAACTATGTCCTATCGATTTTCCGGACATTTTCACTAAAATGAAGTGTATTTTCAAAGATTTGATTCGTGTAGGAGGGAAGATATTGAATTTCTTCGCGGTTTATACACATTTTTCCCCATTGTGCGTCGTGAGTCAGGATTATTTTTTTAAATAAAACATTCAAACGCTATAAACAAGCAAAAAATATCCTACTTTAAATCTTAGACTACTTTTGTCTCAAACTGTCTGCGCTATAAATTGAATAATATATCATAACCAGAATAAGGACTTGCTTAAGCTTGGTTCTGCGTTAAAAAAAAGAATGAAATCGTGCAAAGCAGCGCACAAACTGCCAACTTTGACAGATTGCTATTTCTTGTTGTTATATTTTCATGAAACTTTTTAACACAAGTTTGATAAGCTTATTTATTCTTCATTCAATGAGTTTTGCGGGCACTAGAAAGATATACAGTTCTTTACAGTAAGAGGTCTTGAGATTGCCTTACACAACTAGCCGTAACATTATCGAATTTTTCGTCTATATTCCAAATTAGATGAGATTATGTAAATATGTTAGAATATGAGGTTGATTACGGGGTTATCTAGCCGGTTCAGGAATACGAAAAATCAAAATGATCAGATTTATGTTTTAGATTTTCGGTTCCGGAACCGGAGAGATCGTCCAGCCTACATGGGCAAAGTCTCACTTAACCTAACGAAATGTTCTCTTTATCATTGTTTAATTTGGATTTAGGTTAATTTCTATTTGTGATTTAAGAAAAATGTGTTTTTCCAATTTTAAATATAATAAATTAAAATTTCCAGTTTTGTTGGGAGATGTTATTAGACTTTTCGTTTGAAGTTGTCTTTCCAGTTTGCGCCAGTACAATACATAATTGGAGCCATCATCAAACTCGCTCAATCCATCATCTTTGGAAGAAATTTAATCTGAAAATCCTCAGTTGGAACCCTTTCATAAACAACACAGAGAACACCCACCAAATTACTCCCCCATGTGTTGCCCTGACATGCGACAAGTTTCAAATTCATTCGAATAAGATTGGCACAACCAGTACACCATATTGCCAGGTATCAACAACAGGTTCTGGAAAGAAAATTCCCAAGACATGTAGCTCATTCGGCTGGATTGAGATTAATTGACGAAAATCAAATTAAGCCTTACCAGACCCGAAGATGACGACAACGAGGGATTGTTTCGGCAATAAGTCAGTCGAATGCGAGCTGGCTTGCCCACCATCGAAGTTTGAAAGAGTAACGCCGCCATCGTTTCGCGACTCCTTCCCAAGGATTTACTTCAAGTTATCTCATCCTTCTGTCGGTTGCCGGCTAATGATTTTCGGAAATACTTTCATGTTCATTTATTTTCGAACAAGTTGGAGCGCCCGTGATGAGCCCAACTATTTGATGAGAAATTAATGGCTGGGAATGTTTCTTCTGATGATGCTGATCTGAGGATGGCGCTCCCTTCCGCTTTTGTAAAACAAATAATCGAGAGGGTTTAAGTTCAAACCGTCTAAAAATCAGGACCAGTAACGATCCGCCGCGTCCTCTTAAATTACACGGTTCCCGGTAATTGACTTCCTTTCGGTGCCGCTTCCAGCTTTGCTGGCACGGATAAAGTTCAACCTGGACCTGCTTCCCGTTTATTCAATTCAGAAAAATGCAACAACAACGAGGGGTCAGCGAGCCAAAATTGACCGAAAACGCATCGGGAAAGGGCGCTCCAGATTTGAGCTGCATTCAGATAATCATAATTCACGGCACCCTTTCACCTTTAGTTACCCGGATTTTAGTTCACGTTTGATGCCTCCTTCCCTCACCAGAGTAATCACTGGTCCGTTTTGTTTTGGATGGAACATTCTTTTCTGCTAAATCAAGTTAATCTGTTCCACCTGCTGCTCATACTGGTGTGAAATTACTTTGCTCAGTTTATTTTGTTGTAATTTAATAACAGATGTTTTTTGTTGGTTTTTTTTGTCTGTATCAATCTGGTTTAATGTTCAAATCACGACATTGCCAGGTATTTTATATCTAAATAAAAACCTTCCAGGTGTTTTAACTCCGTTAAGAGTAAAACTTTGCAAATGTTTCTGTTGTTTTGGATTGTTATGACTTCAAAAAATCCTAAATAGCCCAGAAATTTGAGCATATTTTCGATTAAAAATGAGAGTTAATGACAGATGTCTGATTTTTTAATTGACGAACGTGCAAGTAAATTTCCAAACAAAAAATCAAAATAGAGTAACATATTTGCAAAATCAAGAAATTTATAGTCACTCTCGTAATTTAATTTCTTGTTTTTATGTATAAAACTGGCTTCTAGTGGTATTGTTATGATGGACAAAACTGTTCAATGGAATAAGAAAAAAAAACGATATCAGTGAAACACTATACATTTTTCGGATCCTTTCATATAGTAAAATTAACGAATCCATCTGAAATTAAATTAAATTTAAGATTAAAAAAAAAATTAAATTTAAAACCATACTACAGGTTCCGGCAATTTGACATAAGAGTTCAAAAACGATTTCTAAGGTACGCCTTGAAAAAACTTGGCTGGCAAGGAGATATGCCAGAATATCGAGCTTTGTGTATGCTGGTTGGCTTGGAATCACTAGAAAATCGCAGAAAATCAATCGACATGTTGTTTTGAAAGGATTTGACCTGTGGAAAATATTTTTCACCGTATTTGATGTCACAGATTTCTCCTAACGAAGGACGTAGCAGTCTACGCAGCATACGACCGTTCCAGCTCCCTAACCGAATTCAAAACTACGCTTGCAATGAACTAATATACAGAATGATGGTGCTCTACAATGCACATGCTAACGTTATAAAACTGAATATGTCCAGAGAACAAATCAAAAATAGACTTAAGTTAGTTTTTTCATAAAGGTAAAGTGTAAACACCATTAAAGATAAAAGGCTGAAGCCTAGGATCAATCAATCTAATATATAAAGATGAGTTGGACTATATATGTTTGTTTGTATGCACCTTATACAAATCCACACCGCTTAACCGATCAGCCTGAAATTTGGCACAGTTATGTGTTTCAACCATGGTAAGGTTTTAGTAATAGTTTTGAGCCCCTCCCACCTAAGGAAAGGGACCCTCCCATACAACTTTCGTTTTTTCTCCCACGAACCAAAAGTCATGGCACCCATTTTGTTGACCGATTTTCGTTTCCTTTGGCGGTGTTATTTTCACCATCACCATGGGCTGGGCATTAGAAACGACCATCCAGAGTTTACGTGTACTGAATAGCAAATCAAAGCTTGCTGAGTATTAAAAATTTGAAAGAGAAAATTTTGGCGGGTGTTTTTTGTCCTCCTACTATTCAAAGCACGTGGTACCGGTACGAGATATTGGGATGCAAAATATGCATACATTTTGAATTGAAAAATACAACTAGCCTAATATTGACTAGAATTATAGTGGCTTTCGAAGTAATTTTTACCGCCTCTGGGGGGCTTTGAGGGTCTACAAAAACATACAGTGAACTGAACAGTGGACAATAAATTGACTTTTTCAGCGGAAAAACTATTTTTAGTGAGTGTTGAAAAACTTATGAACCGATTTTCATAAATTCCAGCTTTTAAGAGCATATGATTTTCATATTTTTGGGATTTTTCATAGAGAAAGATAAATTAATTAGATTCAGAGTTATAAGTCCAAGGCTGCGATTATAACGCTTCGATAGCTTTCGAGGAATTCAAACGGGGGTTTAGAAAATTGATTAGGAAATTAAATCCAAGGTTTTGAGTTTTATACAATTCAATTTCATTGGCCAATTTCTAACTTTTGAGTCATTTTTGGTCATCAATGTGACTTGACAGCATTGAACACTTTTCGAAATAATTAATGGGATGATTGTGTCCACCAATGGAAACATTGAAATAGAACTCAAATTAAATCTATTTCTTAAAATTAAAATGGTAACTTCGGTTCAAAGATAGTTTGTTTTCGATAACTTCAAAAAACTATAAGTAAAACTTTCAAAATTTAAAAACAAGTACTCATAAAGCAGTGTGATTTTAAAAAGCACACATACTATTGAAAACATGCAAAGTGAGTTTTAAACATGGTTCAATAATATTCTAAAGTCTTTTTTGAAAACTTCTTAGTAAATAAAACTTGAATATACCATTGTACAGGGACATCAGCCAGCTTGAAAAGTGGGATGATCTCCAAAAAAAAAAAGATTTTTAACAAATGGGGGATGTGAAAGTTTAACAAACAGTTTCATCAGCTGAAGATAAAAAAATCAGGTAAAAGCTATTCAAGCTTCCTTAGAAATGGTGGGTGGGAAAAAATGTTTGTTATGATAGGATGAACAAGCATTCAAGGGAAATAATTTTGAGTTACTTTGAACACATATCTCATATTCAAAATTATGAATACGAGAAAAAAACAATAATCTCAATCTCAACTTAAAAAAGACTAACAAAACTTACAAAGCTAACATGGCCTAAAATTGGCAAAATTTCTAATATCTAATGATGAATACAAAGCTTCCCATATTTTGGAGAAGTCAAACGATTCATTTGGATTTTTATTTTATGCGAACCCGAGCAAGGCCGGGTAAAATCAGCTAGTAGTAAATAAAAGAACTAAGAAATAATTTAATAAAAAAAACTTTAATATGTGCTGTGAGCCTACTTGGTTGAATAATTCTACTTAATCAAAGCAATTGAAAGATTCCCTTTATTCAACCACGGTATAAGGAAGTTCAGATATCGGTATTTCGATTGCAATTTTGTATTTTCTTCAGTGAGCCTTTTCGATTGATGAATCGATCAGTTTAAAACGCTCGCTGAAGAAGATAGTAAGTTGCTATCGAAATTCCGGTATCTGGAATACTCTTATACCGTGGTTGAATAGCTTCAAAACTACCAAACTGTCATGTGCTGAAGAGAAGACCTCGGGCTCCAATTTACCCTAGGCAGTTCAGTCCATAGGGTTCGAATAAGGCGAACTCACCAGCCCCTCCGAACTCGAAATTAACCATCAACATAATTTTGCACACAAAATTTGAGTTTTATTCCCTTCGTGAACCAAAGCGAAGTCGTACTGCTAAACCACTTTAGCTTAAACCAAAATGGGAACGTGTCCACAATTCGAGGACACGGTTCTTTTCCCGATATGTAAATTGATTGATCCTCACCTCTTCAGGGTGTTCGATTGATTACTAAATTTACAAAAATATCACTTGGTCCCAGTCAAGATTCTCGTCGACAGTTAAAGATTTTGTGCTTGGCTGGATCATTCGGCCGAAAGTCACGAGGCCGCAAGCCATTCGGCCGAAGGTCATTCGAGTGATAGACGTTAGGTCGAATGGGTTATTCGACCGATGGTTATCCAGTCAAAGACTGTTTGGCCCAAAAGACGCAAGGCCAAAAGAATGTTAGGCCAAATAATCACTAGGCCGAATGGTCATCTGGCAATCTGGACGATAGGCCGACTGTTTATCAAAAGGTCGTTAGGCCGAATGGACGGTAGGTCGAATGGTCGTGAGGCCGGATGAAAGCTAGGCCGAATGGTCGTTTGGTCGAGTGGTCGTTAGACCGAATGGTCATAAGGCTGAATGATCGTAATAAATAATTGCTAAGCCGATAAAACATCTTTTACACTTGTCTGCATGTTAGGCCGAATGGTCATCAGGCCAAATGGATGATAGGCCGATTGGATGATAGGCCGATTGGATGATAGGCTGAATGGACGATAGGCTGAAAGTTCGTAAAGACGAACAGTCATCAGGCCGAATGGTCGTTCTCGCATCTCAATTTCTAGCGTCACACACACATTTTGGAGTAGATAATGTACAAAAGAAATGTTTAAGCTATTTACATCCATTTCACTGTTCAAAAATTTATGAAGCATCTCGGATTCAATGCTTCAAGGTGAATGTGAGTAATCAAATTAGCTAAGCTAATCTACATTTTTTTCCTGAGCTTCTTCCTACACCGCTAGGCTCATTTCAAAATTTGATGATTCTCATTTTGCAAGTGAATGTTTTAAAAAACAAAATATTTGAGAAGAGTATTTGATAACAATTGCTATGGATTTGAAACTGATCGGTAATTTTACTGAATCGTGATAATGAAACGTTGTATTATAATTATTATCAATTATGATTTTGATCCTTCAATTTCTAGATATGAAAACCAAAAAAAAAAAAAAAATGATCAAAATTTGTTTCTTAAGCTTTTAAAAAAGATTTTCCGAATGTTCATCTAGACTAATTGTCTAATTGCCGAGAAAATAGTCAAATGATAAAGGGATAGGTTTAATTCACATGGGAAAATTGTTCGGTGTTTTCGTATTAAAAATTGATAAGGGATGGTTTTCGCCTCTTATACCCGATTTTTTTAATCCGATTCTGTCTAACACATCTAATTTTGGGGATATGACGTTAAGAAGTTCAAAATAAAAGTGAAGTGAATCATTGATAACTGATGAAGTAACTAATCTACATACATGGAAAACAAAAAAAAAGTTTGAATCTGTTTATTATCCTCAAGATTATAGGAGAAGATGTAACAAAGTGGTTAACCCTCGGAAAAAAACAATACAAATTTGACCCAGAAAGTATTGTTCCAAAGATACAACACTTTGAAAAAAAAACATCAAATAATCGAATTTCGTTAAGTTAACTTTTTAATACTGAAGCTATTTAACGACTTTGTTGAAGACTGCAAAGCGTTTTGACTTAAGATTTTAAAATTTTCAAGAATCTTTTTGGTTTGAATCAAAATTTGATTAGCGAGGAAAAATAACAAAATTCATACTTCTTTACTTTTGACCTTAGGTCAAATTTACTAATGGTCTTCGAGAAAATGGAACTTTTACTTAAACAAATTATTTTCCTAATCTTCGAAATATTTTACACTATTGCCAAAAAAGTGCACGCGATTTTCCAATGATTTTTCAACTATTTTTTACTGAAATCAAGAGCTGATAGCGCCCCGAAATTATTCAAAATCAGTTTTCAAATTTATGCGCCTTGGAAATTTGAATTTTAATTTTCCTGTTATAACTTAAAACTGGGAATGTTATAAAAAAATAGCTGATTTTGAAAATCTACACTGCCGGCCAAAAGTTTGGGATCACCCACTAAAAAACATGCAAATTTTGATCGTTCATATCTCAGCCGTCTTAGGACAAATCTTCTGATCTCATTTGAAAGATAATGTGCAATAGCTATTTCGGAGGTATTTTGTCCAGAAACAATGTTTTAGTTTTGTACCTTAAACTTAACCTAAATTTACAACATTTTCAAACAATCACACTCAATATTCGAAGCCAATTATCTCGGGATTGGGTGGACCGAATTTCAAAATTTGAACCCTTATTCTATACCTTATTCAAAACAGAATAGAAAAAAATTGTGCATGAATTTAAGAATGTACTTTTATTTGACACTAAAGTTATCGTATAAAAGTTAGGGATCACCCCTTAGTATGGTGTATCTGCCAAAAGTTTTGGATCATTCTTTTAAAAACATGCAAGTTTATCTCATTTATATCTTTCTCATCTAAAATCGTATTGGAGGTCTGAAGGGTTCATTTGGAAGCTTAGGAATTGTTGTTTTTCATAAATTCATTCAAAAATTAAATTTTAAACATAAAAAAAACTCAGAATCATAAGTGTGAACTTTCAAAAAACAATTTACTTCAGGTGAAAATTTTATGGTTTTCACTTTAAAATATAACTTTTGAATGAATTTATGAAAAACAACAATTCCTAAGCTTCCAAATGAACCCTTCAGACCTGCAATACGATGTAAGATGAGAAAGATATGAATGAGATAAACTTGCATGTTTTTTAAAAGAATGATCCCAAACTTTTGGACGATAACTTAAGTGTCTATTTTATTAATTAAAAATGCATTCTTAAATTTTTGCACACAATTTTTTGATTGTGTTTTGAGAAGTATAGAATAAGGATTCTAATGCAACTCAAATTTTGAAATTTGGTTCACCCTATCGCGAGATGATTGGCTTTGAATATTGAATGCTATTTTTTGAAAATGTTCTAATTTTAGGTTAAGTTTTAGGTGCAAAACTAAAACATTATTTATGGGCAAAATACCTCTGAAATAGCAATTGCTCATTATCTTTCAAATGAGATCAGAAGATTTGCAATATGTCCTAAGACGGCTGAGATATGAACGATCAAAATTTGCATGTTTTTTAGCGGGTGATCCCAAACTTTTGGCCGGCAGTGTATTTATTCAAATTGATTCTAATTAATTTATTCTAGATCACCGATTAGTAATAAAATTTTAATTCTGGATGCATGATTTTCGATTAATTGAAAAAATTGAAGTACATACAAACAAACCCTTATCACCATTTATATTGAACTTACCGTTCTCTGAAACCTAAATGCGAAATCGACATTTGGTGTATTTTGCGATTGAAACTTGATTGTGAAATATCGATAAAAGAAATTTATTTTCATAATTTTAATCATTATTTGGTGGTGTTACAATTTCTTACCATGATTTTGAAAGTTTTTTTTTCTGTCCGCGAAGGAAAATTTTTAATTCCTGCAGATAATTTTTTTGATAACTTTTTGATAGTCTCAAATTTGAATGTACGTCTAGTCAGTTTCGTTATCTTTAATTAAGTAAATGAATGGGCTTTTTAGATGCATTCTGTAGAAATTGCAACAAAAAATAAACTAAGACTAAGATTATTATTATCGATTTGCGATTGTATGGATTTAATTTGGAATTTTTAATTGTTAACGGCTAAGTCAGACATATTTCTAGTGGACAGTAAAAAGGATTCGTATTGATTTTCAAAACTGTAAACAATTTAAAACAGGAAAAAAGATACCTACATCAACAAAAGAATTATAAACATAATTTTCTTGCTTTTTCTATGTTAAACATATCTGTTGCGAATTCGTTGGACAATCGGCGCTGGACCCTTTGATTGAAAGGATTTTTCTTACCATAAAGGCAATTCAACATTTAAAGGCCCTACGTTTTATTTACCTCTTAGAAGAATCAATTAATATATTTAAGGTTTATCAGCTACTGCATTAACCCAATAAATATGCCGCCAGCAGAAAAAAAATATTTCAAGTCTTACATTTAAATTAATTTCCATATTTGACTTTTTCTTTTTTATGGGCTGAAATGTTTCTTTATTCACTTTACAAGGATTGTAAAATCAACACTCTTCATCCTAAGTAGGGAGTTTTTTTTTGTCAAGGATGAAAGACAATGAAGCAAAATTAAAGATTTCAAGAATTATAAGGGGTACCAAAGAATTTTTCCTTATGGGCCTTAAAAGTTTCAAGAAGTCAAACTTCCAATAACGTCAAATGGACACTCAGGCCAGATGAGATGAGGGTTGAATTATTTCTTGATAGGTTAAAGATTGTCAATTCAATACATCCCATTCCAAACACAAAACTTTGGTAGTGAAAATCTAAGCAGCGAGCAGAAACCACGTGACAAGTTATTTGGAACAAACAATGGTTTCAAAATTATAAAAATAGGATTATTTAAATTTTTCATAAATTTTGCTTTAAACTAACTATGAGTTTGTGTTTTTAATTTTAAATTTTTTTTTTTCACGTTAAATCGTATTTGGTGTAAAAAAAGAATATCTTGAGGTATTCTCCAGCAGCATAAATAGCTGTGAAACCACCAAACTCACCTCAAAAGATCTGGTCAGATTTTCGCCCCAGATTGACCCACCTTTTCCACCAACATGGAAACACCATCCATGCTGGAGCTGGTGTTGGTAGTGGCCTTCCGTTTAGCTCCCGACTCGAACCTCCTTCGACCACAATTGGACTGGTAGCAAACGGTTTCTTCGGTTTGCCCGGGCCCGAGCTGAGGTCACGAATGCATTGCATCCTTCTTCAATTATTGAAACCTGATGATGATGATGATCCCCATCATCATCGTGATTGATATTGAAATTCAAATTAGGGAGGGATCTGGCCCAAGACCAGATATGGTAATGTGAAAAATATGGAAATGGCAAATCGCCAATAATTTGAGCAGCCGAAAATCGAACGCGAAATCAATTTCGAGCTGCTTCTGTGTAATTATTTGGAGTTCCGCACTGTTCAGTTCACCTGGTCGATGTGGAAACATGATGACCATGGTAGAAAGTTACTGCTAGGAAAATTTCATTTAAATAAAAAAGTTATGTATAATATTTAAAAAAAAAAGTTTTAAATTTTACTCTCAGCCTTGAACTCGTGGCCTATAACGCAAAGGCTGGTGTCCTACCGCCTGAACTACCCAACCAAACCCGTAGTGAGAACAATTAAAATCGTCGGCAACAAAAATAAGAGAACAATGCTCAACTCACCCGACAGCGTGAGGTTCGGCTTGTAATCGCTGGACGATTCGACGCTGGTGTTCAAACTGCCGCTGCTATTGTGATGGTGGTGTCCATGGTGATGATGGTGGTGGTGGTGATGATTGTTGCCGGCTGCTGCTCCGCTGCTATAGCTGCTATTGAGTGAAGCTGCCCCGCCTTTTGTTCCCGAAGACCCGATACCGATGCCGCTGCCGGGATTCGTGCCCGAACTTCCGGTGTGTCCGGCATTGGATGATGATGAGGAGAA
Organism: Uranotaenia lowii; assembly: GCF_029784155.1. NCBI lineage: Eukaryota > Metazoa > Arthropoda > Insecta > Diptera > Culicidae > Uranotaenia > Uranotaenia lowii. The sequence continues at coordinate 29,857,791 of NC_073691.1, read as the reverse complement.
GCGGGCTGGGAAGTGGGCGAAGGCAGGTTGCTCCAGAAACCGGTGCAGCGGGGGAGGTCTCAGTTGAGGTGTGTCTATAAATGAAAAAGAGAAATCAATAAATATTTTATAATTGATTATCAAAAAATTTAATAGAAATTATCTACAGTAAGCCTCTAGCAGTTTTAACAATTCGCAACATTTTTTTCTAGAATGATGTTAAAAACCCTAATCATCTCGATTCGGGAATTAATCGTGCTATAGAATCCTGAAAAAGGTAGTTTGAAAATTTCAGTTCCATCTTATCCATCAGTGACAGTAGCAAAAAATAACAGATTGCAGTCCCCCCAAAGGATGCATTGGACGTCAAATTCCGGGCACAAGACTCAACGCAATTCGATAGCCGCCTGGAAGCCCCAAATGGGGGTTGATTGGGAAATTTTTGTGCCACAAAACATGCACTCCTGAGCTTCTACTTTAGGAAAAACCGGTGCCATCTGAAATAGCCATCTAACTAATGGCCATTGGAGCCTTCAGGATGTCAAAACGAGAATGCCAAATGTGTTGCTCTGCAGAACCAAACCTTTATGTGCCAGATGAAATGTACGTTCCCCTGCCAATTTTGGAAAAGAAAATTAAAAGGTTTTGATTTTATACCGGAAACCAGGTGCCCCTGTGGAAAACTAGATATAGGAACAATCTAAATTGGAGAGGTTTTTGTTTCATTTGGGGGGTATTTTTCTTTATAGGTAAGGAAAAATAGGAGTTTGGATCAATTAGAGGCTAGTTGTGGCAACAAGTCTTCTGAGACAGGAAAAAAAATGCTGTTACCACACCAAGTCTCAAGTTGATACCATATCCAGTTCTTTTTTCCAGTGTCTGAAATAAAATTATAACTCTAAGAGCTCCATCATAGCTAAGAATAATCAGATAACATAGAAACGGGGATTTTAGCTGAACTTATCTGTTACTGTTACTGTTACTGTTACTGTTACTGTTACTGTTACTGTTACTGTTACTGTTACTGTTACTGTTACTGTTACTGTTACTGTTACTGTTACTGTTACTGTTACTGTTACTGTTACTGTTACTGTGACTTAGGGGTAAACGTGCAAAAATGGTCAATTCTGGATTTATAATCCATTTTCATGTTTCAAACTTTATTTTATGAAATTTTCAGAGTTATAAAATTTTTGTTCTTGTTGTTCTTTTTATCGAACGAAAGTTACAACTTTCTGAAAAATATAAGAAAAACGAGAAAAAAGAAAACTGTGTATCGTTTTTACTCAAAAACAGCTACGAGGCACGTATAACTCTTTAGCTCGAAGGGCCTCTCATGTCACTTGTAAAGCCCACTATGTAATGTGAATCAGTAAGTTATCCCCAATGTATGTTTTCCTTTTAAATATTTGAAATTTTATGAAAATTTTTGTTTGTTTTCTCAACAAGTTTATGAAGCCATCTGATGATTTTTTTAGATATGTTATACCGTTGAGCCGTGGATCATACGTTGAGTTATAAATCTTGAATCAATTTGTATTTTGGAGGCGCCGTTCTTGTTCAAGATTTCATTAATTTTCAATTTTCAATGTTCATCTCAGGCCACAAGTCTAAAAACTCTAAAATGTCTAAAAAGTTTAAAAAGTCTAAAAAGTCTAAAAACTCTAAAAGTCTAAAAAGTCTAAAAAGTCTAAAAAGTCTAAAAAGTCTAGAAAGTCTAAAAAGTCTAAAAGTCTAAAAAGTCTCAAAAGTCTGAAAAGTCTTAAAAGTCTAAAAAGTCTATAAAGCCCAAAAAGTCTAAAAAGTCTAAAAAGTCTAAAAAGTCTAAAAATTCTAAAAAGTCTAAAAAGTCTAAACAGTCTAAAAAGTCTAAAAAGTCTAAAAAGTCTAAAAAGTCTAAAAAGTCTAAAAAGTCTAAAAAGTCTAAAAAGTCTAAACAGTCTAAAAAGTCTAAAAAGTCTAAAAAGTCTAAAAAGTCTAAAAAGTCTAAAAAGTCTAAAAAGTCTAAAAAGTCTAAAAAGTCTAAAAAGTCTAAAAAGTCTAAAAAGTCTAAAAATCTGAAAAGTCTTAAAAGTCTAAAAAATCTAAAAGGTCTAAAAAGTCTAAAAAGTCTAAAAAGTCAAAAAAGTCAAAAAAGTCTACAAAGTCTACAAAGTCTAAAAAGTCTACAAAGTGTAAAAAGTATCAAATTTCTAAAAAGTCTAAAAAGTCTAAAAATTCTAAAAAGTCAAAAAAGTCAAGAAAGTCAAAAAAGTCACGAAAGTCAAAAAAGTCTAAAAATTCAAAAAAGTATTTAAAGTCTTAAAAGTCTAAAAAGTCTTAAAAGTATAAAAAGTCTAAAAAGTCTAAAAAGTCTAAAAAGTCTAAAAAGTCTAAAAAGTCTAAAAAGTCTAAAAAGTCTAAAAAGTCTAAAAAGTCTAAAAAGTCTAAAAAGTCTAAAAAGTCTAAAAAGTCTAAAAAGTCTAAAAAGTCTAAAAAGTCTAAAAAGTCTAAAAAGTCTAAAAAGTCTAAAAAGTCTAAAAAGTCTAAAAAGTCTAAAAAGTCTAAAAAGTCTAAAAAGTCTACAAAGTCTAAAAAGTCTAAAAAGTCTTAAAAGTCTCAAAAGTCCAAAAAGTCAAAACAGTCAAAAAAGTCGAAAAAGTTAAAAAAATCAAAAAGTTAAAAGGTCAAAAAGTCTAAAAGTCAAAAAGTCAAAAAGTCTAAAAGTCAAAAAGTCAAAAAGTCAAAAAGTCAAATAGTCAAAAAGTCAAAAAGTCAAAAAGTCAAAAAGTCAAAAAGTCAAAAAGTCAAAAAGTCTGAAAGTCTAAAAGTCAAAAAGTCAAAAAGTCAAAAAGTCAAAAAGTCAAAAAGTCAAAAAGTCAAAAAGTCAAAAAGTCAAAAAGTCAAAAAGTCAAAAAGTCAAAAAGTCAAAAAGTCAAAAAGTCAAAAAGTCAAAAAGTCAAAAAGTCAAAAAGTCAAAAAGTCAAAAAGTCAAAAAGTCAAAAAGTCAAAAAGTCAAAAAGTCAAAAAGTCAAAAAGTCAAAAAGTCAAAAAGTCAAAAAGTCAAAAAGTCAAAAAGTCAAAAAGTCAAAAAATCAAAAAGTCAAAAAGTCAAAAAGTCAAAAAGTCAAAAAGTCAAAAAGTCAAAAAGTCAAAAAGTCAAAAAGTCAAAAAGTCAAAAAGTCAAAAAGTCAAAAAGTCAAAAAGTCGAAAAGTCAAAAAGTCAAAAAGTCAAAAAGTCAAAAAGTCAAAAAGTCAAATAGTCAAAAAGTCAAAAAGTCAAAAAGTCAAAAAGTCAAAAAATCAAAAAGTCAAAAAGTCAAAAAGTCAAAAAGTCAAAAAGTCAAAAAGTCAAAAAGTCAAAAAGTCAAAAAGTCAAAAAGTCAAAAAGTCAAAAAGTCAAAAAGTCAAAAAGTCAAAAAGTCAAAAAGTCAAAAAGTCAAAAAGTCAAAAAGTCAAAAAGTCAAAAAGTCAAAAAGTCAAAAAGTCAAAAAGTCAAAAAGTCAAAAAGTCAAAAAGTCAAAAAGTCAAATAGTCAAAAAGTCAAAAAGTCAAAAAGTCAAAAAATCAAAAAGTCAAAAAGTCAAAAAGTCAAAAAGTCAAAAAGTCAAAAAGTCAAAAAGTCAAAAAGTCAAAAAGTCAAAAAGTCAAAAAGTCAAAAAGTCAAAAAGTCAAAAAGTCAAAAAGTCAAAAAGTCAAAAAGTCAAAAAGTCAAAGCGTCAAAAAGTCAAAAAGTCAAAAAGTCAAAAAGTCAAAAAGTCAAAAAGTCAAAAAGTCAAAAAGTCAAAAAGTCTAAAAGTCAAAATATCAAAAAGTCAAAAAGTCAAAAAGTCAAAAAGTCAAAAAGTCAAAAAGTCGAAAAGTCAAAAAGTCAAAAAGTCAAAAAGTCAAAAAGTCAAAAAGTCAAAAAGTAAAAAGTCAAAAAGTCAAAAAGTCAAAAAGTCAAAAAGTCAAAAAGTCAAAAAGTCAAAAAGTCAAAAAGTCAAAAAGTCAAAAAGTCAAAAAGTCAAAAAGTCAAAAAGTCAAAAAGTCAAAAAGTCTAAAAAGTCAAAAAAATCTGAAAAGTCTAAAAAGTCTGAAAAGTCTTAAAAGTTTTAAATGTTTTAAAAGTCTGAAAAGTGATAATTTTTTAAAATGAAAAAAAAAAGTGAAAAAGTAAAAAAGTGGAAAAGTGAAAAAGCGAAAAAGTGAAAAAGTGAAATAGTGAAAAAGTAAAAAAGGGAAAAAGCGAAAAAGTGGAAAAGTGAAAAAGTCTAAAAAGTCTGAAAAGTCTAAAAAGTCTGAAAAGTCTAAAAAGTCTAAAAAGTCTAAAAAGTCTAAAAAGTCTAAAAAGTTAAAAAGTCTAAAAAGTCTAAAAAGTCTAAAAAGTTTAAAAAGTCTAAAAAGTCTAAAAAGTCTAAAAAGTCTAAAAAGTCTAAAAAGTCTAAAAAGTCTAAAAAGTCTAAAAAGTCTAAAAAGTCTAAAAAGTCTAAAAAGTCTACAAAGTCTAAAAAGTCTAAAAAGTCTAAAAAGTCTAAAAAGTCAAAAAAGTCTAAAAAGTCTAAAAAGTCTTAAAAGTCTAAAAAGTCTAAAAAGTCTAAGAAGTCTAAAAAGTCTAAAAAGTTTAAAAAGTCTAAAAAGTCTAAAAAGTCTAAAAAGTCTGAAAAGCCTAAAAAGTCTAAAAAGTCTAAAAAGTCTAAAAAGTCTAAAAAGTCTAAAAAGTCTAAAATGTCTAAAAAGTCTAAAAAGTCTAAAAAGTCAAAAAAGTCTAAAAAGTCTAAAAAGTCTAAAAAGTCAAAAAAGTCAAAAAAGTCAAAAAAGTCTGAAAAGTCTTAAAAGTTTTCAATGTTTTAAAAGTCTGAAAAGTAAATAATTTTTAAAATGAAAAAAAAGTGAAAAAGTAAAAAAGTGGAAAAGTGAAAAAGTGAAAAAGTGAAAAAGTGAAAAAGTGAAAAAGTGAAAAAGTGAAAAAGTGAAAAAGTGAAAAAGTGAAAAAGTGAAAAAGTGAAAAAGTGAAAAAGTGAAAAAGTGAAAAAGTGAAAAAGTGAAAAAGTGAAAAAGTGAAAAAGTGAAAAAGTGAAAAAGTGAAAAAGTGAAAAAGTGAAAAAGTGAAAAAGTGAAAAAGTGAAAAAGTGAAAAAGTGAAAAAGTGAAAAAGTGAAAAAGTGAAAAAGTGAAAAAGTGAAAAAGTGAAAAAGTGAAAAAGTGAAAAAGTGAAAAAGTGAAAAAGTGAAAAAGTGAAAAAGTGAAAAAGTGAAAAAGTGAAAAAGTGAAAAAGTGAAAAAGTGAAAAAGTGAAAAAGTGAAAAAGTGAAAAAGTGAAAAAGTGAAAAAGTGAAAAAGTGAAAAGGTGAAAAAGTGAAAAAGTGAAAAAGTGAAAAAGTGAAAAAGTGAAAAAGTGAAAAAGTGAAAAAGTGAAAAAGTGAAAAAGTGAAAAAGTGAAAAAGTGAAAAAGTGAAAAAGTGAAAAAGTGAAAAAGTGAAAAAGTGAAAAAGTGAAAAAGTGAAAAAGTGAAAAAGTGAAAAAGTGAAAAAGTGAAAAAGTGAAAAAGTGAAAAAGTGAAAAAGTGAAAAAGTGAAAAAGTGAAAAAGTGAAAAAGTGAAAAAGTGAAAAAGTGAAAAAGTGAAAAAGTGAAAAAATGAAAAAAATGAAAAAGTGAAAAAGTGAAAAAGTGAAAAAGTGAAAAAGTGAAAATGTGAAAAAGTGAAAAAGTGAAAAAGTGAAAAAGTGAAAAAGTGAAAAAGTGAAAAAGTGAAAAAGTGAAAAAGTGAAAAAGTGAAAAAGTGAAAAAGTAAAAAAGTGAAAAAGTGAAAAAGTGAGAAAGTTTAAAAAGTGAAAAAGTGCAAAATTTTAAAAGTCAAAACTCGAAAAGCCAAGAAGTCGAAAGGTCGGAAAAAAGATAAAAGTGACAATATTAACAAAAATGTCAAAAATACATCAAAATGCTAACAAGATATGGCTGTGTATGTATCAAAAGCATAAGCAAAAGCAAGTATGCTAGTTTTGATAACTGTTTAGGGCAAAACTTTTAATTTTTTTTCCACAACATTGTCCAGTAATTTTGTTCATCGAAGTTCCTACGCCACTGAACCACAACAGCTCATCCGGTGAAGGTTAAGGTCAACGACGTTTGTTGCTACTTGGATAGCAGAAAAAGAAAAAGCAGAAATTTAAGCGCCATCCACAACGATTTGTAAATGTTACGCTCGCCCAATCTCCGATTCCTACCATCTATAAATATATGCACAAACATCATACTACTACTTACTCTTCCATCAGCTGATAGTAGCTGATTTGTGTATGGTAAGCAGTAAGGTTGCATATCGCGCAAGGCCGCCGCAAAACATATCGCACACATTTCGCGGTTTTGAGAAGCGTGAGAAAATGTGCTTTCATCCCGACGACGGTTTCGAGGAGAAAGCAGCCAGACGTGTCTGTTCCTGTTTCTAAAGAACTTGTAGGGTGGCCGAAGCAATTTTAAGACAGTTTTGATAAAAATTTCTCTTGGAAAACGGTGTGGCAACAGTCAGTAGATAAGTTTTCTTACCACAAAACAAAGCAGTTTTGGTTTTTTTTGTGTCTTTTCAAAAACTTGAGTATTCCTACTGAGATGAAAAAAAATTTCAAGTTCATTCTAACGGTTGCTAATCAGTTGCTTATCAGTTGCCTCCAAATTATGCAATCACTAGGATGAGTGAGCCAACATTGTACCTAGAGCCTACGTTGGTCCTAAGATGCCGAAAATAGGAAATAATTCATTTCGCTGGCATAAGATTCGGACATTCCCATACAAACAATGAGCTCTTATTCTTCCTCAATCCTATCCTAAAGTTTTTGCCATAAAAAGTAGTTCTTATAAAATTTTCCCCATTTTTTAAAATGTACTTTCCATTCAGTGCTATAACAGACAGCTAAATCAGAGCTAATGAGAAAAAATTACACTTCCGCTATAGTAGAAAGTAATCGTTAAAACACGAAAATCGGAAAACGTCATTTTTTTTAAATTAAAGCTCTTAACTGTAAAACCCACCCAAAAACATCCCGTTAAGATTGATTCCGGTGCGTGACGTCGGGTGTCATAATAACTTGGCTCGACGCATATAATTAAACACTCTTGAAAATCAATTTCAGCTATTTCACTTCAGGAAAAAAAGTGAGTAAAACATCGAAATCGAAAATATTGACCCAAGGGTGGGCGGAATTTTTCTTTCCAAAGTTGATCCTTTTTTTTTTGTTTTATTTTGTCTTTGATTCCTATCAGATTATTTCGACCAGGCCAAGATTGTTTACCATCTCTGTCGGCATCTTTTGCTTCCATTTTTTTCTGCTCTTTCATTTGTTGCTAAATTTCTCAAAATCCGACAACGACACCAGTTTTTGATGCCTTTGGGCGGTCTGTTTTGACAGGTTGATTAGGCTATTAACGGTTATCGGAGTCCTGCTGGTTTTGGCTGAAACAACGTAACATCCCTCGGTCCCTAGGACTCGCCCTTAAACGTAGTGATTAGACAACCGAACGGTTCCGGAACGTTTGAAAGAATGGAAGGGAAAAAAATGAGTCCTGTCAAAAGTTGCCACCGATGGCCATCCATTCATGAGCCACAAATTCCCGCCAAACTAGGTACAAAGCTACACGTGTTGTTGTTTGGCGATATTCCAGCGATTGACTGCAGACTACAGCAGGATTTAAAATTGGAACGGTAGTTCTGTCCGGTCATTTCCGGAACGGGTCCCTTTTTGGAATGTCATCGTTCCGCGGAACATTAACCACTGTCACCGGAAGACGACGGCGGCGTTCTCTGTCCTTTGGAAGGGATCCAAAGTCCAACGACTGCATTTGGCCAGCCGAGGACGACGACGATGGACGTAAATGGAACGGAAATGATGAGAGTCGTTGCGCCTGTATGTTTTGCTTCTAGCTTCCAGTCGCTGGCCGGCGTTTATCGGAAAGCACCATACATGCATACAAACATACGTGAACGTGTACTCACGGTTTAGCCGGGACATGAGAGACTCTGATGTTCTAATGTAAAATCCGCGGATCAACCTCGTTGTTGTGGTTTACCGGGGCTTGGTTGAGGTTTCAGGTGAATCGACCACTGTTCCCGGTTACAGTTTGGCCACGGATTAAGAGATTACGATTATACTCGATCCCAAATTTGTACACAATCAAAAAGTTTGCCAAACTTCATGAAATCACTCAGAAATTGGTTCTGTTATAAATTTTTGTTAAGTATTATAGATATCATCCGGCTACACCAAAATTTCACTTTTTTCGGTTCAGCAGTTTCTGAAAATTGTTCGAATTGTGTCAACTTTATTTATTAAATTTATATGGGAGCTCCCTCTTTTTGGATTCGGAGAGGCTCGAATGTATTATAGAAATTATTTCCGGTCTCAAAAACGGCTACAAACCAAATTTCACGTTTATTGGTTCAGTAGCTTCCAAAAATTGTTCACATTGTGTCGAATTTTTGTTAATTTTGTATTAAAGCTCCCCCTTTTTGGATTCGGAGAGATTTGGAAGTATTATAAGAATCATTTCCGGGCTTGAAAACGGCTACATACCAAATTTACCATTTACCGGTTCAGTTGTTTCCAAAAATTATTTGAATTGCGTCAACCATCTTGAAAACGGCTGTATAATAAATTTAACGTTCATCGGTTCAAGAGTTTATAAAAATTGTTCGAAATGTGTCACATTTTTTCATAATTTTGTATGGGAGCCCCCTAACCTAGGGTTGCCATCCGTCCCGCAAAAGCAGGACATGTCCCGCTTTTTTGTTGACTGACTAACACTGGAAAAATCAAATTTTTGTATCAATTTGAATTCTGTGATAAACAAAACAATCTCAAAATAAGCAGCATTTTTCATAGTTTATATAAGACAATATTGAATATCTCTAAAGATCTTGTCAAAACAGTAAGATTCTGCTTCACGTTCTGGAACACGTTCAACTAATGTATGAAGAAAATATTGTTTAAATTTTTTCTAAATATTTGTTGAATTAAAGAGATTAATTTTTTCGCCGGAATCTTATTAAAATTGCCTTATATTATACACCACCTGTTTCGAATCAACTGTCCGAAGTATATAAAGATGAAGGTTTCTTGAGTTTTAAAATATTTAAACAAATTTCCAAACAAACTATTTTCCATACAAATTACACACAGTTTTTTTTTCACTCGGAATAAAACCTGCCGTTTACATGTCGCGGCTTGAAATACTTTCTCAATCTGCGTTGAAAAAAATTTTTAGTGTACTTTCTATGAACAAGTTTGGCTGATGGTAAACATATAAGTTTGGCTACACAATTAAACATTATTAAGATTTTCTTAAATGTCCCGCTTTTTTTGGCTGTGTCCCGCTTTTTTTTCGTGAAATGTCCCGCTTTTTCTAAAAGTATCTGGCAAGCCTACCCTAACCTTTCTGTTGGAGCGGGTTGAAAGTATTTTAGAAACCATTCTCGGCCTTAAAAAAGGCTTTGCACCAAATTTAACATACATCGGTTCAGTAGTTACAGAAAATTGTTCGAAGTTCTTCAATTGTTTATTTGAAGTTTGTATGGAAGCCCCCCATCACCGACCTAAAAACTCTTACATAACAAATTTCACGTTGATCGGTACAGTAGTTGTCGAGTCTATGGAAAACAGACAGACAGACATACAACATTCATTTTCACATGTTACGACCAAAAGCAATAAATAAAATTTCAAAAAAAAAAAAAAAAAAACTAATAAAAGTTCTGGAAATTTTATAAAATTCAAAAACAAATACAAATAAAAAATTTAATGACAAAAATTTAAATAAAATAATGAAAACGGAAACAAATTTAAAATTTGAAAAAAAAAAACAAATAAACATGATAATTGTAGGGTCGCGCCCCTCGGCGACCGCCTCACCTGTGAATGTGATAACCTTGGTTCTTGAGAGTGTGGGAAGTCGACGAACGAATGAGATGGCAGACACTGTACGGTAGCCGAGAAGTGTAGACGTGGCTGTGACTTGTGGAGGAATAATTAATAAATATAATCTGTAGTGCGAGTTAATCAAAGTGTTTTAATATTTATCCGAAGGATATCGTCTCAACAATAATCAAAACAAAACAAGCGAAAAATCAGTGTCAAACATTATAAAATCAATAGAAAAATATTAAAAATTTGTACGATTGATAAAAAATTGTTCTAAAGACAATAACAATTGTTAATTTTTAGTTCCAAGTGAAATAAAGTTGAAGAACAAAACTGATTAATTTGACGGGTTGATTGTGTAACACAAGCCACAATTGACATAAATGATTTAAAACTCTCAACTCTCCGTTACCATACCATAAAGTCGTCTCGTGCAATATTATGCAAAATGGCAAATTGTAAGTAATCAAAATGGCCAATTGAAAGGAAGTAGTTTTTTCTTCTCAAGAGGTAGACTTCTTTATGGCCCGTCTAGAGAGGCTAACACTCACACTTACAATAACACCTCATGGGGTGGGAGAGTACAGGGAACAATGTCACTCACACACTACACTGGTACTTGTTACACAATGAATCAATAGACTGGCGCACATCACATATATAGAGTATCCCAAGCAACATTTTAAACTCCTTTTGGTTTTATAGGAAAATTTGGAGGTTTTATAATGAAATTGCATAAGTCTTGATAGCCATGAAGCGTATTCCGATAAGACCATTACAAGAACGATCTTCAGGATATCTACACAACGATTATAAAACCTTTTTAGAAAACCAAAATGTCAAATTTCAACGAACAGCTGATCGGATGGATTGTGACGAAAACAAACAAACCAGCGAGAAGAATTTGTACAAGTAAAATAAAAATTATTTTCTCTCAACTACGGCAGCAATAAAGAATCTCATCATTTGGTCATCTAATTACAGTTTTGTTATATTTATTTTAACTTCTGTAGGCAGGAAACAACCGGACATCCAGAATAAGGCAAAAAAGTGTCGGCTGCCTTACCCTGACTACTGCAATTTTGTGATTATGTTCCGGTCAAAACCTACCCTATTCGGATGTTTACCAGGTATTTTTATTACGGTTCCGGAGGATGTTTTTTTCAATAATAATCCATTAGGATTGCCAATAAAATACCTTTTTGGGTGGCGGAGGAGTAATCGTTAATATTGGCAAGAAAACATCAGAAGATATTGGAATTTCTAGTCGGTTTGTGACGAAAAATGATTTACTGTTACTGTTACGACTGTTTGTGAACTCAGTGTTAAGTGTTAATAAGTGTTGAATTAGTGAATTGATTCGAAAATTATGAAAAATAAATGAATGAAAGGTTATTTAGTAATTTTTACTCATTTAATGGAATCAAAAGGAAAATTTGCTCTTCCTTCTGGGTGTTATCATATCAGCTGTTTTTCAGAGCTGTTGGATTAAAGACATACAAATGGTTATCAAAAATGCTAATACCTATGTTTCCCGGTTGAACGCCATTTTTGTTTCAAAATTTTGGGACTTCAAATATTTGTTTTCTATAAGGATATTTTAAAAATTAAGCGTTATTTTCCGTAAATTGTCTAATTTGACGGTACTATCACATTATATTTTCTCGAATACTGACAAATACCACTTATAAAAAAGATATCCTACAAACCTGGATGATTTAGTTTTTAAATATTTGCATTAAACTTATTTGATTCATAAAATTACGGAGGGGCGTATTTTATTGGCCTCTTTTTCGAAAAATTAATCGACAAAATTGCATGCGCACCAATTTTAGGCAAACAATATAGCGAAAACCAAACTTTTTTATTCGTTTTATTGATCATATTACAAGTCCATGTTTTGTTGACCATTTAGCGCGATGAAATTTTTTTTATGTTAGAATTGTTATGACAAATGCAATTTCAAAACCTAAACGAAAAAAAATTATGGAAAGATTCTTTTTTTATCTTGAATCACCCCTCGGCAAAGATCTGTCAAGGCCATCTGGTTTTATAAACTTCTTGTAATTTTCTCTTCAGAACCTCCTGTAGGTGGGCCTTTTTGCTCTTATAGGTGTTTTAATGGTGTTTTAATGGGGTTTATAAAACTATACGTTGTTTTATAGCGAAGATTGCAAGTGCCCTTCCAGATTCTTATAGAACTTAAATTGTTACTTGGGTATTTCTGTCCAAAATTACTTTGCGGGGTAAAACGCCAACAACTTTATTTTGATAGATTTCGAAGATTTGCAAAGTTTGAAGTGAATTCTTCTTACACGAATGTTTTCCTAAAATCAGCACCTTGTAATTAAAAAAAAAATCCAATCAAACGCGAAAACCAATCTAAAATCTTATTTTAAGGCGACCACCAAAGTATTTGCTTCAAACATTCTCACCATTGATTGTATTAGTTGTCTAAAGAATACATTCAAATTATCATTTGATGAATTACTTCTGTAATTTGTTGTTTTAATTGAAACTGACATTTTATCAAACTCTAAATATTCGATCAAAATGCTCTCATCGATTTTTGGACAAACCGATCTCCTCTCAAGGTTCAGTTTGGTAGGATGTAAACAAAACCACGTGTTTTGCTCTAGATTTTGGAGTACAGTTTTCCATGAATACAGACCGATTATTAAAATAATAAATCGATCTTCCCCTTTGCTTAATTCTAAATTATAATATACATAAATGTATTATAATAACAACTTTTGATCGGTTATGAATGAAAAACGTGCACTGAAATTCGAATCCGTTCACTAAATTTGTCGCCAACAGCAGCAAAAAAAAAAATGGTTCAAACCGACACAGTTGAAAATAAATCCAAAATTTTTAAATTATTCATTTTTTCATGTAAACAGCTGATTTGATACCGCGTATAAAACCATTGTGTAATAACAAATATACTTCAAATTTGTTTTTAAAAATTTGAAAACTCAAGAAAATTTCCATCATTGTATTCTTTGGATAATTTAGTTTAATAAAAGTGATACACAATAGAAGGCAGTTTAATTAAGATTCCGGCGAATAATTAAGATCTTTAATCATGTGGAATCAATTTAAACAATATTTTCTTCATACCAAAGTTATTTAGATTGCATTAGTTGAACGTTCTCCAAGAACGGTTAACTGAATCAGAATCTTTCTGTTATTCAGTATTGTCTTATATGAAATATGAAAAATGCTGCCTATTTTGAAAAAAAAAAAAGGTTTCTAAAGCTTTTCTGTGTTGAACCAATGAATTCAAATTAAGGCTAAGGTTTGATTTTTTTTAGGAAAAACACGGAACATGCGGGGCGGTTGCAACCCTATGATAAGGAAGATTCTTTTTTTGATGAAAAATGATGATTATTGGAACTACAAAACTGATCCTCGTGAAAATTTATTTGTGTAAATACGTATTTCTTTGGAAAAGAGGGATGCCCAGTTCGTACCGGGTGCTCGTTATGTTGTTATAAATATTTGGTTTTTTACTAACGCTTCTCAAAGCAACCTTTGAAATCATTGGATGTAAAACGCCCCAATGTAGGCAAATGATTCTCCAAAACATTGGATCAAAACGACTCAAAAACAACACAATGTTCACAGTGAAAATAAATTCATTCGGATAAAAGTGAAATTATAATTTTTTTTCTAAGTTTAGCCACACATGAAAACTTAAACATTTTTCAATGAAAAAATGAATAATTTAAAAATTTTGGATTTATTTTCAACTGTGTTGGTTTGAACCATTTTTTTTTTGCTGCTGTTGGCGACAAATTTAGTGAACGGATTCGAATTTCAGTGCACGTTTTTCATTCATAACCGATCAAAAGTTGTTATTATAATACATTTATGTATGTTATAATTTAGAATTAAGCAAAGGGGAAGATCTATTTATTATTTTAATAATCGGCCTGTATTCATGTTCTCCTTAACCTGAATTAATAGTTCATTGTAACTGATAGGCTACGTTTAAGTTAATAGATTACAAATTACAAATTTCAAATTACATGTAGGACTTACATATATGTTATATATATTTTCTTTCAAATAACGCGTTTATTAGCGAGAAACGTGAAAATTAAACGTATGTATAGCAAAAACCAGGGAAAGCAGAAGTCATGTAAAAAAAACTGAACAAAATCAATCCGCGTAAAAAAAAAAACCTACGTGTATAATAAACAACTTCGGATGATATTTGGCTAAACAATTCAGCTGTTTTTATTTTTTAAAGAAAAAAGAGGTGTTTTAAAAAGTATCTTAAATGTCCCGGTTTTTTTTTAAGTATCTGGCAAGCCTACCTTATCATATTTACAGAAATATTAAAATAAACCTTCTAAAGGGCGAACACGAAATTATTGCGACACATTCAACACGGCAAAATTTTTTTTGCCATTGGGTAAAAATCAACCAAAATTTGCACACTTTCTCATTGATGTGCATTGTTTACATGCTGTCAAACTCGAAGTCGTGTTTTTCGTTCATCAAAAATGGAGGTGAACCAACGCGAGTCAAGAGAACAAATTCTTTCCAAACACCTGGAATTTTCTAACCTGTCGCACCGGCCGTTGGGAAAAATGTTGAACATTTACATAAACAAGATACAGAACTTCCCAAACACAACCAACGGCTAAAACTCGGGCACGAAAGCTCTACGCGAAGATGCTTGCTAAATATGGCTGCTGTGTGATGGACGACAAATTTAAGAAGAAGAAAATACCGAATTCGTTCGGCAGGTCATCTGCTCTTGCAGACTGAGGAGTGAGCCTTGCGTGACAAAGGGCACAGTAAATGGCAAGATCTACAAATCTGAGTGCCTCGAGAAGCGCCTTTTACCTTTCTTGCAGCTAGACGAAGCTCCGCTATTTTGACCAGATTTGGCATCATGCAACTATTCTAAAAGTGTCCTGGAGTGGTATGAGGCCAATTCTGTCCATTTTGTTCCAAAGGACATGAACCCGCCAAACTGTCCGGAGCTGCGCCCGGGGGAGCAGTACTGGGCAATAATAAAGCGGGAACTTCGGAAGAGCAAGAAGACAGACAAAGACGATAAGGACATGTTGAAAAATGTAAAAAAAATTGAGAAACTGGTACCGAATGACACTGTGAAGACTTTGATGGAGAGCATCAAGCGAAAATGCGTTAAATTTTAAACTCAAGGCTCCATCGATTAACTTTTCTTTTGATTTTTGAAGTAAATATGGTATGTAAGTACCCTAAAATTTTGATTTCAGTCTCGCAATATTTCAATGTTCGCCCTTTCAATCTTAGAGTGCTTAAAACGACTTCTTAGAAAACTCTCGCTTAAGGTAAAGTTCAAAAGAAAAGTTGTTAGAAAATTGGTGCTCATTAAAAAGCGAAATCGAAAAGTTTGTGACATACATCACACACAACGGCCGGCAAGGCGATATATGCGAACATGTGTTCCAAATTTTGCGGTTTTCCATCATCATTTGCTCCAATTTTTCAAACAGACACCACACACGGTTTGTTCGGTTCGCTGGAGAAGCGCAAAAATCAACAACAGCCGCCATATTATTTTTTCAGGGAATGAATATAAAGTAATTTCTTCCATAAATTTTAGAAAACATTTTCCAAACGCTTTCGCTTGGCGCGTCCCACCAGTCCCTTCAAAGTGTGTTGTAATCGACTTGTATATAAATTTGACGTTGCGGTTTTTCCTTTTCTTGCGCTCGGTGAAGAATGAAGAGTCTCTCTCGGTTTTGTCTGAATTGGAAAAAAGATGATCACCGCCATGTGTTTGAGAGCTTAGGAAAGTTTCAAGAAATTTGTTACCGGGAGTGTATGTTCGAAACATTATTGAATACAATCATTAACTGGCCGTTATTTTGTGCTGCCTCCCGATAATTACAACGTGTTGTTTGAACAGCTGCAGGATGGTTTCAGTTTGAAAATTTTCCTGAACCCGGAGTTCTAACACAAAGTTGGTGGTGGTGGCAGCAAGAAAATCGGCAATCACCGCGGGATGCCAACATGTATCTTAATTAATCTCCAGTGGAAAGTGTCAGCGCCTGACATTCAATTAACTTCCGAGATAAGAAACTGGCTGGAGTCGTACGGCAAAAAAAATCTACCCCTTATCAGTGCGAGAGACCACCCGAAAATGGGAAAACAAAACAGAAAAGAATACACGAATGACGAGATGTCATATGCAAAATTATGCTCTTTCGAACGACACTCGCACACATGGCGATCCTGTCAAATGATGGCTGGCGGAGGGGACTAATTATGGAAAGATCTCATCCAAGCGAGTGGGAGGGGAACAATAATATTAAGTGAAACGAGCCGATGCCGAAGCTATTTTTGAAAGGCAACTTTGACACTCTCTCTCCTCCGTATGATATTTTCAGAAAATTGATAACCCTTTGCCAGGAATTTACGCTCTCTCTCTCTCTTCCAATCTCACTTCGGTCGTCTGTCGTTCTCAGGCTCTTCCATTTTTTGTGTGTATTTGTTTGTTGTCTTTGAGATATTGCCTTCATTTTCCCGTGTGAGCTCTACGCGATTTGCGATAACGTTGCGGTTAGCTGGAGCTGATATACTTTTGCGCTAGATTATCGCTCAAATTTTTAGATTTTTTTTTTATAAATTAATAGAATTTTTCAATAATGAAAATAATCAGCATTAAAATCAAGAACGTAACATTTCTAAGAATGGACGATGAGAATCGCTAAGAAAAGGTTTTCCATTTTTATTTTTTCAAATTATATTTCAACACGTTCGTCACCATGGGACCCTCATTAAGGTGACGGGTGTATTTTCTGGGAGGCCCCGTCACATCAAAAACGTGTGACGCTCTCTTACTTAACACGTTCGTCGCCACGCTCATTTTGGTAGTTTTACTAGCCGGGCTAAAAAAAAATCTGGGAGCGAGAAAGAAAAGAGAGGGAGTTCCCAGATTTGCAACGTGGCTAAACTGAGCGGCAAACTTGAGTAAGAGAGCGTCACCCGCTTTTTGATGTGACGGGGCCCCCCAGGAAATACACCCGTCACCCGAATATGGGTGCCATGGCGACGAACGTGTTAAGTTAGCCGCTTACTTTAGCCACACGTCGCAAACAGTGGAGCCGAATGTGTTAACACGTTCGTCGCCACGCTCAATTTAATAGTTATAGTTTTACTTGCAGGGCCTAAAGAAATTCTCGGAGCGAGACAAAAAAGAGGGAGAGTTCTCAGATTTGCAATGTGTGGCTTAACTGTGCGGCTAACTTAAGAAAGAGAGCGTCACACGTTTTTATGAGACGGGGCCTCCCAAGAAATACATCTGTCACCCGATTATGGGTCCCATGGCAACGAACGTGTTAAGCTATATTATTTTTTTTGAGTATGTCAGTTATTGATTTTTAGTTTATATTTTTTAAGAATCGTAAGTTATACTGTTTCAGTGCCATATGTTCTGCTAAAATTATGCTTCACGTTCATCCAAATTAAATTCAACTAAACATGGATCACGTGTACCAAAAGTAAAAAAAAGCTACTACAATTTTCGAATAAAAAAAACTGGCACAAAAAACCAATCATTCGCTGCACCGCTATGGTAGGATTATTGTCTGTTGGGCCATCCAGCCTCGCCGTTCGCCTCATCATCTACATCATATGCCAATTTTCGGTGCAAGCAACAGGTAAATGATGCGCATCTCGAAAAACCTTACACCCCATCAAACAGAAGCGCTCGTCATAATTTCCAAATCCTTCACAGTTCTTCCACCGGTTCTTCTTTATGGGATGAACCCCCGAAAAGGTTATTAACATGAAGAATATGCAACAGAATGTAGGAGAAGAACTCGTGAAGATCGGCACCTCCGGAAGGTACACCTTATTCATAATTTTACTCTTTCTTTCCAAAAGGGAGAACACAAGTAAAAAGATCAGTGAGCGGCAAAGTTTGAATACAAAGGGCATTTCAAACCTGGCAAAACTGAAAAGGAAAGGTCACAGAGCAGTACAAACCCAGGTCAAATGGGAGGAACAAGAGTCTTTACCGGATTCATTTAAGGGCCCCGGCCGGTACGGAGAGAGGTAATTATTTTCCGGGTGGCGCCTCAAACACCTGACGCATATTGTTGTGACTTTGTTGTTATTGCTAAGCAAACTCTTGATCAACCACTGCCCCGAACCAAAATTCTCAAATTCATCAATATAGTTTCTGATACATACTGATATCATATTTTACAAGATGATAAAATTCATAAAAATATACAATTAAAATGGGTATTGAGGATACTTACTGGTTTTAGATCGAGGCTCCCGAGGTCCATCGACTGTTACTTTGATGGCTTTGGAGTAGGTGGTGATTTGTGGAGGGCTGGTGGATACGGTTATCGTCAAGGTGAAGCTTTTCCCTGCAAATGAAAGAACAAATTATCCATAATAATAATAACCCAAACATTTCTTCAGTGAAAGGTATAATTTTCATTCGAAAAATCTACCAGGCATAGAAGAAAGAATCTCGGCTTCTAAGCCAATAAACTTAGAATCAAGACTAGATCACAACTTACAAAGTACTTTTCCTGTTGTATGACATTGTCGTGTAGTTCTACAGTAAGGTAATGCTTTATTATGATGACTATGTTTGACATATGATTGAAACGAATACGTACATTAGACATATGTATTTTTTTTCTAAATGATTACTTTCTGTTTACTTAAGCCTCTTTAGTTCATCAGGTTATGTCACGAGACGGAACACGATGAAAAAAATATAAATAAATGGTGACAAAATCGGGTTAAAAAGGCGAAAAAATCAAAGCTGACGAAATCGGTCCGGGACAAAATCGGATATCTACTGTCTTTCATGGAAAAAAAATTATAGTATTGTCAACAATTTTCAACTTATATTCAATTATACTTCTGGTTAATTCTCGACCAACTATAAATATTAAACTTTCAATTGTATGATGTCCAACGATAACAATAATAGATTTAAAAATACGTGTATGATTGATTTTACGCACTCAACCATAAATATAATAGATTCAACTTTGCTGGTATAGTTGATTCCACTATAAATATGATAGATTTTTTTTAAAATATTTTTTATGATGCTTATGAGCGGGAAACTAATACTTCCTGCTGCTGCGACGTGGGCAATTTCTCCACTCTCTTCGCTTTCGTTCCTGGTCAGCCAGGAAGTCAACCGAACCCAGCGGCAAAATAATACGTTCCTCAATTCCTAAAAGGCCGTGTTCCGGTAAGTCGGCAATGAATCCTTATTTCAGGGAAAGCTCAAACTTGAGTACTTGATGCTGGAGTGAAAAATTGAGCTGCTGATTGCAGGATGCTCAATTTTAGTATCGCACATCGTGGTTTGTATTGCATTCTACTTGTTTACCTGAAATTCACGGAAAACAAATCGAATAAATAAAGTAATGGTAATTTTAACCTATTTTGGTTTCATAATTTTCGTCCCCTTTTCCTGTTCACCAACACACCTGCTTTCGCCGATTAGTAGCATCGTTCTTGAGAAAACGCAGAGGTCCTTGTAAACCTTCCACTTTCCGCCGTTTCCGCCAACCTTCCGCCCAAGTAGAATCGACGTTTTCCATGCCACTAGGGGCTCTGGTGTACTAGTCTTTTTTTTTTTTTGTTGACTTTATCGGCCGGGAGATTCGGTGGAAAGACTGAACGCTAAACACTTTTTTATAGTGCTTATAATGACTTTTTCAGAATAGTTAACAGTCCACATTTCGATCGGTCAGCTGAGATGAAGGGCCACTCCGATTTCGGGAGCCTCAACAGAAATATTTCTGTTGCCAGCCTGAGCGCAGTTGGTCAAACGATGCCCACACCGGCCGAGCTGGTACATTACTAAAACTGCTATCAGAACACACACAACAAGAAGATTTCCACCTAGTCGGATTTGCTTGTGGATGAAAATCATAAAAGTATAGTAAAATTTATGATATTTATAGTTGAATGTCTTCAATCAATCATTCGATTGTAGTTGCATCTATCATGTTTATAGTTGAATCAATCATACCGCTATGATTGAATCTAAAATGATCGCAAAAGGTCTATTAGTAGTTTATAGTTAAATCTATTATATTTAAAATTGAATTCCTGAATTCAATCATATAATTGAAGTTGAATCCATCATATCGATAGTTGAATCAATCATAAAATATTGTTAAATTTATCATATTTCTAGTTGAAAACATAACGCCAATCAGCAGTATGTCTAAAGTTTAATCTATTATATCTATAGTTGAATGCGAAAAAATCAACTAAACTTCGATCATTGATACAAAAAGCTGAAATAATTTGAACAACTGTCTATGTCTATGGGCTATCCGAGATAATCTTCTAGATCATCATCAAAATTTACTTATTTCAGTCTGAATTTACTACAGCTTTGATGAACGGGAATACCCAGAATTTTTTTCCAGAAAAAAAATTCTTGAACCAGAAAGAACCATTTCCCACACAGCAAAAAAATTTGGTGATATTACATCAAAATCATGCACATAGTTTGAGTATCAAAAGGCATCTAATATTACATTCTGTTGATGTACTCAGCTACATACATTTGATGTAAAAATGTTACACCTTATATTTGTATCACAGTAGACGAATTTAAGCACGCCAAATTGTATAGCTGTTAATGATATGGCAAGCCGTTACTAGTTTCAATATTTTAGAATCTTTCTGACAATGCAATAATAACTTCTGATTTTATTCGTAACAAGGGTCAAATCAGGAGTCCATCTTATGACTAAGATTTCAAATATTGAATGGGATGAGAAATTCCAATCACAACAAAAAAGCGAAGGTTTAAAGGGATGATTTTTTTATTATTTATGAGATCTTCACATGCTAATCTATGAACATTTCAGTCCTGGCTTGTAGCCGGCGTCCTGATCTTTATTGAGGACTTCCCCAGAAGGGTTGATTGAATATGGCGAACTCACTCGAGAATACTGTTTAATCGCTGGAAATACTGGAATCAAGTTGGTGTGAAGTATTATTTGCATTTTGAAAACAGTTTTCTGAACACAGATTTCACGAAACTCCGATCCCTGATTTCACTATGGAATGTTTTATGCATCAGATCCATTTATTTTGAGGTTCCGTACCCTTCAGATTTGTCCTTTGAATGACCACTACATGTCCACAAGATTGTCTAAAAAAAATATTTGAAAAATCAGTTGAGGACCTTCTAATTTTTAAACAAAATACTTCCCTTCCGGTTGTTTTGAAATCTGTTAATACTTTTTGATTCAGACGTCTCGAAGTAAATGAACCTTAAAACGAAAAAGAATTGAAAAAAAACTTTGACCAATGATTTGCTTAGATTTTTTATTAACATTGATAGCACTTACCGGCAAAACACACTTCCCCAAAGTTCACAACCGGTCCACAAGTTTTTAATGCGAGAAATTTCGAAACGTCAATTTAGATAAACATTGGCTACTTGATGTAATGCTACAGAAAAGGTTGTGATATTACACAAAACGACATGTTCACAGTGTGTACATCGTTTTGATGAAATATAATTAACAACGAATATAACAAATATTACATAGAACGTCTTACATCTCCTCAAATTACATCGGCCATCGTTACATTATTTTTTGCTGTGCAGAAAATTTGTCGCCTGATAAACCGTTTCCCTGAAAATTAAATTTAATCATCCAAACTGCAATTTAAAAAAAAATTTTTTTTTACAAAAATTGGATTCTCACAATATTATTCTTTCGCGGCAACGCAACGAGAATGAAGGGGCCGAGGTGGCACTAATCCGGCGAAGCTCCCAAATCCGCCCCCGCCAGCCGTCGGAAGCGGTTTTTTTTTTTTTTTTAGTTGGTAACCACAGGTGGTAAATCCCGGTTTACGGATTGTATTCCAAGGCATGGCGAGCCACCGCGTCCCCCCAGTTTGCTACTCTGGGTCCATGGGTACAATGGGAAGACTCATGATATACTCCGTGTATACCCCCTACTCCCTAAACTCCACCTGGTGCCGCAGACCTGGTTCCCACCTCGAACTGTTTAGTACACTATGCTTCAATAGTGGGAGGTCTATTCGCGCTAATGCGCTCAAAGGCAATACTCATTAACGAGACCACTTTCAGCAAAACCTCTCATCCTTACGACTCGACGCCTGAACTCTCCTCTAACGACTTGAGAACCGACATCTCCTCGCAATGACTCGAGATTCCCACACAAACCTCTCCTCTTCGCGACTTGAGGCCTGATCTCTCCTCTAACGACTTGAGATCCGACCCCTCCTCGCATCGACTCGAGGTTTACCTCTCCTCTGCACGACTCAAGGCTCGATCTCTCCTCTAACGACTTGAAATCTGACCTCTCCTCGTAATGACTCGAGGTGACCACTTGTACCCCTCCTCTTGTTGGTAAGGGGCCTGATCCCTCCTCTTACGACTCGGGACCCGACCTCTTATCATAAAGACTCGGGGTTGACCACACAAACCTCTCCGCCTGAAGGTTTGAGGCCTGACCTCTCCTCTAACGACTCGAAGCCCGGCCTCTTATCTTCAGGGTTCGAAGTTTGCCACCTTACCCGTCGTGTGCCAGATCGAGAGCAGCTTATCCTGGACTCGCGCCTGTCACGGCACACGCGCGGGACTTAACGCAACGACTCGGATGATTCCCGACAAAGACGTCATCCTACACCGACTCGGATGGCTCGCCCGGCCTCGAGAGCCACTCTACCCGTGGGTATTCCCCGAACGTGGAATAACCCTTTCCCAACGATTTCCACTGCGAAGAAGGTCGAGTCTTATCCCCGCAGCTTCTGTCGTTGAAAACCGCTCTACTCGGATACTCCCCGAAGGTGGAGCATCCTACGCACGAACGCGGCGCACCCACGGCATCCGCCACGCAGAAGGTATTGTCTTATCTTTGTAACTTCAACCGTGGGGTCGGACGCACTCTACACGACAGCTCCCCGTCGATGGGGTCAGTTTACTCCGACCGTTGTCCGGTCTTCTTTATCCCCCTTGGTTGGCAACCCTAGGATTTTTGGCCCGCGGATTTTCCTGCCCGTTGTGTGCCAAATCGAGAGCAGCTTATCCTAGACTCGCGCCTGTCACGGCACACATTCGGGACTTGGAACGCTACGACTCGGATGTTTCCCGACGGTGACGACATCCTACACCGACTCGAGAGGCTCGCCCGACGTCGATAGCCTCTCTACCCGTGGGTATCCCCCGACAGTGGTTAACCCTCTTCCCTCGAGATCCGCTACGAGGAAGGTATGGTATGGTCGGAAGCGGTTGCCCTAATACATTGGTCTAGGTCTATCAGCGCTTCCTAGGTCTGGGTGAAAGCTAGTTGTGATCACTTAGTCCCGTCCACCACGCGACAGCGTGAAGGTCAATGGTTCATTCTGAGGAAAACATTTTTGAAAAATGGTCGATTCTGGGGAAAAAAAATCTGGTAAATGGTGTATTATTGAAAAAAAAATCTGAGGAATGGTTCATTCTGGGTTTTGATTCTGGGGATATTTTATCACTTTTACGATTTAAGAAAATGAACGAGTGGATTTTTACATTTTGGAAAAAAAAAAACATAAATTGGAGCAAGAATAAAGATAAATTTTATGATTATTATCAAAAGATCAACGGCGTTCAATCGAACGCACTTTAAACTCGCAATCAACGAGAAATCGAACTGTCCCGGTGGATGTTTATTTGAATGTCAACAGCAGAAATGAGACATCCCAAACGATAAGGATGATGATGATGATGTTGATGTTGATGATGATACAGGCGGATTCGATGATGTTGTAATGGGATATCCCGACCGGACGAGTCCTGGTCCGACACATGTTTTCGCGACTCCCCTCCGTGAGACCATTCAAATTGCCACTGTCCAAACCATTCGCTAGGAAAATTGCCGCTGGGCCGCGCAAGTCCTTTACAGTGACCGACGGATAGACGAATCCAGTTGAATGTTTCCGGCGGAATGGGCAGACCGCTGAATAACTGTCAGGCGGATCTGAGTTGAATCTTTTGATTTTTTGTTCTGAGAAAAATAAACACAATTCATGAAAAAAACTTCTTTTATGTTTTGCTGCTCTTTTAACGGTCTTTTGAGGCCGTTTTTTAAATATCTAATGAAAAAACAGAAGAAAGTTTTTTTTAAAGAGATTTCATGAATGGGATCAGAAAAAAATAGGATTATGGTTTAGTAAACGACCCATTTTGAACCAGTCGCATTGTTAACCGAAACAGGAAAACTCTTGAAAGAGTGAGGGTGGGTTTCAGTTCCCCCAATTGCTCCGGACATCCGTTGTCCATCGTTAAGCCGCTTTGTGTTTGTTGGGTGATAAACATTTTCCGGAAGGGTTGACCCACTCCAGCATTCACAACGTCCAACAAACGAAACCAAACCCATATTCAAGCTGCCGGTAATGAAGCCAATGCGTTGATGTAATCACTTTATTAACAACATCAACTTTAGTACGTTGGAAGGTCGGAAGAGGCAACAACAAGGGGTGATGATTATGTCCTAAATTTGTTGAGTTTTGTCATTTAATTGATGCTTCATGCAACTTACGGTCATTTGTTGTAGATTGCAGTTAAGGATTCAAGGATATCAGTCAGTATATTTGGCTGTCGTTGACAGCCAATGATCGTCAGCAGTAGTCACGTGTCCTAAAATTAATACCAACTAGCTTCATTCGAAGAAAATGATACATCGTAAAATTGATTTCAATCCTCAATCACCCACTGCGAAAAACTATTGGCTTGTGGTTTGGTAAAAACTTAATATCGTTTCAGAGCAAATATATTTGGGTTCTAGTCCTTAAAGCTCATTGAAGAAGCCCACAAATCGTTAAACCATTCACAAGCCAGCCACAAGTGACTTTCAACGCTGCATGGGCTTAATTGTTTATCTTGGGTGGATTCTTCCTTCCAAAGGATAGTAGCAAATCCCATTGCTGAGATCAGAACTATTCACAAATGAGAAAGACGTCGTCTCACCAGACGACGTTAACAACATGGTTTTCTTTCGGGCTGAATATTAAAAGCAAAACAATTTATTTCAATTGACTCTTCTCAGTTTGGCCTACCGGAAACATCGGCCTCAGTAGAAGTCCAAGTGTTTTCAATTTACTGCTCAATTTATAGGTTATGATGTTATAAACACTTTCAATTTGCAGTTCAACTCCTTGAGCCTGAGCCAATCAGGGATAGGTTCAGGATGCTGAGATAGCTTCATGCTCAGCATGTCCGGATGTAATTGAATCGAAAGATTTACTGCTTCTGATATTTTTCATGCACCCTGACCTATGTGTAGTACTTGTTATTGATGTAGAAGTCGGAATATAAGTTTATTTCTGAACAGCAAGAAGACTGCATTTTTTTCTTCATTATAGGAAGGATTAGGTAATGTAGCCTCTAGCTGGTTCGTCTTCACATAAACATCGGTATGTCTTCCCAAGTAACCAAAAGTGGCATAATTACCCAATTTTTTGGATTCAAAGTTCTCATCTGGCTGAATAAAAGGTACTCGAGACCTTTTTTCGTAAGTGCTCAATTTAGACTTCCTAACGAACTTTTTAGTTCCGTGCGAAGCTTCTAATGAACTTTCAAGTTTCATGCGAAACTTCTGCAGAACTTATGTGTTGTTCGAGTTGTGTCGAAAGTTTGCACATGATTTTTTCACAATGAAATTTTTTCAAAGGCTTTCTTTATTGGTAACAGTTTAACCTATCTTGTTCATCTGGATTTTAATTGCAATGCACATTTCAAATGATCAACAAAAAAGATGCTTTAACCTTACAGTCGACGGTGATTTGAACAAAAATGTATGGAGGAAGGAACATTGCAATGTTAAGGGGGGGGGGGGGGGTAGGGTCTAACGGGTATAAAAAAACACCATTTTCACGTTT
This sequence comes from Uranotaenia lowii, assembly GCF_029784155.1. Lineage (NCBI taxonomy): Eukaryota > Metazoa > Arthropoda > Insecta > Diptera > Culicidae > Uranotaenia > Uranotaenia lowii. Next base: position 29,832,041 of record NC_073691.1, on the reverse strand, counting down.
TTTTTTTCTAGAACTATCGTTCAAACAAATGTATTCAATTTTTTTGCATTATACAAAGCATTGTTAAAAGAACATTTAGTAATTTTTTCGTAGAAAAATATTGAAAAATGAGTCGGTGACGGAGCACTTTCGAGGATGCCTTTTAGAAAACAGGATTTGCGGTGGACACTGTATCTCAGCACAGAATCATCTGAAGTCAAAAAATCAGAGCAAAATATTTTTAATAGATGTTTTTCTGGACCCCAACGTTTTTATTTGACTTAAAAAAAATTTATGAAATTTTTGTGGCTGTTTGAAGTAAAAACTACGATTTTTCTCGATAAAATCCGCCATTTTTCACCTGTAAAATCTCCCCAAAGTAAAAAAAACAAAAAAGAAAAACGTTGGGGTCTGGTATTTTATATGTAGAAAATATGTTCCAAATTTGAAAAGAATCAGATAAGTATGTAGTTCTCAAATGATCCAGAATGAATAACAGAATATCTGTGCTGCGAACAAAAGAACGACGAATTGAAATCACAAATAAATCAATTATTTTTAATAAAATGATTATATGAAGTTAATCTAAAAGGTTGGTATTTTACAGCAACTAGAGCAGTGGTTTTCAAACTTTTTTCAGTTCTCCCCTTTTTCATAATTTTCGAGTTCAACGCCTCCCCTGGGAAAATTTCAAAAAAATCTTTAAAAAAGTTTTTAAGGATCGTCGAAGACCCATTAGTTTTTAGCTTAATATTGCTTTAAGACTTAACTCAAAATTCATTCAAATTTTGTCAATCGATTCTTCTTATGAACTATTTCCAAAATCTTATGAAAAAATCCAAATTTTCCAAAAATATGTGAAAAATGGCCAAACACATTATAAACGTGTATTTTTTAAATAAGGTTTTATACCACGAATTTCAAAATTAGGTTTGCCCAAATATTTGATACGAAATATAGGAACATTCCGACCCGGCCATGGTGCTTGGATGTCATTGAAAAAAATCCGGATTTATTCACTTTATTTGTCAAATTTGTCAAAGAAAAAATTGCGTTGTAAAATTTTTCTCTTTATGCGTTCAAAACAAAGTTTTTTTTAGGAAGTTCCACAGAAATTATCATTTTTTTAACCCAAGGATAAGATTTAAAATCAATCGAAAAATTTGGTTAAAAATGATTTTTTAAATTTTACTTCTTGATTTTTGTTGAGTAATTCTTGGGTTTGGACAAAATTTGCCCGGACATTGCCCGAATTTTTGGTCGAGAGTTTTCAAAAAAAATGCCGGGATTTTTCAGGTTTTTAAATGAAAATGCCGAGATTTGCCCGGCCCGGCTACGGGCTGAATAAATTGTAGCAACCTAAACTTATACCCTTTTGGCTTCAAGGGCCTAATATTGCTTCAACAAAAAATACTAATTTTATGTCAAGTTTACTGGACAATTACTCAAACTAATTGATTAGTTGTGTTTTGATATAAAATCATAAATCGTAAATTTTAGTAAACAGAATTTTAAATTCATCGTTGATTTGCGTTAGACAAACTTATTACTGTCGAGCCGGTGAAATAACGTTAAATATACTATTATTTCTTGATATCTATATTTGAGCCCTATTCAAAGTCATGCAGCTTTCACAAGTCTTAAAGTATAAATTAAATTCTTATAACTGAATTACGGCAATGACAGCAATAAACGAATAGATTAAAATTTTATCCATGGCAAATAGCACAGTTGATTTTTTAATCCATTGAAATAAAGATGAACAGATAAGAACTTAAAACAAAAATTCTCTTAACCAAAACAATTTCTTTCATTTTTATTCCAAAATATCTATCACAAAATCACAGATGGCGCCTTTTTACATAGATATTTCCGAAGGTTTTTTCTGTTAGGCAGATTTTTTTAGACAATTCATTTTAAAGATATTCAAGCATTCCAAAAGAAGATTGCGAGATTGTCTGGTTTTATCCGGTTTTCTCTGGATATTCAATGCAAAATTTGACAAAAGTCCGGTACGGCCTGTTGGCCAGAATTTTATTGAAAAAGTTCGAATTTTTCCCGCATCTTTCATTCATTTGCCATAACAAAAAAATATGTGTTGTAAAATTTTCATAAATGCGTCCAAAATGAAATTTTTTGTGCAATTTTTATAAAAATAATCATGAAAAGTTTAGGAGCTCCTGAAAACTTTTTGTTATTGATTAATTATGTTAAGTTATTTATGGGTTTTGACCAAATTTGCCCGGGTATTGCATTTTTTTAATTCGAAATTTCGGAATTAATTGCTCGAATTTTGCCAGTTTTTGGATGAAACAACCCGGATTTGTCCGGCCCGTCTACGTGCTGGAAAAATACTGACAACCGTCTTCTAAAATGAATTCAAAATAAAGCCATCTAAATTGAATCTTTTAAGTATAACCCAAAAAAAAATCTTACAAAACAAGATCAACATGAAGGGCGTATACAAAATAAGTGACAGTTTACAAAAGTCATTTAGGTACATTTTGGAAAAAAATATAAAGATACTGGAACAAAAATTTGCTTGCAGCTCTGCGAAATCATAGACATGTTATAGCAAGTTCACTGGTGTTGAGAAAAAGGGGTAAAAATTTTGAAATTTTGAAATTTTGAAAATTTTGCCATTTAAAAATGATTTCAAGATCTCTGGGCGTTGTATTGTTTTACATCACTGTTTCTTTTTCAGCCGTATGTGATAGAAATATTGCTATTTTTGCATCACAGCACAGATCTTGAAAATGTTTCTGCATTGCAAAATTTTCAAAATGTGCAAAAAGTGACAAAATTTCTACCACTTTTTCCCAACACCAGTGAACCTACTCTTAGTCTTGAAACTGATATTTGGTTCTGTAACGTAATTTTATTGTATTTTTATTGTATTGCATTGAACTAACTCGTTGTTATTTCAAACCTACGTTGTTTCGTGATTTGTGAAACGACCTCACCGCCCCACTGATCTCTTCAAACGCTCCCTAAATTTCAAAATTGAGCTCACCGCCCCCCTGAACGCTCTCAACCCCCCAAAAGGATGATAGGGACCTCTTTGAAAAAAAAACACTACAACCGTCTGGAATCTAAGTCTTTAAGCGAGCAAAATTTTCAAGTAAGTATAACATCTAGTCACAGTTTCAATAACTTTCAAATAAAAATCGACGGATATCAAACTTCAAAGCAAGATGAAGTTGATTCTTTTTTTATAATTTTGTTTTATTCTAGGTCTCATGTGAAGGCTGAATAGCTTTCTTACTTACTTACTTAATGATCCCGCGCCGATCCTCCGGTGCATAGGGCCGTGGTAAAAGACCTCCACTGTTGACGATCCGGAGCCAGCGTCTTCACCTGGTCCCAGTCAAGATTCTCGTCGACAGTTCGGATTTCAGCGGCTAGGCTTCGCCGCCACGAGTTTCTGGGCCTGCCTCTTCTTCGATGACCTTCTGGATTCCAATCTAGCGCCTCTCTGCAAATCTCGTCTTCATCCCTTCGCAGCGTGTGCCCAATCCATCTCCACTTACGTTCCCGAATCTCAATTTCTAGCGCCCTTTGATGACACCGGCGATGTAGTTCCTTATTCGAGATCCAGTTGCCAGGCCACCAAGCGCGGATGATGTTCCGCAGGCAGCGGTTTACAAATACTTGCAGTTTTCGCGTCGTCACCGCATATGTGCACCAAGTTTCGCACCCGTACAGCAATACGGATTTGACGTTTGAGTTGAAGATTTGGATTTTTGTTCGTAGAGAGATCGGACGTGACCGCCAGATGTTTCGGAGACTCGCAAACGCAAATCGGGCCTTTCTGATCCGGGTTTCGATGTCTTTCCTGGTACCACCATCAGGCGTTATCTGGCTACCAAGATACTGGAAGCACTCCACTTTCTCAACTTGTTGCCCAGCTACCATGAAACTGGAGGGATTTCCTGTGTTGATCTCCATTGACTTGGTCTTTCCGACATTGACTTTGAGACCTGCTGCCTTGGAACTTTCGGTGAGGTCGTCGAGTTTGCTCTGCATGTCCGGTTGTGTTTGGGCGAGCAAAACAATATCGTCAGCCAGGTCAAGGTCGTTCAGTTGCTCCATTGTTAAAGGATTCCACGGCAATCCTCGGTTCGGTGCACAGTCGATCGATCCAGTCAGAATCTCATCCATTACGATGAGGGAAAGTAGCGGTGATAAGATACATCCTTGTCTCACTCCAGCAGTTACCGGGATTGGTTCGGACAAGACACCATCGTGCAAGACCTTGCACGAAAATGCCTCGTACTGTGCTTCGATGAGATGGACTAGTTTCTCTGGGACCCCTCGTCGCCTTAGAGCCGCCCAGATGTTTTCATGGTTAAGTCGGTCGAATGCTTTTTCGAAATCAACGAACACCAGCAGAAGAGAGTCCTGGAATTCGTTGATTTGTTCCAGTATGATTCGTAGCGTTGTGATGTGGTCCACACATGATCGTCCGGATCGGAATCCAGCTTGTTGCCGTCGGAGTGTAGCGTCGATTTTCTCCTGGATCCTGTTCAGAATCACTTTGCAGAGAATTTTTTGGGTTGTACAGATCAACGTTATGCCTCGCCAGTTACCGCACGCTGTCAGGTCTCCTTTCTTCGGGACCTTTACGAGGATACCCTGCATCCAGTCGGCCGGGAATGTTGCAGTATCCCAAATGTCAGCGAAAAGACGGTGCAACATTTGTGCTGACAGGGCAGGGTCGGCTTTCAGCATTTCAGCAGGGATGCAATCGATCCCAGGTGCTTTGTTGGATTTCATGTTTTTGATTGCCGCTTCTATTTCAGCCAGCGAGGGCGCTTCCGAGTTGACGCCATTAATGCGACTTACTGTTGGCACTTCGAGCTGCGGGTTTTGTTGGCCATCGCTATTCGTGACTCGGAAGAGTTGTTCGAAGTGCTCAGTCCATCGTTTGAGCTGATCTGTTCGATCGGTCAATAACTGACCTGCTCGGTCTCTTAGCGGCATTCTTGCATTAGTCCTTGCACCACTGAGGCGGCGAGAAATGTCATAAAGTAATCGGATATCTCCATTGGCGGCGGCTTTTTCTCCCTCTTCGGCTAGGGAGTTTGTCCAGGCTCTCTTGTCTCGTCTACAAGCTCGTTGAACTGCCTTTTCCAGCTCCGCATATCGTAAGCGGGCGGCTGCTTTGGCTGACCCGGTACATGCTCCTTCTTCCACAAAATTTACCGAGAGTACCATGGCTCGTCGTGATAAAGGCATTCTTGATTCCACACCACTGTTCTTCGACTGTTCCGTCTGTCGGCAGCTCCGAGGCTCGGGATTCTAGCTGTTCAACGTATGCCCTTTTCACCTCTGGATTCTCCAACCGGCGGACGTCGTATCGACACCCGACTCTCTCCTCGCGCCGTTGGACACGCGCAACTCTCAGTCGTATCTCGCCAAGAACGAGGTGATGGTCAGATGCAATGTCTGCGCTTCGTTTGTTGCGGACATCAAAAAGGTTCCTTCTCCATTTTCGGCTGATGCAGATGTGGTCAATTTGATTTTCTGTTCGGCCATCTCGGGATACCCAAGTGACCTTATGTGCTGGTCGATGGGGGAAGAGCGATCCACCGATCACCATGTTGTTGTTGCCACAAAATTCTACAAACAGCTCTCCGTTTTCGCTCATCTGTCCTAGACCATGGCGCCCCATGATGCTGGATTTGAATGTCACCCTTCGGAATTTTCTCTACCACGCTGTTCAGTTGACTGTAAAACTGCTCTTTCTCCTGCAAGTCGGCAACGTCAGTTGGCGCATAACACTGGACCATTGTAAGGTTTCTAACCCGTGTTCTAAATCCACCGAGGTTGGGTACCCGATCTCCGCTTAGGTTACTCGCACCACAGCCGGCACCGCGGGGAGGTAGAGATAGGAGTTGTGAATAAGAGGTGATATGACCACTATGGGGTCTCGTGTTGCACATTATCCACCGTTTACCAGCCAAATAATAGCTTTCTACTCGGCTTTTATTATGGACTTTGAAGTACCGATGAGAACTTACATTTTTAGCTAAGTAGAATTCTATACAACCGAAAAGAAGAACTAAATAAGCTTTTATGAACCCGTCCTATGGAACTTTTGGTTACTTGGGGTGTCTAAAAAGGTCGCAAATTAAAAATACTTTGCGTTTTTAATGATTCAATAGCATGAGAACCCAAACAATCCAAGCAAATAAACTGGTATATTATTTATGTCAGATCACTGATTTGATTTTTTAAGAATTATACTTTTTCACAAAGGTTATTTGTGATTGTTGTATTGTTTTTTCTCTTTTGTAATTCTTGTCATTATTTTTACTCTCTTGTTTACGAAAAAAATACATTTTGAAACACATTGAACATAACTGAGCTGAAAAACTCATTTTTCCAATTGACTATTTTAAGCAACGAATCAATCTGCTGTTACCACTAAGCTGTGTCGTCCTCGTGGCTTACGAATGGCGGCGGCAGCTAGTTATGTTGGATGTCGTGGGCGGTTCCTCTAAAACCACTAAACGTTGGTTTTACGTGTAGGTACGATTTTTTTCCGCCGTTACGCCGTAAGGTCCTCTTCAACTAAGCCGCCGAAACCACATCGGCCACACTTTGAACCGCGGCTTGAGGCACACCGAGGAGGATAATACTCCGCTTCATTGTAGTAAATTATGGCCATTAATTATTCCGCTTGCTCTCCGGGAGAGGCTCACCTGGAATCGGGGCTAACGTAAATCCGTCTTTCGGATGTCTTTTTTTTTTTTTAAATTTTTGACGAACCGTCCACCCCTTCATTTGTCCTCTTGGGTGAGGTTCCTTGCTCGGCTTACTGTCTTTCTTCGGCGCGGGCAAGCGAGACAATCCGTCTGCAGGCATCAGCCAGATCACTACAATCCGGAATGGTGAACATGGAGTGAACAAAAATAAAAGATTACAGATCTGGATCGCAGAAAGCTCGCCGAGCGGGATCGTAAAAATGATTTAAGTTGCAATTTAAAAATATTAGCCTGGCATTAACACTTCATCCCGGCCGGCCCGGTGAGAGCTTTGAGGTGATCGTCAAAGAAGCACCTCAATGGGGCTGGTTGATGAACGAAACCTACCGTTTTGATCCGTTCCGTAATTTATGGCCCAACAATGGGTGCTTCGGTGAGTGTGTATGGTTCCTTAGAATGGGTAATCGATTAAAGTGCGAACATTTGTGAATGTTCATCCCTCTGACCCGAAAGTGTTCGGTCCTGTTCCGTTTGGCAAATATCGTAATCCTTTCCAGGAGCCGAATTTCACACTTCGGTTAATGTTTCCCTTTGAAAACCACCGACGGCGTGTGCTCAGACCATTTATGACCAATGCCGCCGGACACCCTCCTTCTCATCTGCATGATAGGTTCAAAACCTCAAACCGAAATCTTTTTGTCTTACATTTTAACTTTACCAATGCGATTGGTTCCTCAAGTCAAACTTTGTGGCTCACTAGAAAACAACCACAATCGGGGCTACACGTGAATCGTTAATTCGAAAAATCAATTAGACGATCGCTTGTCGTTTGTCTTTTAGAACTTTCTTCCGAATGAGACATGTTTCCAGAATGTTTGTATGAACAATCTCATAAGAGAAAAAAAACCCCTACTCGAATAATAAACCACAAAGATCCAGTAATATTCAAACTGTTTCTGTGATATAATATGAGTTCTGCTTGAACTGAGGCGTTCTACAGCCCTTTCCAAAGCTTTCAAATCAATAGGCAGAGATTCAGTTCTTTCATACAGTGGTCTACCGGACGGCCGGTTTTTAGGGTTCAACACGAAATTGACGCATAGCCAGGGTTGCCAATTTTTTTTTTCAAAATTCAGGGATTGGTGAAATAAAATTCAGGATACGTCAGAGTAACAGAAATCTCGCTCAATGTGATGACCTTTTTTGGTCGTCGATCCACATTTCCACTTTAGCAATGGTATCTTATGCAGTTCCTAACAACTCATTTTTCATCACATCGCAAAAATTAGGCAAAATCAGGCTTATTTAAGAAAAAAATCAGAGAAATACAATGGCTTATTCCTGGTAAAAAAAAAAACTTTTAGTGGAGCGAATATGGCGGGGGAAGATTTTTAAGACTTATTTTATTAACTTTTTGATGAACACTCCTCTTTTTGAATCTCGTGGAATATCAAAAATTCTAAAACATTGTAAAGAAATGAATCCAACTTAGATGAAATTTCAGGGACTAGAAAGGGAAAATTGATGTTGAAAAACATGCGAAAAAAATTCGCCTTGTCTCCCGGTGAGACTTGAACCCACATCTTGCGCCTCTCCGGGGCCCATGTATTAACATTCTACTACAGGAGACCAACCTGGCGTATGAATATTATACTGGTTGAGTGTCGATGTCTATCGGAATGAAGGGAATAGTTCTCCCATGTGATCATAATCATTTTTCTTGGTCTATTTCTATTCCCATCTTTTCATCTTACGGTAGTTGGACTCAAATTTGGATATTTTAGGCACGGCAAGATTTGCATTGCCTTCTCATATACTGCACGGGTTGTCAGTTATGATGAGAAATGATGCGTTTGCCGTATTTGGATATCCAACCAAATTCGGTGTTTGGCACCGCCTTATTTTCTATTTTTAAACTGTGACCCAAAGATGGGTCTTGACTCAAACATTCAGTCAGCGAAACTTTTTTTGTAAAGAAATGAATCCAACTTAGATGAAATTTCAGGGACTAGAAAGGGAAAATTGATGTTGAAAAACATGCGAAAAAAAAAATCGGTGGGTTCAAGTCTCACCGGGAGACAAGGCGATTTTTTTTCGCATGTTTTTCAACATCAATTTTCCCTTTCTAGTCCCTGAAATTTCATCTAAGTTGGATTCATTTCTTTACAAAAAAAGTTTCGCTGACTGAATGTTTGAGTCAAGACCCATCTTTGGGTCACAGTTTAAAAATTCTAAAACATTTGTAAAGTCTTTACACCAATTTCTCTAATTTAAATTTTTTTGATACAATTACAAACTACAAATTCCTAAAATAACATTTGAGGGAATATTGATAGTCTGAGATTTTTTTCAAGCAGGAATTAAGGGGGGGGGGGGGGGGGGTAGGGTCTAACACTTTCAAAAAATCGATTTTTTTATTTTTTTATTTTCTTATTGTAAAACATTTCAAGAATGTTGTGTCAAATTTTCAAGTCAATTGAAGCAAAACTGTAGAAGTTATAGGCCTTTATCTCCTCGTATCTGATACTGCAAAGAAGCAAGATCAGAAACTTCAAACGCGTTTTTCTCGAAAGCACATTTTTGAAGTCCGTGGACATCGTCATTTGAAAACTACTTATCCGATTCTTTTCAAATTTGGAACACATTTTCTACATATAAAATACCAGACCCCAACGTTTTTCTTTTTTTTGTTTTTTTACTTTGGGGAGATTTTACAGATAAAAAATGGCGGATTTTTTCGTGAAAAATCGTAGTTTTTACTTTGAACAGCCACAAAAATTTCATACAAAAATTTTTAAGTTAAATAAAAACGTTGGGGTCCAGAAAAACATCTATTAAAAATATTTTGCTCTGATTTTTTGACTTCAGATGATTCTGTGCTGAGATACAGTGTACACCGGAAATCCTGTTTTTTAAAAGGCATCCTCGAAAGTGCTCCATCACCGGTTCATTTTTCAATATTTTTCTACGAAAAAAATACTAAATGTTCTTTTAACAATGCTTTATATAATGCAAAAAATTTGAATACATTTGTTTGAACGATAGCTCTAGAAAAAAAATCGTGAAAATGGTGTTTTTTTTTTACCCGTTAGACCCTACCCCCCTTAAGAAATTATCAACTTATTAGCTCTTTTAGCGATCTCTCATTTCTCTCATTATTTTAATTGACAACTGAAAAGAAAACATATGTTTTATAAAAGAAGAAAAATTAAAAAAATGCAAACCATCTATTTTTCAGAAACTTCTAATTCAGCCAATGGAAAACACATTTTTTTCAACAATTGACGCCTTGTAGGTTATTTGATTGAAAAATCCAACATTTGAGACAAATTTTTTTAACATAGAGAAGCTGCATTTAAAGTGCTCATATAATCTTATATATCAAAATGGGGGCGTTTTCTTTGTAACACCGTCACGTATAAAAGGACGGTTGAAATGAAGTGAAATTTTGTATACGAGGATTTTTCGGGTCAGAGATGGTTTGTATATTAGTTTCAAGAATCTCACTTTTTATGGAAGGCAGGCTCCCATACAAAACAAACTTGAAATGGGACACAACTCGAAAAACTTTAAGACGATTTTCATGAAAACTAATTCACGAGCACGCATTAGTTAAAGATGTGTAGATTTCGTAAAACATTTTCTAATAATTTATTAAGTAAAAGGTAAAACGAAGTTTACAGGGTCAGCTAGTTTTTTCTATGAAACCAATCTGAAACTGATGAGCTACCCAACCTACATGTAAATCAAGAAAAGATCAGATTTGGATAAATTTTATAATTTCAGGAAAAGGTACATTGCTTTGGAAAAAAAATAAATTTCTAGTTTCAATAGAAAAAAAAAATGATGTAAAATGATTTCTGAAATCTCTGAAAAACTGTTTTGATATTTTTAAATATTTCAATTTATTTAACAACTTTTCTCACAATTGCAACTCGACTGCTCAAAGCTCCCGAATTTTACTCACAGAACCGAAAGAAATAAACAAAATAAAAAAGTTTTTTTGACTTATTTTCTCGGAAGTTGAAATTACTCACGATCTTCCGGAAAGTAAATTATTGATTTAAATCTTGCATTTTTATTAATTTTAAATGAATTTTATCCTATTTTCTAAAGTTTACCCTTGAATCTCAAAAATCGGAGATGATAAAAAAATAATTCATTCTTGAATTCTGCGCCCCCGTCAAACCAGTTCTAAAATTCTTTGTTTTTCGGAAAAATGTGAATTCTTTTGATTCTTTTGATTCCGAACGTAATAATTTCATTGCAAGTATTTAAAACTGAGTGTAAAACAATGAATTTTAAAACCAAATCCTTATAGTTTAATGTGGTAATGTATTTTTAAATTTGATAACTGAATAGTAACCAAAATTCTGAAAACTAATTTTGAAATCTAATTCTGAAGTATAGCGCCTTTGAAACACTATTTGATTGATAAATTTCCTGTTGTCATTCTGGATAAAAACTATGAAATAATTTGAAACGGAACCCTTATATTTGAATTTTTGATAATCAATCCTGTTCGTTCAAAGAAGATTAAAAATCAATTGAAAATATTATTCCCGGCTTCCAGTATCTTACTCTTTATTAAATAAAAACAAGTATTAGATCTGAAATTGATGAAATAAATAATTTTGATTGCACTTATGACCAAAATTAAACAAAAATCTTGAACTTTACTGACCGACCCAAAATTCTAACTTAAAATCACGCGCTGATCCAAAAATGAAGTTTAAAAAATTTCAACAGAACAATTTTTGAGGGCGACTCGAAATATGAAATTATAAAAAAAAAAAAACAAAAAAAAAACTACTTAAACGTAGATTCAGATGTCCCTGAAATCTCTTTTTTGCATATTGAGGGTGAATGAATTTGCCATCGATCATTTTTGCGGTTGATCAAAAAGGTTGTAGATTTTAGTGAACGTATGATCGAAAATACGAAGAAACGCAATTTTTCGCAGAAAATTTTGTTTTATTGTAACATTGAAAAAAAAAAAAGTTGAACAAAAAAATAGATTGCTCTCGAGAGGACGAATTACTGGAAAATTAAAAGATTTCTAGAAATAAACAAAAACAGATATACAATTTTCCATGGATCTTAAATGTCAATGCCATAGAAAGACTTCAAGTGGTTATTTATAAAAATCGGTTGAAAATTTAAGAAATATTGATACTTTACTATAACAGTAATGTTTGCATTTTTGAATAATTAAGGTAACCACCTGTGTACAATAGAGTTTCTTATCTTAATATAGGAAGAATTTAACATGATAGATCGTACTCGCTCTAAGCTAAAATTGATCACCAGCTTATCAGAAGGTCACATCCAAATCTAAGCAAGATCTGACCATGTGAAGCAGCATTAATGGGATTGTAAAGGATTTTTTTTGCTGCTGCAAAAAATACTGGTTTTTTTCATAAATAACTTTAATCTTCACTAGAGAATTGCTTTTTATGCATATTCTTTGAAGCCTGAATCAAGACAAATATTTCATCTGGAAAACTACAACACGATTAGACTTAAATGAAAAAAGTTATTTAATTAAAATTAAATCATCGTGACTCTGGAAACTCAACTAAGTTAATAAAACAAACACTCAAACATTTGTTGTTATCTCAGTTTCTTGGGTTTTCAACGTTCAAAATTGAATTCAAGAATTTTTAAAACTTTAAACCAATTTTATGATATTTTATTTTTAATTCTAGATGACCGTTATATGTATCTTCGAATTCGATAAATTAAAACAAAGTCGCGAATGCCGTAAAGATGGTAAAACGACTATAATCGAAACAAAAAAAAAAAGATAAATTAAAACAGAAAAATGTTTTTTGTGTTGATAAATTTAAATTCATAAATTTCGATTGTAATTAATAAATTGATAGTTTCCTAATTTTTTCTAAAATATGGAAAATATTATTTTGATGGAAAACCTCGTATTTTATTCTTAATTCCTAGCCTGAAATCTGATACTGAATCCCAAATTCTATTTATTACATTATTTTGATTGAAATCGGAATCCCCGATTATTTTTTCAATCTTGAGACTTTCATGAACTATTGAAATGTCTAGCAACTTTTTTACAGTAACTTTTTTTGTATACATATTGAATTGAGAATATCAAAATTTTGGTAACTAGTGTAATTTCTCCGATAAATTCTGTAACTGTTTTTTATGATGCTTTTTTCATTAAATTCATTCTAAAGCCATGTTAAATTGCGTCTTTTTTTACTTTTTACATAAGAACAATTAGTTAACATCACCAATTTTATTGTATTCTCCAATTCAAAGTTGATAATCCAAAATTCATATTGACATTCAAAGCTTTCACATTGCTCCTCAACTTTCACCATCATTTAATTTTTAATTTTTAACTATAATCTTTTAAAATTGATTACTTGAACTTGTTGACTCGGGACCAACAGAGCACTTTTGATCGGGGAACGATGAGCGTTTGCTGCCGTAAAATCTAGCAGCGAATTCAACTCGATGAAGTGAACTGAACTACAGAGCTACGGCTTGACTAGTTTACATCTGACGATATAGCCTATTGGTAAGGTGTCGGAGAGGTCAGCAGCAGACTCGAGTTCGATTCCTGGCCGAGGTAATTTTTTTTTTAATTTACCATTCATGATCGATTATTTTGATTCATAAGCATTATCCGCCAAACAAGACACCAGAAACATTATGTATGAGTGTGTGTTTGAATTGTTTGTATTATACAAACTCACATATATTAGTTTGTTGTTGCTTTGTTTCATGGATCTACGACTCACCGTTTAGCTTAAAATGCATCGATCATGAATGGTAAATGAAAAAAAAATCACCACCGACCAGGAATCGAAACTCGAGTCACCTGATTATCTCTCCAACACCTTTGCGCTAGGCCAAATCGTTAGATGAAACTAGCTCTATAATTAAGTTTTCTACATCGAGTTGAATTCGCCGCTAGATTCTACGGCAGAAAGCGCTCATCGTGCCCCGATGAATGGTGCTTATACTGTCCCAGGGGGGTTCTCATTATGCCCCTATAGCGACCGATTTTCAGCTTTCGGCGAAAACTTGTAAAATACATTTTTAAACGTTTTTTATATAATTTTTCAATTTTCAGTCAGATACCAAATAGACTCCTTTAGTGTCTGAGTACAAAACAGTGATTTAACTCACATAGCACAGCTGCTTAGTATGATTAAATAAGCGTCCTCCTTAAGGTGGCCATTATGCCCTTATATCCCCTAATTTGGAAGAATTGTTAAAAAGCTGTGAAACTTTTTATGATTCTAGTGATTTCAAATAAAATATTTGATTAATTTCTTGTCTTTTTTTCGAAACAATTAACTTTTTATAGGTTTTTTATATCCAACAGGTGCAACAGGTGTTATGAAAAAAAAAATAAAGATTAAAGTCAAAATGTGTTGAATATTAACTTAAACACATATATATGTATCTAACCATTTCGGTCATCTTCGTAGGAAAAAATGATCTTGATCGGTGCCAATGGGATTCTAAATTAGGTCGATTTTTGTAGAAATGAATGATATTTTTTCGTACCAACTTTGAATCTCAAACCAGGTGCTTGCCGCTTTGAAAAAAAATGAGCCCTTCAACAACTTTCATCTGAATTCCCTGCCCCGGGAATGACTGATGGGCTCGCAGCCCATTGAGTTTCGAAAATGATTCCTTAATTTAACACTCCGTCATATGATTATTTTATCCTCACAAAACATCATTTGCCTGTGGGCAGAACGATTACGATCGTCTATATATGTAGGTAGGTAGCTCTGTTAGCTTGGTTTGGCTTGGATGAACTTGATTTGAATGGAAGCGCGCGAGCTTTCCCAAATCATTTCCATTGGCCGGGAACCCGCCTTGAACAGATGCCATTTATCACCGGGTTTATGAATTTCTCTGCTGCTTCTGCTATGACTCCAAGAGCTGCACAATTGATGACATTTTAATAAACCGTAACCCTATCCATCAGTCTTGCAGGGTACGAAAAAATTGGTTCAAGTTGAGTTCTATGGAGCAGGTTTGATATTTCCGAAAGGCTTATTTTCGGGTCCTCAGATTAAAAATTTCAACATTACTATTTGAAAATTTAAGAGGAATAAAACCTTCGTAAAATTTTTACTTTAGATTTCCAGATAACTTTATGCCCATTCGGAAAATGTTTTTTAACGAAGGGTTGAAATTAACCAAGATGATTCTCAAACGAGATTGCCGCTCACGGCAAATAAATTACCCTATAGCTCTCTGTTTTCTTTTTTTTCTTACAGAGACGGGAAGGCCGCTCGTAAATATTCTTTAATAATAATATTCATAATTATTTGTATCGGTGAGCGTGGCGTGCATATCTCAACTCCTGAAAACTCCATCGGAATGATGTCTGAGTGGGGGAAATAAATCTCAGAAAGTGGTCCGAAAAAAGCCAGGCAGGTATGTTTGTGATGATGCTTGTAGAGTGATTTTTCACTCCCTGGAAAGTTCCGAACCCTTTAACTTGCTGAAGGTGATTCTTCATCGCTGCCGCACTCCCTCGGATGGAACATTCCGCCGTTCTATTGAATGGTATTCAGGGATTATTAACGGCGCGTGTCAGGTCTATTTGTCGAAACTAATCTCTTTATCAGATGTGTTTGAAGGGAATAGCCAAATTTAGAACGTTAAAGCATGGTCCCAAAAATATCTTTTTGATCGAACATATTTTCCTAAATTTGAAGGTGTTTGAAGGATGTTTTAAGTGCTGATGCTTAAACTTTTTACTAACTGATCTAATCAGGATCTTTAAATTATTAAAAAATTTCATTTTATCTATATTCTTTCAAAACTTTGTATATTTAATTTTTTCCCAAAAACTCTCCTAAGTATCAATAAGCTGTTCATATTTTCAGCTCGAAATTGTACCAGTTTCAACACCATTTGGCAAACGTAGCGCCACCGAAATGACTTTGACATATCTCGTCCTGGAGCGATTTGCCTTTACTTTCCGTATTACTCAGTACCCATCCTTCAAACTAAACGAGCAAATAATAACCGTTTGCAAGTTCGTTAGTTAGGTTATGTCCGTAATTATTTCAACCACGCCACCCAATTGCCTTCTGCCCTACGAAACTCGCAAAAAATTGGTAATCATATTATTGTTTTAAGTTTCGAAACCCCCTTTCCGTGAATATTGAGTTGGGACGAACTTTGGGGCACACGCCAAAGACCGTCCGTCGATTGGCATGTGTGCCTGTTTTGGCACGTGGTCTCCTCGTTTACCTGAGCAGAGCGTTGCCTTATCTTGACTCGCTTAATGGACGACGACTTCTGTGTGTGGCGAAGGTGTTGCCCGGGCCAATCCTGGGTTGATGATAGTGATTGCGTGTCTGGAACTTCGCTAAAGAGGGGAAAGATAGAGGGGAATAAAAAAAAAATAACCAGGACTGGAATCCAGACTTTTGGTGGTGGGCTCACTTTGGCCACAAGCGTGCAACCGCAGAAGCAACCGAACAGACGGATGGTCGCGCCGTCGGGTGATCCTCGATTCGTATTCCTATAGCTGCTGTTCTAGTCCGAAGGTCGTCGTATGGTTACCGCATGTGGTCGATCAGCAGTGATGCATAATTAGACCGTTGGCAGTTTCTTTTAAGGTTAGCAGCAAGCAATTCATTCTGCCGATGTTCACAACTTTAACTGGGTTCTGATCTGAAACTGATCTGATCTGAAATTAAAATTAATTCCTCTAGTATCACCTTCTGATAAGTCCTGGGTACCTTGTTCTGCTAAAGATCAGTTAATTTCTGATAAGTCTTGGGTTCTCACTTTGATAATCTAATGTAAAATCGTATTTTTTACTTTAACATATGAACTAAGGCAAGATGGGCACCTCTTGAAGGGGCACATTGGTCACCCTCAACCCTGTAATCTAATTGTAAATTCATGTCATTTTACTTGCAGGCACCAGAGGAAATCCAGGAAACAAAAGTGAACCAAAATACCTCGTCTGAGCATTCGCCATTTTACGTCGAGTGACTTTATTCAACACATGGTATATTTGGCATGGCTGGTGTAAGTATTTTTACGTGTGTATGTTTGTATTCTTTGAAAGGCATTCAGCTCTGGCAACATTGCCAAGTCCATAACGTTTTCCTCGCGTCGGTGTCAAAAATTAACTAATTTCTAGTGAAATGTGTTCTATTAATTCTTTTAAAAGAGTTATTTGATCGCGCGGTAATGGGTGGTCGTCGGAGAAAATGAAATTTCTGGTGAAATAACGTGATTTGGTGGTTTTTCTGTGCGTGAAGTGGTGATATTAAGTTGGAAGAGGTGTCCATCTTGAAAATGGCAGTGACAATTTTGTTTTGGAATTTGTGAGCTTTTGTTCTAAAAGCTTCTTTGAAACGTCAACACAAAGCTCCAAATTGAAGTAACGAGTGTAACAGGCGTTACTTGCAATGAGTTGCATGGTAGTATTGAATGCAACATTGCACGTGACAGCACGGGTCAGTACGATGACAAGAGCTTATCCAATTGGATTTTCGACGGCGAATACGTTGGTAACTGGAAGGTGGCACTGTGCATATAAAGCTAAGTAGTGGCGTTTTTTCTCGCCAGAATATTATGTTTTTATTTATTTTGAGTAATTACAGCGTGTGTTTGGTTTGAAAGCGACAGTGAAAGGAAAGGAGAATTTGGGCTCCACATGGTCAAATCATTTGACAAAGTAAAATAATAAGTTTTAAATGTTTTGAAAACTTCAATTATTTTGTTTGTACCATTTGTCTCTTTAAAATAAGCTTTTAAGTTTTAAAGAAAATTAACAGTTAATTTTTTTTATATATTTCGACATTTGATTTGAAGCGAATGCGGTATTTCGTATTTTTTTTGTTTTTTTCATATTTTGCAACATTTTTAAATAAATATTTCTGATCATATTTTTACATTTTATTGTTATTTATTATCAAATGGTTATATGTAACTTTCATTTATATTTGGAGATGTGCATGGAAGAAAAAGAAGGACACTGTATTGATATCTGATTTGATTAGTATCGAAAAGATAGTTTGCATAATTCATATTGCTAGCCGAATAAATCCATTACCGTAAGTTGGGATGAAAAAGACCAAAACGTCCCCAAGGTGGTTTAATTGTATTTGCATATTAACTTTTATTCTTTCAGATACGTATCCTTTTAAAACAAAACACCATTTATAATTATTTTTAAAATTCATACATATGGGAACATCCATAAATGACGTAGCTTTTTTTAACGAGTTTTTATCAGAGGTGCAAATGAACGTTCAGCGCAAACGTCGTCGAGAAAAAGTCGCAAGCTGATTATTTCTTGAAAAGGTTAAGATCAGCTACGACGCCTAACTTGTGGTTGGAAAAAATGAACGCATCGCAACGACGCTGTGGCACGATTGGTTCAAATGACTGCATCTCTTAAGTTCATTCCGATGCTTTGCGAACAGTTCGCCTACTGATTTTAAGGCGACGTCAACCGAAGGATCCGTTCGTTTGAATTTATCGGGGATAAGTTCAAACAACCTTATCGAGATAGGGTCGTTTGAACGTTCAATTGAATGTTCACTTTTGATGCGTTCGGCAGCCTAAGGCAAGACGCCGAGCCGTGTTTGGATGGGATGGATTATTGATATGGTGCATTGCTTGCGTGTGATGTTCGGTCGTCGCTCGACGATAGAGGGTGTCGGGTGTCTTGTAGCGCGCGGACGACTTGGTAAAGAGAATGAGGCGCAGTTACAGTTTCATTTAACGGTGCAATTTTACTGAATAAAATGCAAACCGCCCAATTACGGTTGGGCTTGTAAGGCTTGTAAGAGATTGTTTATTCTTTTTCATTCCATGTTAGGTTCAGAACTGAAGCAAACCGTCAAGACCCGCGAAATTTAATTCAAATTTTCAGATATCAGATTCAGATTTCAGATTTTAGATTTAGATTCCAGATTCAGATTTCAGATTCAGATTTCAGATTCAGATTTCAGATTCAGATTTCAGATTCAGATTTCAGATTCAGATTTCAGATTTAGATTTCAGATTCAGATTTCAGATTCAGATTTCAGATTCAGATTTCAGATTCAGATTTCAGATTCAGATTTCAGATTCAGATTTCAGATTCAGATTTCAGATTCAGATTTCAGATTCAGATTTCAGATTCAGATTTCAGATTCAGATTTCAGATTCAGATTTCAGATTCAGATTTCAGATTCAGATTTCAGATTCAGATTTCAGATTCAGATTTCAGATTCAGATTTCAGATTCAGATTTCAGATTCAGATTTTAGATTCAGATTTCAGATTTCAGATTCAGATTTCAGATTTCAGATTCAGATTTCAGATTCAGATTTCAGATTCAGATTTTAGATTCAGATTTCAGATTCAGATTTCAGATCCAGATTTCAGATTCAGATTTCAGATTCAGATTTCAAATTCAGATTTCAGATTCAGATTTCAGATTCAGATTTCAGATTCAGATTTCAGATTCAGATTTCAGATTCAGAAAGCAGATTTCAGATTCATATTTTGATTCAGATTTCAGATTTCAGATCCTGATTCAGATATCAGATTCAGGTTTCATATTAAGCATTCAGTTTTAGAATTAAGGTTAAGATTTTGGGTTAAGATTTTAGATTCATATTTGAGGCCCTTGGAGCCAAAAGGGGTATAAGTGCAAAAGGGAAAAAATCGAGTTAACCATCTAGAACAAATCTTCGACTGTCAAACATCATATGCTATTTTAATCACAATTTTATTTCGCTATTTTCTCATGTTTTGATATTGTTGAAAAAATCCTGCTTACTGAAAATTACTTTTTGTTTGGAGCCAAAGGGTTATAAGTGCAGACCCATTTGCTACCAAGTAATTTACTTATACGGTATAAGTTATACCCCTTTGCCACCAACCCAAACGTCATTTCCATTTAAAGTGTTCATTCCATCGGGACGAAAAAAATATGGAAATTAATGGGCATTTGAAAAGTAAATCATGTTAGAAAATCTACCACCAACAGTTAATCATTTCATTACATTTAGTGATAGTTCTGGTGAACAAAATATTACCAAATTTTTCATTTTTTCTATTCTAACCCCAATAAATGAATTCCAAATTTCTGATTTCGGGTCTTAATCAAATGGTGTACGCCATGAATTTGGGACTCAATATATTTAATCATCAACTCATTAACTCATATATGTTAAACATCAACTCATATATGTAAAACATCAACTCATAATGAGCGGAAGTCCATTTCCAATCTGAAATCTGAATCTGAATTCTGAATCTGAAATCTGAATCTGAATCTGAAATCTGAATCTGAAATCTGAATCTGAAATCTGAATCTGAAATCTGAATCTGAAATCTGAATCTGAAATCTGAATCTGAAATCTGAATCTGAAATCTGAATCTGAAATCTGAATCTGAAATCTGAATCTGAAATCTGAATCTGAAATCTGAATCTGAAATCTGAATCTGAAATCTGAATCTGAAATCTGAATCTGAAATCTGAATCTGAAATCTGAATCTGAAATCTGATATCTGAATCTGATATCTGAATCTGAAATCTGAATCTGAAATCTGAATCTGAAATCTGAATCTGAAATCTGAATCTGAAATCTGAATCTGAAATCTGAATCTGAAATCTGAATCTGAAATCTGAATCTGAAATCTGAATCTGAAATCTGAATCTGAAATCTGAATCTGAAATCTGAATCTGAAATCTGAATCTGAAATCTGAATCTGAAATCTGAATCTGAAATCTGAATCTGAAATCTGAATCTGAAATCTGAATCTGAAATCTGAATCTGAAATCTGAATCTGAAATCTGAATCTGAAATCTGAATCTGAAATCTGAATCTGAAATCTGAATCTGAAATCTGAATCTGAAATCTGAATCTGAAATCTGAATCTGAAATCTGAATCTGAAATCTGAATCTGAAATCTGAATCTGAAATCTGAATCTGAAATCTGAATCTGAAATCTGAATCTGAAATCTGAATCTGAAATCTGAATCTGAAATCTGAATCTGAAATCTGAATCTGAATCTGAAATCTGAATCTGAAATCTGAATCTGAAATCTGAATCTGAAATCTGAATCTGAAATCTGAATCTGAAATCTGAATCTGAAATCTGAATCTGAAATCTGAATCTAAAATCTGAATCTGAAATCTGAATCTGAAATCTGAATCTGAATCTGAAATCTGAATCTGAAATTTGAATCTGAAATCTGAATCTGGAATCTAAATCTAAAATCTGAAATCTGAATCTGATATCTGAAAATTTTAATTAAATTTCGCGGGTCTTGACGGTTTGCTTCAGTTCTGAACCTAACATGGAATGAAAAAGAATAAACAATCTCTTACAAGCCTTACAAGCCCAACCGTAGTTGGGCGGTTTGCATTTTATTCAGTAAAATTGCACCGTTAAATGAAACTGTAACTGCGCCTCATTCTCTTTACCAAGTCGTCCGCGCGCTACAAGACACCCGACACCCTCTATCGTCGAGCGACGACCGAACATCACACGCAAGCAATGCACCATATCAATAATCCATCCTCTCCAAACACGGCTCGGCGTCTTGCCTTAGGCTGCCGAACGCATCAGACGAACATTCAATTGAACGTTCAAAAGTGAACATTCAATTGAACGTTCAAACGACCCTATCTCGATAAGGTTGTTTAAACTTATCCCCGATAAATTCAAACGAACGGATCCTTCGGTTGACGTCGCCTTAAAATCAGTAGGCGAACTGTTCGCAAAGCATCGGAATGAACTTAAGAGATGCAGTCATTTGAACCAATCGTGCCACAGCGTCGTTGCGATGCGTTCATTTGCAATCAAAAGTCGGCGTGCTATGTTCGCAAGCCGACGCTTCCGAAGATAAAGTTAGTTTGATCTGGTCGGGAAAAAGTCGAACGCTGCATGCAAAATGATGCGATGCTTTGCACCTCTGGTTTTTATACCCCCCCCCCCTCCCCCGTCGTAGCATTTCGTCACAAAGTCATAGACCCCCCCTAGATAATAACGTAGCTTTAATAAACCCCCCCCCCCCCCCCATTTAAAAAAATCGGTTTTAAAATTTTACTTTTATTATCAGCATTTTGCAAGAATAATACAAAAAATAACAAAAAAGGGAAAGAAGTTAAAAATGGAAGTTTAAAAAAGCATATCAATCAGTCAAAAAAAATCAAGCTACCTTTCAACAAACAGGATAGCTAGTAACTATTCAATCAGTTGCGTCGGTCCAAATTATCTCCATTCGGGATTCCAATGAAATCGTTGGGCAGCTTTCCTCCATCGTCTGTTCGGCTGGAATAATTGTCAACTGCCTCCACTCACTCTCTATCGTCCTCCGGAGTGATGACCAGCACTTCGTGTCCTCTTTTGCCTACAATTCACTTTGGACGAATCTTTCTATCCGAGACTGGGGCCTTGTGAATTTGGCTATGCTCCTTTTGGAGAACATTTGAAGCTAAATATAAATTGCATTTTTTGCATGTACGCTCCTTGATCCCCTTGAAAACAGTCGGGCAGCAGGAGCCAAAAGCTATATGTTCAGACTAGATTGAATTCGGCATAGTTTTGCTCAATTTTGATATTTTTTTTAGATATTTAATTAAAGCTACGTAGCTTAACTTGAACTCCTACCCCCCCTCTCGTCACACATCGTCACACAAAGTCAAACTCCCCCCCTCCCCCTCAAATGCTACGTCATTTATGGATGTTCCCTATAATCGTATTATTCAGACTTTTTGAGTAATTTTCCTTACGGCCATATACTTTCGTTTGGGGTAGGGATATTTTCAGAGGGAATGCATCTGGGGATAACCTGAAGAAACTATAGCAAGCGGAGTGGGTTGCCAACCATTGTACACAGCAAAAAAAAATGTAACGCTGGATGATGTAATTTGTGGAGACGACGTAGTTTTAGGGCTTTCTGTTGTTATAATACATCTAAAGGACGTACCCGTATGCGAACATGTCGTGTAGTGTAATATCACAACCTTCTATGTGATATTGCATCAAGTAGTCAATGTTTCCTCAATTGACGTTCAAATGTTATTCATTTCAAAAAGTAAGAAACGGATTACGGATCTCAGCTATATTTGTTTGGCTTGTAAGTACAACCAAAATTTTATAAAAATGTAAGCAAAACCATAGCTTCAAATATAATTTGATTATTTTTCATTTTTAGGCAGATTCGGCAGGTTTGCATTTGCGGTACAAAAATAATTCAATAATTATCAAACAGCCGGGTACATCAAGAAAATGTAATATTAGGTACCATTTGCGACTCAAGTTATGTGCAGGTATTTGATGTAATATCACAACACTTTTTTTGCTGTGTAGGTTTCTGAGGGTTGGATGCCTTCCTTCGACGAACCATCGGCCGTGGAAGCCCTAGAATTTTATTCGAAGGCCAAGCCACACAGACATAGGCAGGACCTTGCTACCGATGGAGGAACCATACATACATACATACATACATGTTTGTATTCTTTGAAAGGCATTTTTCAACGTACGGTAAACTGGGGGAACTTTGATCACCGGGGTAACTTTGATAAACATGAAATTTTTGCAGATAATCATCATTAACTAAATCTTAAGTTAATATATCTGAACACTGTTTTTTACGTTTGAAATCCTATACATTGAGTGTCAAATAGGCTAAATTTTGTTTGTATTTGGAAATGTTTTTATATTACTTAAAATGTAGTTCCAAAGTTTTAAAATATCTGTTTTTTAGAAGACTCACAAACAAACACCTTTCCTGATAAATAATAGCATTTAGAAGAAAATGGGTTGTGTTATATGAAAGTTCAACTTTTTTTTCCTTTTTATTGGTATAGTTTAAGAGTTATTTTGTGGTCATTCTGTGGTAATTTTTGGATATTTAAAAAAAAAACAACATTTTCTATGAAAAAGCCTGTAAACTGCTTAAAACCATATCAAATGGTTAAATTTCAATAAAAAAAAAACATAGGAACAGTGGGAGGACCTAGGGAATTGCATGATGGTGAAATTTCATTTGTTTTTGAAGCCAGAAAATATTACGAAATGTTTATAATTTTTACCCCTAAATTTATGCACCAATATTGTCCATCTTTTGAGTATATTTATTTTTGAAAGAAAACGTCGAGTGCTAACAAAAAATAACTGATAATGATGTTTTAAGCCTTTTGTGCTAATTGCCATTAAAAGAATAATTTTGAAGATGGTGAGATACCTTGAAACCATAGTGATCAAAGTTACCCCAAAACATGTAATCTGTTTTTGTAACAAACATTTAGTTACAGCCACTAATGTCGATTAAATATTCTGCTATCAATGATGATGCTTTATACTCCTTATCTCAGTTAGTATTTCATAACTTTTTAGTGTTTCAAAAAAGCAACCCCTTCCAAAATATTCGAAAATGAATTAAAAAAGTGATCAATGTTCCCCCAGTTTACGGTATTTCATTACTTTTTCCATTTTAAGTCATTCAAAAATAAACGTCCTATGGATTAGAAATCAGCACACAAATGTAACTCACAGAACAACACAC
The DNA here is from genome assembly GCF_029784155.1 of Uranotaenia lowii. Lineage (NCBI taxonomy): Eukaryota > Metazoa > Arthropoda > Insecta > Diptera > Culicidae > Uranotaenia > Uranotaenia lowii. Next base: position 29,807,808 of record NC_073691.1, on the reverse strand, counting down.
AAAATCAATAAAGGTACGACACAAAATATAGTATATTTAAGTCTAGGTTGAAAATGACAAACACAGGGTTTTGACTAGGATGGTCGGTTTTACCGATTTTTTTTTTCAAATTCGGTATTTGTTATTGATAAAACCGATAAAACCGGTATTTTTACAAATGATATCGTTTGGCGTAAATAGCTCAGAATTCATAACGAAACATTTTCAATTGAAATGGATGCTAATGTGCATTTAAATTTTCCCTTTGTCATAAATCTATCATCACCTTCACCCTTTGTCATAACAATTTTATTTATCATCATCATTTTATTATTATATATAACTTCGCTGTGTGGTTGCCGCAATCATAGTGGTTTTATATAATTTTGAGCGATTTTTTTTTCCTGTACTCTGTAGTATTCAGTATGTAGTTCACAGTATTCAGATTTATGAACAGATTATACAGATTCGGTAAAAGTTTTTAAGGTCATTCATGAAGATTATATAAAAATTTGTAAACAAAAAGATTTTTTGGTAAAAAATGACTTCATTTGATCAAGCAAAACATTAAAAAAAACTGTCACAAAGTTTATGGTGCAATCACAGAATTGCAAATTTTTGTTGTCCAAAATACGGGTATTTTCCTGCAACCTCGACCGTGTTCGCATTTCCAAAATGAAAACAAACAAATAGGAATAAAAACCTGTTAAAAAAAACAGACAAAATTTAGCAATAAATATAATTGTTTAGATCTGATACGTACGCTCTGTTGTTGCTATAAAAATGTAGTAAATTTATAAAAACTTTGTTACTGATTTATCTGGAAGAAGAAGATGCTTCAACAACGTTTAAAATAAACACAAAGTTCCATCAACTACTAAAAAATATTGATAAACAAATGTCAAACAAACATTCAAACATGTGTTCAGTTGATGACTCTTGTGAAACATTTAAAGTATTAAAACAAAGAAGAAATTTTCTAATTAATTTTTTCCACGTTTTTGGTTTTCAATTTAAAATTTCTGAAAGCTCGGCCCTGCTTTGGAGATTTTTAGATAAAATATTTTTACATTTTTTGAACAAATTTCTGTTTTTTGTAATGAAAAGGGGCCAGTTAAATATTACGTAACGCAAGTTTCGAGCATTTTAAACCTCCCCTTTCTCCCTACGTAAGACATTCGTCTAAGAATTTTTAAGCAAAATCCACAAAGCGTTTCAAGCTGCTATACCCCTCCCTCCTTAAAGCGTTACGTAATATTTGAATGGTCCCAAAATATATTAAATATTGTGAAGCAATCTCAAATTTCCTGTAGCTGTATCTTTTATTATTCATTGTACACTTTTACAGTCTTTAAATGTTGCGAAACGTTGTTTGGATAGCGAAACTGAAATTTGTGAAAATTTTATGAAAAAAATATCAGCAAAGAGATATGGCAGATTGTCAATGCTGCCACTATAGTTTTCATTCCAAAACTTACATTGAATAAAATCGGAATATTTGAACTCAAACATATTTTGTAAAAAAAAACCATCTACTTGTTTTAATTTTATTACAATTCCAAAAAATTATGAAAAATATACCGGTTTTTTACCGTTTTAAATTCGGTATTTCCGGTATTGAAAAATGGACGGTTTTACGGGTTTCGGTAAAACCGGTTAGACCACCCTAGTTTTGACATAACGAAATTATTTATGGCTCTGAATGACGACATCTTCCAAAGGAACGGCAAGAGCCTTTACAAAACATATTTTCAATTTCACCCAACTCGGGCTTTTTTCTGGTGATTTTCATCAACTTTTTAACACAAAGATAGAACGAAACAAGACACAGTAGTTTTCATGCGATTTGGATACATAATTTAGCAGCACACTAATTTTAAAATAAAGTGGTTGTTGTTTATTCGAATGACCTTTATCGCTTTAAAAGCGAAGGAAGAGAGGGGGATGCATTTGCCCATTATAAATTCAAGAAAAAAATCTTTTGGATATTGTGTCTTTTCTCATAAATCTTATGATTCCTACCTTTTGTTTAACGGAACATGATCAAGATTTTGTGTTTACAACTGATTACTCACAAGTATGAGTAGTTAAAAAGATGAATAGAAGAAAGTGATAATTAAATGTGCAATGTGCACTGCTTTAAATAATATCACAATTCGCTTCCTGTAGTCATTATGGCTTCAACTTCCCCATGATTTGAGAGAATTTTCTGCATTTTAAGCCTTGAATTTGATTCTACATATGCTACCAATTGAGTTACAATTTCTTTTGTTTGGGAATGGATAATTCTCAAATAAATTTAAAACAAATGATGTCTCTGCCCTTTCAAGAGATTGATTTAATTACTGCGGAGACTTATGAAAAATGCGAATAATTTTAAGTGTCTGCTTTGGGTAGGTTCTGACGATTTTTGAGATTTTTTTTTTGTAAATGTGTATAAACTCAAACCATTATCTGTCAATTCAGGTGTCATTGCACAACAGGGACAAAAAAGTATAAACCGCGAAAGAAATTCAATATCATCCCTAATACATGAACCAAATCTATGAAAATATACCTTCCATTAGTAAAAATGTCCGGAAAATCGGTTGCACATAGTTTCAGACGCCGCACTACCTCACGAATGGAGATATAGTCTCATTTTAACCACTCATTCCCCTATATTTAAAAAACAATGCAGAAAAACACTGATTTGGACTAGAAAATCCGGAACAAAAGTAGACCTATCTTGTGTAATTTTTTCGAGGAATCAAATGTAGGCTATTTAAGCTTCCACACACATCGGAAAATGGAGTCATATGGCTGTTTTAACCTTATTCTCCTAAATTTTTTACATATTACAGAAAAGCTTGTTTGGACTTGATAGTTTTAAGCCAATTGAGACTTATGTTATGTGATTTTCTCTGAGAAATTGAATGAAGGCTACTAGAGCCACCGCACGAATTTGAAAATGGAGCTATGGGTGTTTTACCCACTATTCCCATATATTTTTCAATTAATAAAAAAAAAGTTCTGAATAAAAAATTCTGAACCAAATGTGACTGATTTTATGTAGTTTTTTTTTTCGAGGAATCGAACGAGGCAATTTGGGCCAATGCACGTATCAAAAAATGGAGTTGTGGCTTTTTCACCTTCTATTTCCCAACATTTTTCAATCAATTCAGAAAAAAGCTTTGTCGCACATGACAGTTTTGGAATAAATTGGGTAATATCTGGAGTGATTTTTTTCCGAGGAATCGATTAAAAGCTTTTTGAGTAATCGCACACATCGGAAAATAGAGTTATGGCTGCTTTACCCTTAATTCCCCTACAAATATTTCAGAGGAACGCATGTTCGGACATGAAAATTTAAAATCAAATGAGACTTATCTTTTGTGATTTATTTTCCGAGAAATCGAATAATGGCTGTTCGAGTCACCTCACGCTTTTTAAAACTGTGTTATGGCTTAAATATTTGAAAAATGTAGAGGAATTTAGGGTTAAAACGGCCATGACTCCATTTTAGAATGCTTGCGGTGGCTCAAATGGCCTTCATTTGATTTCTCGAATAAAAAAAACACACTAGATAGGTCACATTCGCTTCAATATCTTACAGTCCAAAAGAGTTTTTTCTGAACTATATTGAACATGTTGGGGAAACGAGGGTAAAATGGCCATAACTCCATTTAAAGATGCGTGCGGTGACTTAAAATTTATAATCTCGCTTGATTCTAGATTTTAAAGTCCGAACATACTTGTACTCAATTGATTGAAAAATTTAGGAGAATTAAGGGTAAAAACAGCCATAACTCCAGTTTACGATGCGTGCGTTGGCTCAAACAGCCTTCATTTGATTCCTCCGAAAAATCACACTATATAGGTTTCATTAGATTCAAAGTTTTCAAAGCCGAACATGATTTTTTCTCAATTTGTTCAAAAATATAGGAGAATTGAAGGTAAAACAGGGTTATAGCTCCATTTTTCTATACGTACGCCTTAATTTGATTACTTGGAAAAAATCACACAAGATAGATGAATTTGGTTAAAGTTTTCATACATAAATTAGTGTGCATCTGGATTGTTTACAAAATATAGGGAAATTAAGGGTTAAAATGGCAATGAAAAGTATATTTTCATAAATTTGGTTCATGTAGAAGACTATTATTGTCTGAGGGTCTTAAAACCAATGAGTTAAAAAGTGAATAAAAGCTGATTTCAAGAAAACATGCCTCAAAGTTTTCGTTTTTTTTTTGTTTGTCTTTATCACTTGAAATTTATTATTTTGGCACTTACGCCTCTTTGGTCTCAAACGCCTGATATTTTTATGGCAGTTTAGCACTATGACACTCACCGTCGGCATTACTCTACTATTTACAAAATATTATTCAACATGTTTTAACTGGGCATCAATTTTCATACGTGAACGATTTCTCGGCTCGTGTCTCTACCTTTTTATCAAAAACCATATGGTCTCCCTTCGTTTGAAACACTCTGACCTTCCCTGCCCTCAAAACAAAAAAGGCTGGCTTAGGAGAACTAACCCCTTAATAAACTCACCTCGCCCGCTTCGTCCGACGAACCGCAAATCGTTGAATTTGGCCACTTGGTTCCTCATCACGGCGGTACAATTCCTCAGCTCCCCGCAGAAATTCTCATCGTTTCCGGCCCGGATCGTCACCATGGTTCCATCGCAGACATCCCCGAGGGATACCACCTTAAAAGCCGCCGGCAGCGTTTTATTCGAGCGCCAGTGATTGGGAAGCGCCGAACAGAGAAAGTACGGACTTCCGGTTCGAACTGTGGGGGTGAAAATAATAAAATTTTAGAATTAAAAACTAACTTTTACTTCTTCGATGAATACACAGATGTATACAATGGTATAAAAACTATAAAGAGAGGTTCATTGATCTAAATACTTCAGTAGACATATCCTTACTTGGCTCAAAATCTCGAAATCTCTTCGAGTATTCCTTAACGATTTCAAAGAAGCCTAATAAGAGCTCCGAACTACCTTTCTCCGTCAAGTTTGCTTGAAACATTGATTCCTTCCAGTTCATCAGTCTGATCCAGATTTTGAATGAAACTCTTAGCCGAACAGCATGGATGATACCATGAAACATTCTTGCTGGACAGTTTTTTTTTATCTTCTGTTGCCTGTATTTTGTTTTGTCCCCAATTTCCTCACTGTTTGTAGTTGTTTCATGTTTCCAGCGTTCTTAAAATATTGAATTACCTCGTTTTCGGTTGATTTCTAACGATCTGTGCTAAGTTTCATTATATTGGAAGTTTCAACCGGTTCAGTTCAAGATGGCAGAATTAGACTAGCAGGCAATATTTCTTTAAAAAATAACAAATAAAATCCCCGCGTCATCGACATTCTTGCCACTGAGCTGTGGAAGGTTTATGTTCCCGAAACAGTTTTCCTTTCTGTTTTGATTTGAACTATTCAACCGAACAGACAGCGCCGGAAAATGCGGAGAAAAGCAAAAATCTAAAAGAAAAGCCACAAGCCGTTGGGCGCTTTAGTAAACGAAAACCACGCAACCAGTATAAGCAGCTTAGGAAAAGTGCAATTGCGGTCAGAAGTATTCGTTCGATGATTGCATTTTGTGTTGTTATTTTCAATTATTTTGGAATTTCTACATTCTACCCAAGTGATTTAATTTAATTTTGAAAAATATCCTACCAATATTCTACAGTTTTATAATTTTCAATTTTTTTTTGAAAAAAGGGCAACGAAAAATTTTGGAGTGTGTTTGGAGTATCTTGATTATTTTGAAGCAAAATTTTACTGTGTTGAAAGTTGAAATGAGAAACATCTTACGCTTGACAACATTCATTCCAAACTACTGGCAGCAGTTATTTAAAAGTTGTAATCCAAGCCAACCAAGACGGGTAGGTAATTAGTTTCATCTCATTACGTCGCCAGTGAGTGAGATTGCAATAATGCATTTGCAGCACAGAGATTAGCTTCAGACTAAATTCAGACTAGGCTTCATGAAGGTTTCTATTTCAGTTCCCTTTTAGTCATCTGCAAGTTTCTGTAGTAAGTTAAATACTGAAGTGCTTCATCGATTCAGAGCATCAGATTTTTCTAGTGTTAGGTTTCAACCCCCTGAAAAGGTTGAAGAAGGTGAGACAAAAGTTTCGTTCAGTCCAAATCAAAGCATTTCATTCAGTTTATTCATGCAGTAAAACGAAAACACTTGCGCGTTTTTTTTCTGCATCGGTGCTACAAACTAGTTAAAAGAGAAACTACCTTTGGAATAAGTTTCATCGGCTTCTAAATGATTGAATCGAAATGGAATAATTTTGGAAAAAAAATCAAAATGATATGAGAAATACCAAGTTCAATTTGGATAAAATTTATTAATTTAATTTTTCTGGAAGTAGCAAAAAAACGATGTTTCAGCTGATAACTTGAAAACCTTTAAAGGAATGATGAATTCTCTCTCTACGTTCTGCTCTATTTGTAAAATATCCTCGCTATAAAGCAATGTACTACTAAGGTTTCCCGCCTGTCGCAACACCAGCTCACCGTTCCTTCCTGGCAAAGACTTGGGGAGGCTGCAAAGCATCTCAAGAGAACTGCAACGGATCGAATTGCTTCTGATGCTCGGAAACATGGAAAACTGTCGACAGCGTATATATTTTAAGCGAGAATTAACTGAATAATGAACTGGCAAAATTTGGATCAAGAGATCACAAACGAAATGAAATGAGATAAATCAAGATGAAAACAACTGCAAATGTCACAATTTCATATTAAAACCTTTTCCCACAGTCAGTAATATTTTAAGAAGATTTAATTTCAAACAGTTTTGTCCCAGAAAAAACAAGGAAATTTTTTTGTTTGATTTTTTTTCACATTAATTTTCATCTGGGTTTTACCATAATTTAAAAAAATTTCTTGAATAAGTTTCCATAAAAATATTTTTCGCAGACAGAATCTTTGAGTCAATGCCCATCATTGATTGAAATTTAAAAATGTGTTACCTTCAAATACAGTCTCCTTGTTCAGAGAAAGTTTTAACTTCCCAAACTTCAAGATTTCATTTCCTAATGTTTAACGTACCGGTGGTGTACCGAAATTCAAATTTGGAGAAAAATAATAACACTACCGAAATTGCAAAAACATTTAAGCAATTTATTTCCTAAACTATACTGACTATACTGACAAAAAATTCAAACAGACACCTTGTGAAATATATCTTACTTCTTTATTTTGAAGAAAACTTCGAAAGTTTAATAGGTTAAAAACTCTGGGTGCATAATTTTAGATTTTTTATCAACGTAAATCAGCCGACATCAAAGCTACTGATGCAAAGTTAGTTCTTGATAAAAACAACAGATAGATATCTGAAATGCTGTGATTCGACCCAAAAACTCTTTGACGATTCTCTGTGATGTTTTTTTTTTTTTTCAGAAATTGGATGGAAAAAACTACAAAAAAATCATCGTTAAATTGAGTTATTGCGCTTCTAAATCGCTTGCACATTACCAAAGTCAAAATATAGCTTTAGAAAACCAAAAATTATAAAAATCTGGAAAAAAATCTAGAATCAAGAATGTAGATTTGAAGAAAGTCGCTTAAAAATATGTGAATTTGAACATTTTTCTATGATTCCGACAACCTTGCTCAACATCTCAATGCAATGATACAATAATTCAATTAAAAAAATGGTTTTCACCGTTTCAACGTCCTACGCTAAGAAGACAATGATTTCTTGAAAAATATTTTTTTCATACTCTTAGTTATCACTGTGGTAAGCTCCAGAAGATTTTTAAATGGTAGTGATGGCAAACAGTACAATCGATTCTTACAAAAAAGTTGTAAGAACTTATGTTCGCCAAGAAAAACTATTAAAAAATTGACAGAATTTAAAAATGACAAAGATTTAGTAATGTACCTTTTAAATTATCGGGTATTAAAAAAGCCATGTTGAATTTCTGTTTTAAACATGTAAATTTGTTTTATCTTTCTTTTTTCAGATTTGTTTTTGCCAAAAATTTGTGGTTATAAAAATTGACGTATAGCTCTGCTCATTATTTAAAAAAAAAGTTATTTTAAGTGCGGCCCGCCGACAATTATTCAAATTTCAATGGGCCCGTTGATTCAAAAGGTTGCTCACCCCTGTCCTAAACTATCTCCTTACTAATGATTTTACAGGTAAGATACAAAAATATCAAACTATGTAGTTTAAAATTAGTTGTTATTTAAAATTCATCGGGAATATGCGGAAAAAATCGAAAATCCCTCCTAGGAATCGGAAAATTTTGGCTCAGCAACTCAGCACGTATATTTCAGTGCCTTGGAATGCTCTAGAATAAGGTTGCCAGAATTTTTCCAGCTTGTATCCGGGCCGGACAAATCCGGGCAGTTTTATACAAAAACCTGGCAAAATCCAGGCATTTGACTTTAAGATTGATGACAATAAATCCGGGAAAATTTGGTTGAATCTCAGAAAAAACTAAACAAAAATCAAGAAAAATAATTGAAAACCATTTTTTTTTCATCAAAGTTCATTGAAAAAATTTGTATTGTAATTTAGGCTTCCTACAAACCTTTCATAATTATTTTTATATGCCATGTTAAAAAAAATTCGATACAAAAATAAAAAAAATGGATACACAAATAAAAAAAAATACATCACAATTTGTTTTTTTTTTTTGTTTGATTTCCCAAAAAAGTGAATCCAGGTAATTTCTATTGAAAACCGGGTCGGGCCGGACTCTGCCCCCATATCCGGACAAACCCTTAGAAAACCGAGCAATCTTGGAACCTTACTCCAGAACAACTGAAAATTGTGTTTTCAAGTTCCCGTGTATTATGTATCAGATTTCTAATGATCATTTCTTAGAGTTCTATGTAGTAAATCGAAGAGAAAATTGAAAAAAGTTTGTTTCTATGAATTCATTGTAGCGCCAAATTAATGATTTGGAACATTTCACATTTCACGATGACGTAAATTTAGTTCCACAATTGTTTTATTAAAAAATAGCTTTCTACCGCAGAGTTCCATTATCGTTGACTCTCTGAATAATGGAGTGGAAAATGTTCGGAAACTTTTTTAATATATACGAATAAACTTTCACTAAATGTGTAGTCCTGTTCCGTTTAGGCTTGGAGCTTATCTTATCTTTAGTTGAATTTTTGTCAAAAATATTCAAAAATACACTCAAACGAGGTATTTGTAATTAATAAAACACATGATTGCACATATCTTCTAAAAATTACCTGCTTGTGTTTGTGGCTGTTTCGATCATACAAAATGTGCCATTTAAAATGAATCAGCTCTTGTACAATACATCTTTGTATCATTATATATGTAAATACTCTAAGCATGGAATTTCCGTTCAAACAAAATGTTTTCCCTTTGTTTTAAATACCTTTTTGCTAATACAAAGGTTTCGAATGTTTAACTAGATACTAATTTTTCTTTATACAGGACCCATTTGCGTTTGGCAACACACTCAAAACATTGTGTAACCAAAATCGAATGGGTTTTTCATCAACTTCTTTTCTCACTTATTACTAATAAAAACCCATTGATATTAACTAAGATTTTTCATATCAATTTTCAATAATTTTTAGTGATTTGTTTTATTTTTATAATGTTTCAGACACATTTTGTTTTCAATGTTTATTATTTTTTCCATGTTTGTTATTTCTTTCACTTTACATCTTATTTAAATTTTTTTTATTCCTAGTCCTTTTTATATGTTTTTGAGTAGGTATAGAATTTTTTTTTAATTTTTTGTCAATTTGAAGTGCTTTAAAGTGCCATAATCAAAAATGACTGTACATCACTGGTATCACTGCTTTGCAAATCGGTTCAATTTCTGTTTAGCTTTAAACTTATCGCATTTTTCGTTTTGGTTAAATTTGTTTTGTTCTTATCGATTTAAAATGGAATTCCTTATAAGCAAGATTTGAAAATGCGCAAGATTAGGTTTTTTAAAATTGAAATCTTCTTGAATATTATGCTTTTATTACTATGGTTTGATGAAATAACTAATTTATGATGCGGAAACGTTTAATTAAAGCTTTTGAGATAGATAAAAAGTTATTGAAATTAAGGAATGCCTTAGGATCGTACAGGATAAAAACGGGAAAAATGTGGAAAAATAAAAATTGAATTTGAGAGGCAACCCTGTAAAAATAATCTGAAAAAAAAAAACATAATCATAACACCACCTTAACAAAAACCTCAGCCCCAACCTCAAACCATGAATGTTTATGATAAATTTTCGTAAAGGGCGAACATGAAATGCAATTTCCTCATTGGATATTAAATAATGAGCCTCTTCAAAAATCCATACTGAGATGTTGTTGTTTTGATTTTTAATGACACAAAGTGGTGCCAAGTAGAATGATTTAACAGTATGATACTGATGCTTGAGGAATAACTTGAATTTAAAGATATTATCACCAGTTGTAATCCTATTCAAATGTTTTGAATATCGTGAAAATTGCATTATTTCGTTTTTTTTTAAGAATGACATTTTACTCTGATCTCCCTTCAATTGCGGAATAAAAGAATGTCATTGTACTTACGTACCGAATATCTAACACATAAGGAATGAATCTCTCGATTGTTTAATCATGTAAAAAACTTTCTTTTATGAAAAAATTCGTTAGAAAAACTTTTTTTTTAATTAAGTCTTATGTAGGAACTTTGCAGCTGTTTCAACTCCTACAATAATTAACATTTAATTCTTCAATGAGGAGGAAGAGTTTTTCGCTTTCATCATGAATTAAGAAGAGTATTTATTAATTCAAAATCTGTAAACTTAAGAATAAATTATTCAGTTTTATATTTAATGATGAAAATTGTGTGCTTTTTTTCTGAGATTCTATTCCATCGTCTTTCTTCAGTCCTATCCTAACATCTCTTAACATATAAATTAAGGTTGCTAGATTGCCCGGTTTTATCCGAGTTTGTCTGGATTTTTAGGAATAGGATACAAAATTAAGAAACAGCCCGGCCCGGCCCGGTTGCTCGGATTTCTTTGAATGATTTTTCCTGGATTTATTAACTTTATTTGTAAAATAAAACAAAAAAAAAACAAATTGTGTTGTAAACTTTTTAATAAATGCCTAGAAAACGAAATTTTTGGAGCAAGTTTTGGAAAAATAATCATGAAAGGTTTTTCAGAAGCCTGAAATAGATTTAAAATCTGTCGATGAGTTTTGACAAAAAAAACTAACTTTTTCCAAACTTTTGAAGAGTAGTTTCTCACTTTGACCAATTTTTTCAGGAAATTGTCCAGATTTTTGGTCGCCAGTTTTGAAATCAAATGCCCGGATCTGTCCGGGTGGTTTTTAAATAAAAAATGCCAGGATTTGTCCGGCCCGGATGCGTCCAGAAAAAATTCTTGCAACCTTAAATAGATAAAATAAAATAAAATGAAATAATCCAAAATCCAGAAGTTGTGCCTTCGAATAATTTTGAAATTTTTTGAGTGATTCAAAGCAAAGTAAATTATATTTTTGGCATACCATATGGCATTACTCATGAGGTCAAAAGCTCGGCCAGTTTCTAAGTTACGGCTGAGGCCAATCATTTACTCATACTAACGGCCGTCGATAGCCTTATAATTATGAGTTGATCATACCATATTTAAGTTCCATTTTTTTTAAATTTTTATATGAAGGGTTAGTTCAAAATTCAAAGTGTGTATGATGGTGTGTATGTAAAAAACAAATCAGGATATCAAATGTGAATCCTCGATTAGGAAAACAAATTTCCATGATTTATTTCCAATTAGGAAAATTTCATCAAAACACGTTGTTTATAATATTCTTAGAGTGTTCAGTGTCATCGCAATAAAAGACATATTTAAAGGTCGTTTACAGTAGCAACTTTTTATATTTATTTTATATCGTCATTTTACTAGTAATGAGAAAATTAATGATAAACTAAAATTGAAAGTGAATAAATATAAAGAATCTCGAGTTCGATTATAAACCTTGAAAATATATGCAATGGGTCTGATTCTGCGATGTACTCTAAGTTATTCGACGAACTTGGCTTTTTTATCTTGATTTCTACAAGCGCTACATGCAATAAAAACCAAGGTGGTGTTACCGTATATTAAATTCCCGATTCAGCCATTTTGGCTATTTAGGCTATGCAACTGCGGAACTCATGGGGTATGTTCACCAACAAACCACAGAAAAGCTGAGCAAATTATCTTATGTTTGTAAACAAACTTATTGAGAGCCCCGCTTACTCCACGCCTACTTACTGTGTAAAATGGAGAACCTCGTGTTTTAAAAAATCTTGATAAGAACCAGCTCAGAAATGCTTCGATTGTTGTTCGAAGCTCATTCGAACACGCTAAATGAATAAAGTTTATTAAAAGAAAAAAAATGTTTCAAAACTTTTGTTTGTTGATTTGAACCAAGGTAATTAAATCTAAAGGTTCTCTGACTTTGTCAGTAAGTAGGCGGGGAGAGCGCGGTGAGGTTTAGTGAATTTGTTTGTAATCATCGGAAATTTTTTTCCAGCTGAGGGTTTGTTAGTAAACAAACTCCACGAACTCCATAGTAGCCAAATTAAAATGGCTGACTCGAGAGTTTCTCATATCGTTACACCTCCTGTATATACCCACCTAGCTAACACCTGAGATATGTTGCACAGGTTGCATTTCAACCAAATTTTAACAGATTTTACTGGTTATTCTTAAGGAGAGGAGCAATATCTTGTCACTTCCATCGCTAATACAAAAAGTGTGTTGTTTTCATTCTATCAGTTTTAAAAGAAAATTAAAAGTTCTTAGGAAAAAACTAATTAAAAATGTAGATAATTTTTTTTTTGCAAAACTGTAGAAAGTAATCAAAATAAAAGGATTTATGATTTTGGTATCAGTGGAATCAGTGGTAAAGTTTTTCGAAAACCGCGATTAATCCAGTGAAAATATTTCTACCAGTTTCTTAAGGTAGGTAGGTATATTTTACTCCGTACGGTAAATATGTGAGATTTGATAGATTATCATTTAAATTGAATTTTATTTGGCGTATGTTATAACGTTCTTAAGTCTTTAACGGAGTTACTGAAATCTGCCAAATTTTTAAATTTTTCAAATGCCATACTCCAAAATCAGAGGTAAAAGACATTTACGGGGCTTGGAACCAGATGACGAATAAGTATAAAAATCATCAAATTTGAGAAAATAATGCCAAAAAAATATCCGTTCCTTAATCATAATCTGTAAATTTCAGATTTTTAGAATTTTTTATGATTTTTTATCAAACAAAAAATTTAATTTTTCGAAAAGTATATGAAAAACATACAAAACGAAAACTTTGAAGTGCGTTTTCTTGAAAAAAGCTTTAATGAAGCCCTTGGATCCTTCTGACTCCACGGGATTAATTTTAAAAACTATAAGTCATGTGGAGAAATAAATCCAACACGCAAAAAAAATTGCCAGGTTCCCCGGTAGGACTTGAATCTTGAATTCACATCTTGCGCCTTTCCGATACCCATGTATAGCTATTTTACGAAAATTTCATTGGTTGAATGTCGAAATCACCCGGATAGCATGGAATTGTTCTCCCATGTGATCATTAGTATTTTCGTTGTAGTTATATTCTATTTCTATCATTTCATCTTACGGTGGACTTATATTTCGAGATTTAAGGCACGGCTGGATTTGCATTATTTTCTCAAATACTGCACGGATTGTCAGTTATGATGGTAATTGTCGCATTTACAGTATTTGGATATCCAAATTAAACTAAGTTGTCTACTTTTGTAAAATGTTAATAAATTAGCCCCGGAAAGGCACAAGATGTGGGTTCAAATCCTACCGGGAGACAAAGCGAATGTTATTCGCATGTTCTTAAATATATACTTTCAGCATTTCTTTTATCTGAAATTTTAAATTACACTGATAGACTAATTTCACCACAGAAAGAATTGTTTGAGTCAAAACCCTTCTCTGTCTTACATTTAAAACAACTAAGAAACATCATTTCAAAGCAACTCACCTAACTCTCCAGGATACTCCTGCTGCGCCTCCATCACCATCCTCTCGATCCACCAGAGATCTCCTCCAGCACCCCCCGCTCCATTAGAATCCCCATCCGGACTGGGAGAACTATTCTCCACCAAACTATGACTCCCACCACTAGTATTGGCGGTACCATTACCTCCGCCATTGGCGGCGGCAGGCCCACTGGAAGCCGATTCTAGCATTTCTTCGTCGTCCGGGCCACCGGTTACGTCACTTCCGGCGGCGGCAGCCGCTGCAATGACGACGTCCCCGTCTCCGTCTCCCGTGTCCTTGTAAAGCTGCTGGTGCGTCTGACCGACGTCTCCCCAGCCGCCGCCGCCGTCAGTTGCTGCCGGCGGTTGGCCTGCTTCCGGAATCACACCGGAGATGGCCACGTTTGCCGTCAGGGGGTGCTGCAGTTGTTGAAAATGGTGCGGGTGGTGGTGGTGATGGGGATGATGATGATGATGGTATTGATGGTACAGGAAGGATCCTCCCGGCTGATTTAGGCTTACGGCAGCTGCACTACTGGAAATGGTTCCTCCGCCGCTGCTGGGCAAATGCATCCGGAACGAAGTTTTGGGAGCAATTTTGAACGGGTCTTCTCCCTGGGGTTGGGAGACGTGTGTCTGTCGCTGAATTGAGGTTAGGTTCGACCCGTTTCACTGATGTTAGTCACACTTCGACGGAGTCCCTCTTTTCGGGGTGGCACCGGAACACTTTTAACTTTAATTTTAACTGACGCCTGGACTTGGAACTGGTCAATGTAGAAGCACGCCTCACGAAATACCCGCGAGAGAAAAAAAAACACTCAATATTGACACAATCGATTACATTAGTCACCCCGCACATACGCAAACACTTTTGAACCCGATCATCGGTGGGATGAGGGTTGACTTTAGCGGTTAGCACCGGGCGCTTATTTGAATATCTTTATGTTGCTGGCTAGCTGATATTCGCAAACGGTTTCGTTTTTTTTTTCTACACTTTGTATGCTCACACCCTTGTAAAGAAACACTCAAAACAAACTTTTCAGCTTAAACTTATCACCACTAGCCTCAGGCTATTACGGTCGAAGTTGAAAACTACTGTGGGTGGGTGATTCAACAAACACGTTCCTAGGTAGCTAGACGACGGCATCAATGGCGTCGTCGTCGATGACCAACTTTGTAAACCACTATTCCAGCCTACTACTTTAACAATTTGTAGCTAATCTCTCCGCGTGTCACTGCTGCTGGAAACTGAGCACCCGGAAAACCACACCACACATTCGACCGGCTGGACCGGAGACCTGGAAAATACCGGGAAAATACGAACCATCATTATTAGTTATTAACAGCGGAAAACCGGAAGTCAGCAGACTTTCACCGGAAGGATAGTAACTCATACATTTTTCCATCAAACAGGGTAAATTTTGAACTAGTAAACCTAACCCAATAGTCGGCCGCGTCTATTTTGATTCCGCTCAAAAACCCTTTCTCCCTCTGATTATTCCCAAACACAAATAATATGTGTGGTTTGGTTTGGTTTGTCAATATTGTTGAACCTAATTTTGGTGACCAGTTTCGATGAAAGGTAAATCGGTGCTACAAGGTAGGTGAGGAGGAAATCCACAAAACCAATAGTGTTTAACCTAAAACGGCAATGATGGGTCAATCGAGCGGTGGTACTGAGTTGGACCGGATGAAATCTGAGGTCGGATCCGGTTAACCGACGTTGAACTTCATATTTAATTCAAAATGTCAAGGCAAACTTTTTCTAACGAAGCTACAGAAATTATTCCAAATGACAAAATTGACAAAAATGACAAAAATGACAAAAATGACAAAACTGACAAAAATGACAAAAATGACAAAAATGACAAAAATGACGAAAATGAAAAAAATGACAAAAATGACAAAAATGACAAAAATGACAAAAATGACAAAAATGACAAAAATGACAAAAATGACAAAAATGACAAAAATGACAAAAATGACAAAAATGACAAAAATGACAAAAATGACAAAAATGACAAAAATGACAAAAATGACAAAAATGACAAAAATGACAAAAATGACAAAAATGACAAAAATGACAAAAATGACAAAAATGACAAAAATGACAAAAATGACAAAAATGACAAAAATGACAAAAATGACAAAAATGACAAAAATGACAAAAATGACAAAAATGACAAAAATGACAAAAATGACAAAAATGACAAAAATGACAAAAATGACAAAAATGGCAAAAATGACAAAAATGACAAAAATGACAAAAATGACAAAAATGACAAAAATGACAAAAATGACAAAAATGACAAAAATGACAAAAATGACAAAAATGACAAAAATGACAAAAATGACAAAAATGACAAAAATGACAAAAATGACAAAAATGACAAAAATGACAAAAAGACAAAAATGATAAAAATGATAAAAATGATAAAAATGACAAAAATGACAAAAATGACAAAAATGACAAAAATGACAAAAATGACAAAAATGACAAAAATGACAAAAATGACAAAAATGACAAAAATGACAAAAATGACAAAAATGACAAAAATGACAAAAATGACAAAAATGACAAAAATGACAAAAATGACAAAAATGACAAAAATGACAAAAATGACAAAAATGACAAAAATGACAAAAATGACAAAAATGACAAAAATGACAAAAATGACAAAAATGACAAAAATGACAAAAATGACAAAAATGACAAAAATTACAAAAATTACAAAAATTACAAAAATTACAAAAATGACAAAAATGACAAAAATGACAAAAATGACAAAAATTACAAAAATGACAAAAATGACAAAAATGACAAAAATGACAAAAATGACAAAAATGACAAAAATGACAAAAATGACAAAAATGACAAAAATGACAAAAATGACAAAAATGACAAAAATGACAAAAATGACAAAAATGACAAAAATGACAAAAATGACAAAAATGACAAAAATGACAAAAATGACAAAAATGACAAAAATGACAAAAATGACAAAAATGACAAAAATGATAAAAATGACAAAAATGACAAAAATGACAAAAATGACAAAAATGACAAAAATGACAAAAATGACAAAAATGACAAAAATGACAAAAATGACAAAAATGACAAAAATGACAAAAAGACAAAAATGATAAAAATGATAAAAATGACAAAAATGACAAAAATGACAAAAATGACAAAAATGACAAAAATGACAAAAATGACAAAAATGACAAAAATGACAAAAATGACAAAAATGACAAAAATGACAAAAATGACAAAAATGACAAAAATGACAAAAATGACAAAAAGACAAAAATGATAAAAATGATAAAAATGACAAAAATGACAAAAATGACAAAAATGACAAAAATGACAAAAATGACAAAAATGACAAAAATGACAAAAATGACAAAAATGACAAAAATGACAAAAATGACAAAAATGACAAAAATGACAAAAATGACAAAAATGACAAAAATGACAAAAATGACAAAAATGACAAAAATGACAAAAATGACAAAAATGACAAAAATGACAAAAATTACAAAAAGACAAAAATGATAAAAATGATAAAAATGACAAAAATGACAAAAATGACAAAAATGACAAAAATGACAAAAATGACAAAAATGACAAAAATGACAAAAATGACAAAAATGACAAAAATGACAAAAATGACAAAAATGACAAAAATGACAAAAATGACAAAAATGACAAAAATGACAAAAATGACAAAAATGACAAAAAGACAATAATGATAAAAATGATAAAAATGACAAAAATGACAAAAATGACAAAAATGACAAAAATGACAAAAATGACAAAAATGACAAAAATGACAAAAATGACAAAAATGACAAAAATGACAAAAATGACAAAAATGACAAAAATGACAAAAATGACAAAAATGACAAAAATGACAAAAATGACAAAAATGACAAAAATGACAAAAATGACAAAAATGACAAAAATGACAAAAATGACAAAAATGACAAAAATGACAAAAATGACAAAATTGACAAAAATGACAAAAATGACAAAAATGACAAAAATGTCAAAAATGTCAAAAATGACAAAAATGACAAAAATGACAAAAATGACAAAAATGACAAAAATGACAAAAATGACAAAAATGACAAAAATGACAAAAATGACAAAAATGACAAAAATGACAAAAATGACAAAAATGACAAAAATGACAAAAATGACAAAAATGACAAAAATGACAAAAATGACAAAAATGACAAAAATGACAAAAATGACAAAAATGACAAAAATGACAAAAATGACAAAAATGACAAAAATGACAAAAATGACAAAAATGACAAAAATGACAAAAATGACAAAAATGACAAAAATGACAAAAATGACAAAAATGACAAAAATGACAAAAATGACAAAAATGACAAAAATGACAAAAATGACAAAAATGACAAAAATGACAAAAATGACAAAAATGACAAAAATGACAAAAATGACAAAAATGACAAAAATGACAAAAATGACATAAATGACAAAAATGACAAAAATGACAAAAATGACAAAAATGACAAAAATGACAATTCAACATTTGCTTCAATTTATTCAATTTTGTCAATTTTGTCAATTATGTCAATTTTGTCAATTTTGTCAATTTTGTCAGTTTTGTCAATTTTGTCAATTTTGTCAATTTTGTCAATTTTGTCAATTTTGGCAATTTTGTCAATTTTGTCAGTTTTGTCAATTTTGTCAATTTTGTCAATTTTGTCAATTTTGTCAATTTAGTTAATTTTGTCAATTTTGTCAATTTTGTCAATTTTGTCAATTTTGTCAATTTTGTCAATTTTGTCAATTTTGTCAATTTTGTCAATTTTGTCAATTTTGTCAATTTCGTCAATTTTGTCAATTTTGTCAATTTTGTCAATTTTGTCAATTTTGTCAATTTTGTCAATTTTGTCAATTTTGTCAATTTTGTCAATTTTGTCAATTTTGTCAATTTTGTCAATTTTGTCAATTTTGTCAATTTTTTCAATTTTGTCATTTATGTCAATTTTGTCTATTTTTTCAATTTGTCAATTTTGTCAATTTTGTCAATTTTGTCAATTTTGTCAATTTTGTCAATTTTGTCAATTTTGTCAATTTTGTCAATTTTGTCAATTTTGTCAATTTTGTCAATTTTGTCAATTTTGTCAATTTTGGCAATTTTGTCAATTTTGTCAATTTTGTCAATTTTGTCAATTTTGTCAATTTTGTCAATTTTGTCAATTTTGTCAATTTTGTCAATTTTGTCAATTTTGTCAATTTTGTCAATTTTGTCAATTTTGTCAATTTTGTCAATTTTGTCAATTTTGTCAATTTTGTCAATTTTGTCAATTTTGTCAATTTTGTCAATTTTGTCAATTTTGTCAATTTTGTCAATTTTGTCAATTTTGTCAATTTTGTCAATTTTGTCAATTTTGTCTATTTTGTCTATTTTGTCAATTTTGTCAATTTTGTCAATTTTGTCAAGTTTGTCAATTTTGTCAATTTTGTCAATTTTGTCATTTTTGTCAATTTTGTCAATTTTGTCAATTTTGTCAATTTTGTCAATTTTGTCAATTTTGTCAATTTTGTCTATTTTGTCTATTTTGTCAATTTTGTCAATTTTGTCAATTTTGTCAAGTTTGTCAATTTTGTCAATTTTGTCAATTTTGTCATTTTTGTCAATTTTGTCAATTTTGTCAATTTTGTCAATTTTGTCAATTTTGTCAATTTTGTCAATTTTGTCAATTTTGTCAATTTTGTCAATTTTGTCAATTTTGTCAATTTTGTCAATTTTGTCAATTTTGTCAATTTTGTCAATTTTGTCAATTGTGTCAATTTTGTCAATTTTGTCAATTTTGTCAATTTTGTCAATTGTGTCAATTTTGTCAATTTTGTCAATTTTGTTAATTTTGTCAATTTTGTCAATTTTGTCAATTTTGTCAATTTTGTCAATTTTGTCAATTTTGTCAATTTTGTCAATTTTGTCAATTTTGTCATTTTTTGTCAATTTTTTCAATTTTGTCAATTTTTTCAATTTTGTCAATTTTGTCAATTTTGTCAATTTTGTCAATTTTGTCAATTTTGTCAATTTTGTCAATTTTGTCAATTTTGTCAATTTTGTCAATTTTGTCAATTTTGTCAATTTTGTCAATTTTGTCAATTTTGTCAATTTTGTCAATTTTGTCAATTTTGTCAATTTTGTCAATTTTGTCAATTTTGTCAATTTTGTCAATTTTGTCAATTTTGTCAATTTTGTCAATTTTGTCAATTTCGTCAATTTTGTCAATTTTGTCAATTTTGTCAATTTAGTCAATTTTGTCAATTTTGTCAATTTTGTCAATTTTGTCAATTATGTCAATTTTGTCAATTTTGTCAATATTGTCAATTTTGTCAATTTTGTCAATTTTGTCAATTTTGTCAATTTTGTCAATTTTGTCAATTTTGTCAATTTTGTCAATTTTGTCAATTTTGTCAATTTTGTCAATTTTGTCAATTTTGTCAATTTTGTCAATTTTGTCATTTTTGTCAATTTTGTCAATTTTGTCAATTTTGTCAATTTTGTCAATTTTGTCAATTTTGTCAATTTTGTCAATTTTGTCAATTTTGTCAATTTTGTCAATTTTGTCAATTTTGTCAATTTTGTCAATTTTGTCAATTTTGTCAATTGTGTCAATTTTGTCAATTTTGTCAATTTTGTCAATTTTGTCAATTGTGTCAATTTTGTCAATTTTGTCAATTTTGTTAATTTTGTCAATTTTGTCAATTTTGTCAATTTTGTCAATTTTGTCAATTTTGTCAATTTTGTCAATTTTGTCAATTTTGTCATTTTTTGTCAATTTTTTCAATTTTGTCAATTTTGTCAATTTTGTCAATTTTGTCAATTTTGTCAATTTTGTCAATTTTGTCAATTTTGTCAATTTTGTCAATTTTGTCAATTTTGTCAATTTTGTCAATTTTGTCAATTTTGTCAATTTTGTCAATTTTGTCAATTTTGTCAATTTTGTCAATTTTGTCAATTTTGTCAATTTTGTCAATTTTGTCAATTTTGTCAATTTTGTCAATTTTGTCAATTTCGTCAATTTTGTCAATTTTGTCAATTTTGTCAATTTAGTCAATTTTGTCAATTTTGTCAATTTTGTCAATTTTGTCAATTATGTCAATTTTGTCAATTTTGTCAATATTGTCAATTTTGTCAATTTTGTCAATTTTGTCAATTTTGTCAATTTTGTCAATTTTGTCAATTTTGTCAATTTTGTCAATTTTGTCAATTTTGTCAATTTTGTCAATTTTGTCAATTTTGTCAATTTTGTCAATTTTGTCAATTTTGTCAATTTTGTCAATTTTGTCAATTTTGTCAATTTTGTCAATTTTGTCAATTTTGTCAATTTTGTCAATTTTGTCAATTTTGTCAATTTTGTCAATTTTGTCAATTTTGTCAATTTTGTCAATTTTGTCAATTTTGTCAATTTCGTCAATTTTGTCAATTTTGTCAATTTTGTCAATTTAGTCAATTTTGTCAATTTTGTCAATTTTGTCAATTTTGTCAATTTCGTCAATTTTGTCAATTTTGTCAATTTTGTCAATTGTGTAAATTTTGTCAATTTGGCCAATTTAGTCAATTTTGTCAATTTTGTCAATTTTGTCAATTTTGTCAATTTTGACAATTTTGTCAATTTTGTCAATTTTGTCAATTTTGTCAATTTTGTCAATTTTGTCAATTTTGTCAATTTTGGCAATTTGTCACCAAAAACATTTCATTTTTACTGATTACGTTGCAATTTCATGGTCACCTTGTTTGGAATGACCCGTATATTTATAGAAGTACATAAACGTTTTCCTGAAAGACAATCTAACTTAAAAATATAACAACTCTAGCGTAACATTTCAAAAGACCGAAACTGCCAAATTTAAACAAATCGAATTAACGGTCATTCCGGATGTACGTGGATGCACTTTATGTAATAAATGCGGCTTCATCTTAAAATCACTGAAAACTATCAACAAATTAATAGAATTTAACTAGGCAAAACTCCCTGTTAATGCATTTTCGTTGGAACGTGAAGTTTCGCCTATTCAACATGTGGTTATTTTTTTCGATACGTTTAGGGCCAAAAGGCGCAACTGAGTCTGCCGTGTGTGACAAAACGGCCTAATTAGTTTTTGCGTGTAGGACCAAAGGTGAACCCTCAAAACCAAAACAAAAACGGCCAATCATTTGGGCGAAACTTGCAGGCGTAACTGGTATCGAAAACAAAAAAGGGAGAAACTCGAAAACCTCTGAAATTTAGAGAAAAAAGTTAATTTTCTTGATAACCAACGAACAATAAGAGAATATAATGCACATTTCTTGATTTTATTGAACAAAAAGTGTTCGATTTTTAAATAGGATTTGATTAGATTTGCCGGAATTTCAAACGCGTTTTTTCTCGTTTTGAGCTAACTGCTAGTTTCGCCCTTATGAAACGTAACGCTAGAAATTTTTTTTAAATTTTATGATCTTTCAAAATAAAAGCTAAACAAACATCAATACAACCTCACTGCTCCCCGTAATCCTTTCCAATGCCCCCCATAATTCGAAGTTGTGCTTATCGCCCCTTTGAAAGCTTTCTCAATATTATCGATATATGTATATGTATCGTCGCTATCGCATTCTATAAAATGGAATGTTCTATATTTCGCGAAAGAAAACCTAACCAACAAGAAAAATGAATTTTAAGTCGTCATGAATGTATAAAATACTGTTTAAAATAGGAAGCCCAAGATACCCTACACAAAATGGCATTGATTCCCCACAAGGCATGATTTGCATGTGGTGGAGTTTGGATAATTTGTTGATATCATGGGGATTTCTTTTTCTTTGTGAAAGGGCAACGCACTGTGGTCATAGGCTAATAAAAGTATTTATTTTAGTATTTAACTTTGACAAAATGAGTCATCCGAAGAGATCGAATGACCGTTATCTAATTGTCATTGTTAAAGAGGAATTCCCACAGCAACTTTTTTTTAAATCTTTATGTTTTATGTCTACAATAGATCAAACAGTACCGAAGTCATAGCATATGTAAAATAAACATCGATTGTATTCAAATATGCTCGTTTCGATCAGTTGTCGTGAGCAATCAGTCCTAAGGCGGGTGACAAATCAGTCATAAATGTTATTAACATAAGGTAGTTCAAACAAGGCACGGGTTAAGGTTGGTGAAAAAAATATCACATCAACTTGGGGAATCGCTCCAAGACGTCCGCCGATCATCGCAGACGTTCGATTGGGGATATCCCCCCGGTCAGTTAGTCGACCAATATACAAACTCAAGCAAGACTTCCCATAGTGTGTGTTTATTATTGTTTTTATTTATATTCCACATTGTTGACGATCACCTTTCGTCATCCGCGCTGCTGCGCGGAGGCATGTCCGCTGAATCGTAATTAAAGCTGATTACTCATTCACGCGCGAAAGTTTCGTTCTTCTGGCGGGTCAGTTTAAAGCCTGTTAAGGATCATCAAAAATTGCTCACTCAACCGAGGTTTAAGATTTCTTCGCTCGCCCATATGGTAGATCGACGAAGCCCCAAATTTGCCTCCAGCTATCTTGTTGTACCTCCAAAAGATTTGATACACCTAAAATAGCTGCTAAAAATAAAAGCGTCAAGGCATCGACGTGATGTCTACGTCGTCGACGTCGTCGTCGTCGTCGTCAATCGTGTGTCGTCATCTTCCATTGCTTGGCAGTACTTCTTCTTCCAGCAGCGTTTGGTTTTCCACTCATAACTGGAAACGACAATTAGGAATCGACAGCGATCGGTCAGCTCAGCAGTCAGCCTAGTCTGGTCCCATGATTCGCGATAAGCTTTAGCTCTCGAGTGAGTGATTCGTCGAATTGTCGCGTGCAGCAAACCCGGTAAATACTCTGCAAATATTACGTCTTCGGGTCCACGTTGATGCTGCTAATCGAGTGGAAGTTTACCGAAGGCTGCTCGATTCGGAATTTGCTAGCGATTTTGGAGAATGTTCTACTTTCACTATTTATGGAGCGCATTAGGATTGAAGACTCTGTTAATCATGGTCTATTCCTTTGTTTAGGGAAAAAAATAAAGTTTTGAAAAACATTTTGGTTTTAAAATGTCGTAGTTCTACAAATTTGTAATCTTAAGAATTTCTTTTACTCAAACTGTAATGTTTTAAATATTACCTAAAACATAATGTCAAGAATCAAGTGCAAGAAATGAACAAATTAATTTTATTGATACAATTTGAAAAAGAGGAATACCTAGTAGATATTTTAAAATTTTGCAATTGAGGATTTTTTAACAAATCTTTTTAGAGGATGCTGTATCTTCAAGTTTAATTAGTATAAAATTCAGGAAAAATATTCAGTTAGGCTTCTGGTTTTACCAAACCCGAATTGCCAGGCCTTACGCTTAACCCCTGCCATCAGATTGTGTACAGCCACCTTGACCACCTTCTTCGCCGCAGAAAGCCAGTTTGCCTTGAACTGCTACTCGTCCTTAGCAGTTTTTTTGGTCTTCTTTAGGTTCCGCTTGACAAGAGCCCAGTTTTTCTCAATTGGGCGGAGCTCTAGCGTGTTGGGAGGGTTCTTGTCCTTGGGAACCACCTGCACGTTGTTGGCGGCGTACCACATCATGGCCTTTTTACCGTAATGGCAAGATGCCAAATCCGGCAAAAAAAGTACGGAACAATCGTGTTTCTTCAGGAAAGGCAGCAGACGTTTATTCAAACACCCTTTCACGTAAATTTCTTGGTTGACAGTCCCGGAAGCTATGAAAATGGTGCTTTTCAAGCCACAGGTACAGATGGCTTGCCAAACCAGATATTTCTCCGCGAACTTTGACAGTTTCATGTGCTTGAAAATATCTGCGCTATCTTTCCCCTTCCTTTTGCCGTAGAAAACTCCTGTCCCGGAAGCTGCTTGTAGTCGGCTTTGACGTAGGTTTCGTCGTCCATTACCACGCAGTCAAACTTCGTCAGCATCGTCGTGTACAGCCTCCGGGATCGCGCTTTGGCCGTTGTATTTTGTTTATCATCGCGATTTGGAGTCACTACCTTCTTGTAAGTCGATAGTCCGGCTCGTTTTTTGGCTCGATGCACGGTTGTAGACGATACACCCAGCTTATTTGCGGCATCTCGGAGAGAGAGGTTAGGGTTTCGCTTGAAACTACCGGCAACTCTCTTTGTCGTCTCAGCGGCTTCCGGTTTTCGATTTCCCCCGATCCAGACTTCCTGGCTGTCGACAAACGTTCCCCAAACACTTGAATTACATTTGTAACGGTTGATTTGGCAGTTTTTAGCGATTTCGCCAGCTTTGCGTGCGAGTAGCTCGGATTTTCACGATGTGTGAGCAAAATTTTGATAGGCTGCTCTTCTTCCTTGGACGGCATTTTGACAACTGAAGAGTGAATTCCAAAATCAAAATAGGAACAACATTCTACACACACACCTTCAAAAAGAGGGGTGTTCAGGTTTTTTAAATGCAAAATTGAAGGAAATACGTCAAGTTGATATTGACCAAATTTTGACCGTATCACCCTTAAACGAGCAACCGCTACTTGCATCGACGGGGAACCTGAAGTTCATAACAAAAATTTTCTCATACGCTTATGATCTTAGTTTTGTAATGTCCTTTCACGTGTTTTGATGAAAAAGCAATAACCCCATTTCTTATGACAAATGAAGAGTTATGAAAAATATTTTGTATATCCTAAATAAGGAATTTTGCCGGAACGTTCTTCAGGTTTTTTTTAACTATTCGATCACAACACAATTCTCTTTTTTGTATTTCCTCATCTGAAATTGCTGCAAAATATCTAAATGCATAAGAAATTTCAGTTTTGGGTGAACTCATAAACTTTGCACGTTATCTAGTCAATTTTTATTAGGTGGCCTACGATAAAATAATAAAAAAAATCCTTTTTTTTCAAACAGACAGGGAAATTTATTTATTTAAAGAATAAGCATAAATCCTAATGAAACCTTGAAAATGTAGAAAACCTTTCCATTTATCTTTTTTTCTTTTATGATAAAGAAGTTATGAAGCAAAGAAAAAAAAAAGTGGCCCATGATATCCCACACTCCCCTACAAATTTAAACCCAATCAACATCCAACAAAAAGATTGGATGTCGCGGAAACGAACGTTTTCAAAATGCTGGTAAAGATGAATATCTTTGTCTCATTCAATGGCATTTTGGACGTTGAATATCTAGATGTCCGTTGAATTTGGATTAAGGAGGTGAATTGATAAAGATCAGTTCTACAAGATCTTTGGTTGCGTGAGAATCTTGAAGAATATGTTTGAGACCTAAAATTCTCTGTTAATTTCAGGGCCGAGGATTTCCAATGAATTTAAAAGATACGCAAGAACGACATTATGGTAAACCCATATTTTTTGTTAAATAAAATTAATTAGGAATGTTGAGTATTCAGCGACTTTATAAAAAAAAACTGTTTAGTTGCTTGAATACGACCACACATTTCTGAAAGATTCCTTAAAATATGCTTACACCAAAACTGCCAGAAACACGTGCATTTTTAGATAAATAATCTTCTTGGTTTAAGTAAAATTGTTGAAATCTAACTTGACCATCTTTCAATCCACCTACCAATAACTCCAATTTTCAAGAGTTCATTCATCGGAAAACTTTCAACTATTTGCTACAAATAGATGGGATTTCAGGAATTTTTAAAATGATTTTCTGATCATTTTGTAAATTACCTTGAAGCCTTCACTGGCAGCACAATAACTGTTTGAGGTTGAATAGTTTTCCACTTCAAAACTTGATCATTTTCGAGAAACTTATGAGGCCTTCAGAGTCAAAAGGCTGTAGATGCAATATGATCGATTTTGAGTTAATTATGCCAACCGATTCTAGGACCCGGTAAAGGGGTTGAAATTTGGCTACAAATATAAAAAATTCTAAAAATGCACAATACATAAGGAAATTGTTTTTTAAACTTTTTTCTTACTTATGGTCATCACTCAAACGCGATAAAGTAATAATTTTCTCTGATACTATTCAATACAAATCAGAATCAAAGCTTCAAATGAATGCTAATCCCGGATAGCCATTTAAAAATTATTCAAAATTAAATTCCTTATTCAGAAATAGTAAATGCTTGAAAATCATTTTAAACCTGCTAGTTTACAAGTTTGAAATCCACATTCCCAAAACACCAAGAAATAAATGTGAATCAAAATATCAAAATTTTATCAGAATTTAAAGCTACAAGCAATTGAATCAGTGCACAGAAACAAAAAAACCTAAAATACAACACCAGATTTAAAGAGAAATTAAATTCGAGTTCTAACATAAAGTTAAGATTGGGGCAAAAATTCACAAAGATTTAAAACTGCTTAGCAAAATGATAATAATTTTCAATTATTATTCATCTTAATTCACATTTCTGACTTCATTTTCAATGAAAGGGTTGATTAAGTAAGTCCTCTGTTAAATCTTGAATTTGAAAAAGTAATTTATCACGATTTGAAATGTGAACACTCGATTAAAATAAAAACAAAAATCTCTTTTCACCTTAAAGAAATTTATTCAAAACAATGGTGGTTGACTTAAATTTGATTGAAAAGAGAAAAATATTTAATTCTATATCAAGAGTGCCAGTGATACAAAGAAACTTCCTTCGAAAACAATAATTTAGAATAGAAAATATTCAAATCACAAAATCGTAAATCTGAAGAAAGATGAGATATAAAATAAAGAAATATTCATGTTTAGAAAATCGTTCAGTGAAATCCGTAATTCAACTATGGGAGCTATATTTGGATAATTATAATTTGAAATGGTTATTAAGAAGCTAATTTGCTGAATTTAGGGTATTTCTTTTAAATAGTATAGGATAATTTTAAATAAAGAACATCAGAATAAAAAGCATGAAATTTGGGCTAAATCAGTTGAAAAGTATCAATAGAAAATTCAAAGCTTAGATTCAAATTGGAAAAAAAATTCGATAGCGTATCCCGATTGATCCTGCTTAGTCAACTACAGTTACCCTTTTTTTCACAAAATGAAAAGGGTGTGTAAATTAACCATTTCATAATGATCAAAAAACTAACATTAATTTTGCGTTATTCATACTCATGCTAAAAAAGTGAGAATTCCAGATTGCCTAGTTTTTTTTAAATTTTATTCCCAATGAAGCCCAAAAAAATTACAATTTATATGGATTTAAAATGTTTTTCTTCGCTTTCTTCTATTTTGAGACTGATATTGTCACAAAAACGAAACAATGATTACACTAAAATGAGAGAAAAAAGAGACCAAACAAGACACACATCGAACAAAAAGGAGACAAAAATGTGACTTAGAGTAAGACAAAAATAAGACAACAATCAGACAAAAATAAGACATAAATAAGACAAAAATGAGATAAAAATGACATAAAAATTTAATAAAAATGAGATAAAAATGAGACAAAACTGAAACAAAAATGAGTCAACGAAATTCAAAAATAATATAAAAATTATTCAAAAGTGAGAAAACAATCAGACAAAAATTGACCCAAAATGGACACAAAAATTTCTCAAAAATGAGACAAAAATAAGACAAAAATGAAACTCAAATGAGACTAAATTAAGCAAAAACTGAGACAGAAATATGACAAATGAAACAAAAATAAGAAAACAATGAGACAAAAATGAGTCAATAAAATAGACAACAAAAGATGAAAATTATACAAATGAAGAAAAAAGTTACAAAAAAATTGATAAAAATCTGTCAGAAATAGACAAAAATTAGACAAAACTATGAAAAAAATGAGTCAGAAAGAGACAGAAATGAGACAAAAATATGACAAAAATGATACAAAAAAAAAGATAAAAATGAGACAAAAATGTAACAAAAATTAACCTAGAAAAGAAAGACAAAAATAGGACAATAATTTGATAAAAATAATACAAAATCGATACAAAAATGAGACAAAAACTACCCAAAATGGACCAAAACATAACACAAAAATGAGACAAAAATAAGATCAAAATGAGGCTATGGTGAGACTAAAATTAGACAAAAATGAAACAAAAAACAAAAATTAGACAAAAATGAAACACAAAAAGCTAAAAATGAGATAAAAATGAGACAAAAATGTGAAAAAATAAGACAAAAATGATACAAAAATGTGATCAAAAAAACAAAACTTAGACAAAAATTTGACAAAGATGAGAAAAAAAAAGAAACTGAAAATGTCACAAAAATGAAACAAAAATAACACTATAATGAGGCAAAAAAGAGACCAAATATGACAAAATTGAGATGAAAATAAGACAAAAATGAGTCAGAAATGAGACAAAAATAATACAAAAAGAAACTTAAATTAAACCCAAAATAGATAAAAATGAGACAAAAAAGAACACAAAAATTACTCATACACGATACAAAAATAAGACAAAAATAAGACTAAAATGAGACAAAAATTAGGCAAAAATGAGATAAATATAAGACAAAAATGAAATAAAAATAAGATAAAAATGAAATAAAATGGAAAGTGAAGTTGAGCACATAGAAGAACAAGAAACACAATATTCAATTTTAGGCTGAAATTGGTTTCTTGAAAAATGTTTTATATCGACATGAAATTTGTAACGAAATAAACTTTTTTTTATAATCAATGCGATTAGTAATAAAGTACTGGATACAAGGTTTCAGATTGTTTTTGCCTATTCTATTGGGTATTGTAAAATTAGTATTCGATGCATCAATATCGAAGTTAAAATGGCTGGTTTCAAATTCTAAACTTGTTTAAATACACTTATTCATAAAAACTCATTCTAATGACAAAATAGGGTTTTTGTGTGTTGAGAATTCTGTTTCAATACAAAAGATTTTTTGAATTACAAATCGAAATTTGCGTTTCAAAATTATCGAGTAACTTCCAGTTAGGGTGATTTGCCAATCGTTGCACAGCTAAGCACATGATTTTGGATTTTATGCTGTATTTCAGTCATTTCAACCAAATTCACTCGATTTGTTTTTGTCGATGCACTCACCCAGGATTGGTCAACAAGATCCAAAAGTTCAAATGTTTGAAATTAGTGACATAAAAATTTAAAAAATCATTTAAAACAGCTTGTCAGTGCCCAATAGTTGCACAGGCAAATTTTATGTCGTTCATAATGTTGTCCTGTTTTGTCCCGCGTTAGTTAGGGAAACAAGGGGAGTGATATCTCGATCGAACGATCCGGTCAAGTTGGGAGTCTAACTAAGATTAATTTTATTATCCATTTCTTAAACCTACATTCGGGTGGCGACCTACACGTAGCTTACGCGTAGTCAGCATAAACAAACATCGGACGATCGAAGTACAGTTTCCTTTTGCTTGTGTCAGCATAAAGGACTGAACCTTGGACCGTCGCGATAGAATGTTCGCATGGGCGTAGCTAGTGGGGGCATCCACCACACGCCCTTTCTTATAAAATTTAAAAATTATGCTATTGTTTAATTTTTAAATTAAGTTTAAAGTTGTTATAGTCTTCTTCTTATTTATAGTAGTATAATAAGCAATAAATTGATTTGTTGATAAGTTGTTACTAATTGATATTGTTATTGATTACATTGAGATATTGTTTCTTGAACTGTTAATGCAAAAACTAATATTGTATAAATATATTTAACTGAAGATCATCTAGTGTTTCGAATAAAGTGTTACAATGATTTATTATGGTGAATTACAATTATGGTTTATTGTTATTATTACTATTATTATTATTAGTATTATTTTCTAAACATCCACCACACGTCCTATATATGGTTTTACTCTACATTTGTGTACAAAATCTTGTTTTCCTTGAATTGAAATTTTTATGTTTGGATCTAAATCTTCCAATACTTGGTATGGACCTACATATATATTTTCCATCTTGGACCCAGTTTCATTTTTTAATAACACTAAGTCTCCTTTGTTAAAATTCATTTGTTTCGCCAAGTTGTTGAATTTTTCAACTCGTTTTATTTTCTCTTGTATTATTTTGTCCCTGATTGCTTGTTGCGAAGATTTCAATTTAATTTTTAAAATTTTTGAATAATCCTCAATGTCATATATTGGGTCAACTGTCTCGGCGTCAGATAGGTTTGATGGCAAATTACAGATTTTACCGAAAACTAGCTCAAATGGTGTTTTGTTTGTCGTTGTGTGGACTGTAGTATTGAACGCAAACTGGTAGTATTTTAACCAACTGTCCCAATACAAGGGTGATTTCTCACTATATATACGTAAGAAATTTCCCAAGTTTTTATGAGAATTTTCTAGTCCACCGATTGTTTCGTGGTGATATGCTGTTGAATTCAGTTTTTCTATTTCGAGTAATTTGCATATATCCGAAAATAGATTCGACATGAATTCTTTGCCTCTATCTGTTACGATTCTTTTTGGAATCCCATAGTTTAAAACAATGGTTTCTACAAAAGCTTTCGCTACCGTTTCTGTCTCTTTGTTTTTAATGGCTGTTGCCGTAATAAACTTTGTCAGGTCGCATTGCGTTGTTAATATATATCGGTTACCTTCTGCACTAGGCAGTAAAGGACCAACAAGATCTAAGTAAATTATTTCAAACGCAGTTTCAGCTGTTGTTGTGATTATCATTGGTGTTTTGGGTTTATTTATGATTCTGTTTTTCTGGCATAACTGGCACGAATCAATGAAAACTTTGATATCTTTTTTCATATTCTTCCAATAGAATCTTTGCTGGATAGTGTGCAGAGTTCTATTGATGCCTGCATGGCCTGCCGTTGGTAGGACATGATAGTCGTTCATTATTATCTTTTTCTGTATGTCTTCTTTTATCACTTTTATGTGTTCCCCTATAATAATTATATCCGGTATATCCTTCATTTTTATTTCATGGATATTTTCCATAAGATGTTGAGCGCTCTTTTTTCTTTTTAATAGTATGCATACGTTCATTTTTAAATTTTTTATATAATCCGCTACCTTTTTCATTACTCCCCGTAGGTGAGTTAACGTTTGAGTTTGCGGTATTCTTATTTTTTGTGGGGTTATTTCAATTTCTTTTATATTTGGACATACTTCCATTTCCATATATTCCACATTTGACTCTTGAGGCTGATCAGTTCCTTCCGTGTCAGTGGTTTCTTTGATTTGTTTTGATTTTGACCGTGTTATCATTGTCATTGTTGTTTCTGTCATAGTTTTTAGATCGGAAATCGAAATGCGTGATAACGCGTCCGCTATCACATTATTTCTTCCGGGAATATAATTAATTTGAAAATCGTACTCCTCAAGTGCCAACCGAAATTTGGTTAGTCTACTTGAAGGATCTGTTAAAGAAAACAGGTAAACTAATGGCCTGTGATCAGTATGAACAATAAACTTTCTTCCGTAAAGGTACGGTCGGAAATGTCTGATTGCCCACACTAAAGCCAACAGTTCCTTCTCTATAGTTGGATATCTAGTCTCAGCCTGGTTTAAGGATTTACTAGCATATGCAACCGGTCTGCCATTTCCATTGGAAAGAACTGCACCAATTGCATACCCAGATGCATCCGTATGTAACGTAAAGGTATTATTTTTACCAAAATCAGGAAAATCAAGTACAGGTGGATTTATAAATTTTTCTCTTAAAGTATTGAAGGCTTCATTGCATTCAATGCTCCAATTGAATTGTGTATTCTTTCTTGTTAGAAGATTTAGTGGTGCGCATATTGCTGCAAAATTTCTAACATGTTTGCGATAATAATTCGCAAACGCTACGAAACGCTTCACCTCGTCCGCATTTTTCGGAATAGGCCATTTTTTCACTGCTTCTATTTTAGCAGGATCGGGCTTTATTCCTTCAGCGGATATAAAGTGTCCTAAGTAGATTAACTCTGTTTTAAAGAAATTACATTTCTTAGGATTCAATTTTAGATTGACTTTTCGAAGTTTTTCAAAAACTGCGATGAGGTTCCTATTGTGTTCCTCAATTGACTTACCAAAGACAATAATGTCATCTAAATAGACAAGACATTTTGTCATATCTAACCCTGACATCGCTATCGTCATTAGACGGGAAAATGATGAGGGGCTTATTTTGAGACCCATCGGCAGTCTCGTCATTTGATACTGTCCGGATGGTGTCGAAAAAGCTGTCACTGGTCTATCTTCTGGACGTAGGGTGCATTGATAGTATCCTTGTGACAAGTCTAAATGCGAAAAATAACGAGCACCTGAAAGTGTATCGATTATGTCTTCAATATTAGGTAAAGGGAATTTATCATCCTCAATTACCGTATTTAGCTTCCTGTAATCTATAACAAGTCTCCACTTTTTCTTGTCATTTGCAGATTTTTTGGGCACTAGCAATATTGGACTATTCCATGCGGAAGTGGCCTTTTCAATAATTTGGTTCTTTACCATCTTTTGAATTTGCTTTTCTACTTCCGACTTTTGCATTTGCGGCAATTTATAGGGTTTACTATAAATTGGCTGGGCTTCTTTATTTATTTTAACCACTGGACTGTAGATATCTGTTACAGTCAGATTGTCGTTTTCAAGACAAAATATATCAGCATATTTTGTGCAAATTTGTTCCATATGCTGTTTCTCTGTTTTTGGCAAAAGACTCAAATCCAATTCTTTGAAAAGCTGTTGGATTCTGTCTGACTTATCATTCTTATAATCCATCGCCAGTATCAAATACTCACTGGCTGGCTTGATTGTTGGTTTCAGATTTGAAATTTGAACTGGTTTGTTTTTCACGTTAACCATGTGAATGGGTATTTTCCCATTCGAAGGTTGAACAATTGTATTCGCGATGTATACATGTGGTTGTATCTCTTGATTTAGTACAATACATGTTTCAGTGAGTTTTGTATTTATGAGCTTTACTACCTCAGTTCTAGCAGGTATTATGTAACACATTTCACTATCTGGTGGTTTCAATTCCATTTTCATATTTACAAAATCGATATTTGCTCCAAATTCTTTCAGAAAATCTGTGCCAATTAAACCATTAACTGTATCCGGTAAACTCTCTATTATATTAAACTTAATGGGATATTCTGCAGAATTATATCCTACAAAAGTTTCAACGTATCCCAGCGTGCTGGTAACTCCGTTTACACCACTTATTTCCAATGTTTGTGAAGTTTCGTCAGCAGAGAACCACCCCATATTTAGGCTTTATTTATTATAAAAGTCACATACATGAACTGCTCACTTTTCTCTCTTGTTAAACAATTGTAGATGGTTATTTTCATCAATTTCCGTCCCGCACAGGTAATGCGCTTCACTTCGATGCTGCTATCTACATTGAAATGAACTGCTCACTTTTCACTCTTGTTAAACAATTGTAGATGGTTATTTTCATCAATTTCCGTCCCGCACAGGTAATGCGCTTCACTTCGATGCTGCTATCTACATTGAACTTGTACACTTTGTGCTAATTCTGGCCTGGATCGCCATGTTTTGTCCCGCGTTAGTTAGGGAAACAAGGGGAGTGATATCTCGATCGAACGATCCGGTCAAGTTGGGAGTCTAACTAAGATTAATTTTATTATCCATTTCTTAAACCTACATTCGGGTGGCGACCTACACGTAGCTTACGCGTAGTCAGCATAAACAAACATCGGACGATCGAAGTACAGTTTCCTTTTGCTTGTGTCAGCATAAAGGACTGAACCTTGGACCGTCGCGATAGAATGTTCGCATGGGCGTAGCTAGTGGGGGCATCCACCACAGTCCGATTTTTTCCAATGGTTGCACATTTTAAAAATCTTCTTAAGGCTCAGCCAGCATGTGGTCGATGAGGCTAATATTTGTTACTTCTAGTTCAAATGCAATCTAATTTGGTGACGGCCCCTTTTGAGGGGGGGGGGGTGTCTTCCATATAAACCGTCCAATGCACAATTGGAAAATTCGGACCCAACATAAAAAAACACAAAGCCTCCGGTTTGAGTGTCTGGAATAGCATTTATCACACGTGAAGTTTTCTCAGAAACTCAAATCTTCCTCTTGGTTTAACCGAAGTCATTTGAGTAGAGTGTTGTTTGACCTTATTTGCCCAGTGTTGAGCTTATTTATGTCCTACCAACAAAAAATTTTATGTCTTTAAAATCCCATAGAATGAACTAAAAGAAATTTAATGCTAAATATTTAAATGCCTATTTACAGGTAAAAAGATTAAAGAACGTGATCTGTTTTGCCCCCCTTTACCCCTATGAAGAAGATGTGATTTTATAGAACAATTGCTTTAGGACTGACTTGGAAGTCGATCGATTTTCACATAATGAATATCTATTTAAAACTTGAAAATGGACACAACCACGCCCAAAATTTCAGATCGTTTGACTGATTTATGCTCATGACATACAATTTTGTATAAGAATTTATCTTTTCAAAAAGTTTATTGATTTAAATATTTTTTTTCATGTAAGTGGGTTTATTTGTAATTACTGTAACCTAAGTAGCATTTCATCAATCTTCAGAAAACAATCACATAACATAGAAATGTTTCCCAAGAGGTGACTTTGACACTTTTCAGATAATGCAAGTTGTCCGACTTTCATACATACATATGTTTTTTCAACGAGTTTCATAATTTCAAAACTTCAATATTTAGATTTGACGGTAGAAAAATAAACTTATGGAAATATAAAGTGTCTTTGAATTATTTAATTAATTATTAAAAATCAACATTGAGTGCAAAAAATAAGAAAATTCTGAGTGGAAAATAATTAATTGGACTACAGAAATTACTCAAATTACTAGTAAAACGTCAATATCCACTTAAATGTTCAGAAAAAAAATTTCATATCAATAGACAATTCGAGTTGTTTTAGTTGCATGTAGTCGATGGACGTATTCAGTTTTGTATGACAATTTGTATGGAAGAAGAATATTTCACATATCCAAGAAATTCAAATAAGTTTGAAATTAAATTTATGTTAAATTATTAGTTTTGCCCATTCATACGCTTAATTTTTTGCCAGCATAAGAAGAAGCAAAGTATTTCATGAAAACATTTCAACTATTCAAAAATAAAAAAAATCGAAATCAATTGAAAAGTATTATAAAATTTCTGGGTTTGCTTCCTGGAGACTTTAATAATTACATGACTCGTTTTTGCGAAAGTTTTAAATCAACACACTTATTGGCTATGCAAAGCAGTATAATGCGATTCTTATTATGATCCTACGGTTAACCAGCTTTCAAATTAGCTGTCAAAACACTAAATTTAAAAAATATTTATCTTTTTTAATTTTTTTTTATGACAACCAATATCATTTCTGGGGAACAAGTAAGGTTTAGTTTTTGTTTACATGAAATGTATTGTAAGAATTCCGTACAAGCCTCCTTTCTAATTCAAAACACGTTTATATAATTCAGACCATAAACAATCGCTACAAAAATGTTTATTGCTATTTTTGGCTGTTAAAACAACCAAACAAAGTTTTTGGAGGCAAACGAATTTATAAATTTGAAATTTCCAAACAAATTTTGCAGCTGAATTATGTACAACAATGGGGCAGGAGGAGATTGAGCGGACCAATTGTTGCACAATTCGACATTTTTTCTGATTAAGTATGGATCATAATTTTTTTCAAAATCATGGTGTTAAAATTGTCCAACAAACGTTTCGTATAGAAAACTGATACTAAAAATGTTTTGTTCTGACGTAAAACCTTATTTGTCGTAGAAGGAATGTTAAGGTTTTTGTTAACAATTAGCACAAAAACCGCGCGAAAAAAACAAGAAAAATTAAAACTGTCATAAGATACACATTTAACAGCAGAAAATATCTCAAAAGCCTCATTTCATCAGAAAACATTCCGAATTACATGATTCAGTATTACTTTTGAGGAAAAGTTAAAAAACAGCTGAAATATTGCCAATTTAAGTCATGCTGTGCAACGATGGGTTAGGGGACAACGATTGGCAAATCACCCTACTACGGTAAATTTAATTATTGAAATGAAATTTTTTTTTTCTAAATAATCTATTTCTATTTTGTCTATTTAGAGAGGATTTTAACCAACATGGTCATTCTTCCCCTTGATTAAATAATCTCCATGATGGAAAAGGTTAAAACCCCCCCCCTCCCCCCCATCCACACTTCCTTGGGAAGAAAAAAATGGAAAATGGTCAATGTCAAAAAACAACAACTTAAAAGCGTGTATTCTCGAAATTCTCGAAGCCTCAAATGGTGTTTACCGGTATTTTAAGATTAAGTCAATTTTGTAAATTGAGTTTCGCTGGTTTATTTTAGCGCCATATCCCCAGACCGTTCACTCTCAGTCCCAAATTCCACCCGGCTACCGGAAACCACTCGTTAATTGACCGTAGCCGATTAAATACTCGCAACCTTTTATCACTATCAAACCACGAACGGAACCCCAATCTGTAGTAGGTAGCTGGTAGTTAGCTAGTGACAAAAATAAACAAAACTAACCAAAACTTTGTGGTTCCGGAGAATCGGTGGAGAGGCACTATCACCACACCACAACTGCGGCTAGCTGCTAACTGTTTGAAGAAAGGGGGGATGATTGGTTCAGGTTCAGCTGTAAGTTTACTTTCGATGCCACTTCCGGGGGTTCAAAAGATTTTTCCACTAGACCACACTGATGACCCCAAATAGTTGGTTTTTCTTCGGGATCGATTCCCGCAACAAGAAAATTGGAACACTTTCTCGAAAACGACAGTCCGTGAAAATCTCCGGCCGCGATGACGCGCGACGACTAGTCTTTTGGGGTTTTTGAGGTTTTGTCCCGATGCCTCCGATGCGGTAGGACAACTATGAGGTCACACCCCCACTCAAATTCAAGTCACTTCACAGGCAACTGATCGATTCACTAGTTTTTATTCCCCCGGACCGTCACCCCCCATCGACCGATACTTTTGGTTTAACTTATAGTTTAGGGTTAGGGAGTGCACCGAATTTTCCCGGAAAAAAAGAGCGGAACCGCGAAAAACACAAAACTACTACTACTACTACTGCCTCTGTGGGTCAAAACCCGTCGTCCGTCCTTCCCAAAAAGTGGTGACCACAAACCTACAAACGACTGTGAAACGCTCAGAAAATTCTTTGTATGTCCGACCACGTCCAGCTACGACCGAGAACTGATGAACGAGTGAGGAGAATCGACGGATGAATGGCAGCAAACTAAACCAAACCACAAAATCCTCACGCCTCCCCCCGTGAGCCAGGCCAGGCGTCGATGTTGCGTCGCCGTCTTCTGCTAGCATCACACAGCCGCAGAAAAGGCAAACCGAGAAACCGACGAGTCAATGATGATGACCAACGGGTGGGGGTGGGTCTTGCCTCTGTTGTACTGAATGAATACATTGGTGGTATGTGGTTTCACTTCGTTGAAATCTTTGAAATGTGTGAGAGGAAAAAGGATGGCTTGTTCATTGGCGAAGAGTTCATTTGGTCGTAATGAAGTACTTGCTGCTGGCTTAAGTGAATTTTAAGGGGTATTTTTTTTTTCATTCTATTTCATTTCAGGCTGGTGGAAATTTCGAACGTGTTGTAGGCTAGGCAGTTGGGCTAGTGTTGAACAACAGTTTGATCTATGGCTCAGTTTTGTCACCAAAGATGACGGCTGAGAAATCGAAACTTTGCAATGGTTCAAGAAATGTCAACCCATTTGATTGAGAAGTTAGAAATCAACTTTCTGTGGATATATTTGGCTTAGTTCTTTGCACAGAGATAAGCTTAAATATTTTTCTCAAATTGTATTCTGTAGTTTCATAGTCAGCCCTAGACAGACAAATAAAAAATTATCTGCGCAATAAGTTGCAAAACAATGATTTTATTCAGAACTCGCCTCGTTCGTTAGAGAATTGCAACATCGAGTGCTGAGAAAATGAAATTTTTCTCGAGTTGCTTACAAAGTTTTATGTGACTTCACAGAGTTTTCTTGAAAGTCCTTTGAAATCCATTCTATGATCCACAGGGCCGGATTAAGCCATCGGGGGGCCCGGGGCAATTTTTCTCGGGGGGGGGGGGGGCAATAATTCGTTTTTTTTCAAATGCTACTCAGAAAATTCAAAAGTTTTTAAACGTTTTAAAAAACTGGAGATGCGTTCAGTATACTATATTCAAATAGTCATGTTGTCAGCGTAGAAAATAGTTTCTTGTATCTTCAAATAAAAATTGGTAATCAATCACGTGCAAACATTGCGGAAGAGTTTAGAAATTTCTTAGAAATGAAAACTCTTATTGAAAAGCTGCAAAATGCTAAATTTAATTCTTATTTCTTTTTAAACCCTTATCACCAATTACAATTCTCCAATTTAAAAAAATGACCGGTTAGATATTTTAAATGATTTTCATATAATCATTGATCGTTTGGTTTGTGTTTATTCGAGAAATATTTATCCATTGACAATTAGGAAGTATCTTGATGATTTGAAACAAAGAAAACAAAATGTAAAAAAAAAAAACAAAATAACTAAGTCCATATTCCATAGAGATACAGATATAAGAGTTTAAGGGTTCAATACTTTGAATCACGTTATATTCAGAACGAAAATTCAGTGTCCCAAATCTAAATCATAATTTCAAATCAAGTTTTAAGAAACAAAACATGAATCAAATTAAAAAAAAAAAAAGAGATACAAAGTTACAATAAGAGCAAAAGCAGAAATTGCACCAAATGTTAATTTCAATTTTATGTTTTGAAACACAAAAAAAAATCTTTTCATGAGATGTTTTTTGATAAGATTGTCATCAGATAACTTTTTTTTTATCAAATTGTTATTCTAAATGTGACGAAAGTTTCACTCGATGCCCTCAAAGCCAAAGGAATCTTAGTACAAAAATGATCGGTTGAAAAAAAATTGAGAATAAAGATTAAATGGTTGAAACACAGAATCAGTTATCATTGAAAAAAATCAGATACGGAATCCAAATAAGTTTAGTACTCTAAACTAAGGTTTCTCGATTGCCCGTTTTTATCCGGGTTTGCCCGAATATTTATCACAAAATTTAACAAAAGTCTGGTCCGGGCCGATTTTTCCGATTTCATTGAAAAAAGCCCGGATTTTGCCCGGATTTATTCACATTATTCGCCAAAACAATAAGAGAAAATCATATTGTGTTGTGTTGTTCCCAGACGGAATTTTTTGAGCAAATTTCATAAAATTAATAATAAAAAGTTTTTTTTTGAAAGCTTAAAATACGGTTTAGAAATTGCTGATGAAAAAAAAAATCAAGTTTTTTCACTCGATTTGTATTGAGTATTTCCTGGGATTTTTGGTCGACATTTTGGTATCAAATGCCCAGATTTTGCCAGGTTTTTAGCTAAAATAGCCTGGATTTGTTCGGCCCGGGTACGTGCTGAAAAAATTCTGGCAGCCTTACTCTGAACAAAGAGTCTGAATTGTCAAAATTCAGAAAAAAGATGAAACTCAACTTCAGTAACTGAAGAAACAACACAATACTTGAAAATCCCAATGAATTGAATTTGGAAAAATATCATATAAATATTCATATTAAGAAAATCACTCAATCGTTTCTATGATAGTTTGAGAATGATGATTTAGAAAAATGATCTACTGAATTCAGGATATTCACTTCAGTAGATGTTAAAATTCTTTTTTAAATCAGTTGAAAATGTTCCAGTGCAAATTTCAAGTCTAAGACAGAAATTGGTATGCAAATTCAATAAATAAACCCTGTACTGTCGATTGGTCCAAATTTAGCAACTACAGTTTTTTTTAAAGATTTTACTTTAAAAAATGGGCGGTAAAAGGGTTAAGAATTTATAATCCAATGAAAATTAGCTACTATTTAAGTGCAGAAAACCATAACTTGGAAACTAGAAGTAATAACAAATCTTATTTTTGTGCAATACGTTTGAATGTAATGAAAATGAGAAGATGTATTTTTTTATTTTACCTGTTTTGTACAGAATATCGTAACAGATATGTTTCGATAAAAAAAATAAAAATATGAGGTGTTTTGTCTCTTATTCTTCTTAATTTTTTTTTTCGAATTCGGTTTTGTCCAGAAGATTTTGATATTCTCAGCTCGCAAAACGTGGGAGAGCTCCTTCACTGCTTACTCTAGGGGGCCCCTTAACTTTTTAAGACAAAAACTATTCTAGATATTTTTTCACGTGGGCCCTTTAGTTTTTATATTTCAAGTTTTCATTCTGATTTTCTAGTTTTGTTAATTTTTTTTTTCTCTCGGGGGCCCTCCTGAGCCGGGGGGCTCGGGGCAATTGCCCCTTTTGCTCCCCCTTTAATCCGGCCTTGATGATCCAGAATTTTAATCCAGTTTGTCTTGAAATGCAACGTTGAAAATTCAAAGGCGGTGGTTTAAATCCAAACATCATAATCCGGTGATTGTATCCATTTTCCATTTATTAGGAAACTCGACTTTAGAATGGAAAATTTTCTGGATGTTTTTCTCAAATGTTCAGAGTCAGCATAGCAAAAAAAGTAAATTGTTTAGTCTATTTTTTAATTTTTCAATTCATATGAGCAATTTTCAAACAAAACAGCTAAACTCATTATAAAATTTGTACCGTATTTGGTTAAGCGTTTAGATACTTTATGCTCACCTTTTTCTCAATTGATGCATATTTTAACAACAATTCTAACATCCTTTTCGGCAGAATTATTAAAGGTTAGAAAAGTCAATTTCTCGAATTTATATTTAGAATAAATGTCTGTTAACACATAACAGATAGTGGAATTAAGATGATTTCTAAAATATTAAAAAATATCTTCGAAATAAATACAGGCCCCTTTCGTTTTGGCTACACGCTCGAGGATTTTGTGTTGCCAGAATCGAATGGATTTTTTCATCAACTTTTTCCTTATCTATTTATGAAAATAAGCCATT
Source organism: Uranotaenia lowii (assembly GCF_029784155.1). NCBI lineage: Eukaryota > Metazoa > Arthropoda > Insecta > Diptera > Culicidae > Uranotaenia > Uranotaenia lowii. The sequence continues at coordinate 29,766,043 of NC_073691.1, read as the reverse complement.
GTTATTATCATTAAATCAATTTTTCATAATTTTTGGATAATTTTTAGTAATTTTTTTTTATATCAAGTTATAGACACCAATAGATTTTTGTTTGTTATTTTAAGAATGATTGATTTCTGTTCTTTTGTTGATATTTGTTTTTGAGTTGAATGACATTTTTATGTTTTTCGTCATTTTTGAGTGCTTAATATTGTTTTGAATTTTTTTTTTGTTATTTTTGTAATGTTTTATCTTTGTTCAAGAACGTCAAAAAGTATTTATGGTGTTTGTCTAAATTCTGTGGGTCCTGTTATAATCAAAACAATTTGGATTTGTCGTTCCAAAAAAAACGTTCGATTTTGGCTCATGTGCCAAAATCAAAGGTTGCCAGAATCGAATGTTGTGTTAACGAACGGTGTCTGTAATGGTTTAAAAAAGAATTCCCGTTAACCTACAATTTTCTGGTGAATGTTCCTTCTGGCGGATTTTTTTTAGAGAATGATTCGTCAGAGGAAAAATATCTCAGAAAAGTTTTTTTTCTGAAGAGTGGAATTGTGGTGTTTTTTATTCTAAAGAATATGCGTAGTTCAGTACAAAATTTGTCAATATACATACAATCAGTCACAAAAGTTATTAACCACGAACAATTTCCACCATCTTTTAACTTATTTGCCTTATAAATGTAACTATCTTATATTGTGACCTGAGTACTCGCATATGACTTCATACTCGTTCCTTGATTTGGTAGTTTCAGCTTTTTTCAATATTTATAATATGTTTTCAATTGTTTTCTTTTTAAGTTTGATAAATATATCTCTATTTTCCCCATACGGTAACTTACTTTCGTCTCATTAAAATTTGGTGGTGAAAAATAAATTAAGTTTAACACATGTGTCATGTGTAATGAACGGCTTTATACTTTACACGTATCTGAAACTAAGTTTTTCAGAAAAATAACTGCATGGAACTCTTCAAGAACTTGAATGTAATCAGGCAGGTTATTTTTTTTTCTTAAAACATTCATATTATAAGGCAAAGAAAGCCGGAACAAATTTCCAATCCTTCTTTCGTCACTCGGAGTTGGAACATCTCGAGGGGAGGAACAATAAAAAATAATGCGAAAAACAAATAAATTGGAATAAATTGCACAAAAGCTTGTACGCAACAAAATTGCATACTATATCATTTCCCAAGACCTATGAATCAAGTAATTTTTTATCGAAAAATTCAATAAAATCAAGAATTTACAAGGTGAAATAACTCCCATCTTCCCAAATTTTTTTTTTATGTCTTGTAATCTCTCGGATACTGGAGTTTTTTTTTCGAAGTTTACATAAAATACTTCAAACTCTATTTATTTCCCCCTTTCGGGTTTTTTGGAAATTTTGAAGGGGGTGGGGGGGTGGAATGACAAAAGAAGTAATTGATATTTGTTCCAGTCAAAATAAAATGACGATGGAAATCGTTCGTCGTTACAAACTTTTGTCACTGTCTGTGGGATATTAGATTTTTATTCTGTGAAACATCTTCAGATGCATACAAACCAAGTATTTCAATGAAATTTAAACTATTTGCTAATTGATCGACGGATAAAAAACTGAACTAAACACATTTTTTTTGTTCGTTTGTTTCGATTATAGTCGTTTTACCATCTTTATTGCATTCTAGACTTCTACACGACTTATTCACGACTTATATACGACTTATACTAATAAACATACGATATGATAGATTTAGAAGTACATATAGTAAAATTAAAATGTGAAGAAAAAACGCGTTCCAAAAATCGAGTTCAATTTCAAGAATAAAAATCATGCTATTAGTCAAAAGAGCGGTTGTTTCCCAAGCAACCGTCGAAAAAGATTCTCTGAGATTCGTCGTGTCCATAATATTTTAAATTAGCCTGAAAAGTGAAATAAACCATGAAGCACAAAAATCAGTTTCTCTGTTAACATATGTACCGTAATCCGGGGTAATATTGATCACTTTTTTCTATATTTTTCGGTTATTTTTTTTCTGTAAAGGGGAATGTGGCATGTTTTATATTTTTAAAACCAGTACTGGACTCCTATGAACACAAAACATGGTTGCAGAAATTTATTAGACTACTTCAAATTTGATTTAAAAATCGATTTCGTCTCTGTTTTGAATTTGATGCTTTGGGGTTACATTGATCAGTCTCTATTTTGACGGTCTTAACGAGTTTTTTTTTTTTTAATTTTATTTGAGACTTTTTAAACACTTAGTGTTCATTCGAGTCTTAACTTATAAAATACTTAAAATTAACTACATAAAGCCTTAAAACTAACACAATATTTAGATTTTTATAATTTTTTGATAATACCACTTGATTTTAAAAATTTTATAAGTTTTTGTTCTGCTTCTGGGGTGTATGCCAAAATATCGCCTATCGTTGTTCCAATTTCGCATTCTTGCCTTTGACTTTCGTATTTTTTGCAGTCCAATAGAAGGTGTTTTACTGTTCTTCGTATTCCACAAACTTCGCAGTTCATGTCGCTTCTATCAATCAAGGATCTGTGAGTTTCCCATGAATGTCCTATTTTTAAACGTCGAATTGCAACTTCTTCTCTTCTAGATGTGGTATTGTATTTCCAATGACGTGTTGTGCATCTAATCTCCCTTAGTTTATTTTCTGCTGTATTCGTCCACTCATTATCCCATAGAATGCCAACTTTTCTTCTAGTTTCTTTAATTATGTCTTGTTGAGAAGTAGGAATTGGGGAAGGTTCTAGAACCAATCCATCTTAACGAGTTTTCTTGATCATATAGGATACAATACCCCTTCATAATATTTACAAATGCCAGTTTATCAATTTTATATTGCTTTTAAACGTTTTCTTTCAAAAACATATATAATCGAACATAGAACTATTAAGGTGCATACATTTAGGGGCAAAAATTAAAATAATTGCTAAATAGTTTGAGCTACGAAATACAAATGAAATTTTAATTTCACACATTCCTTAAGGCCCTCCCACTATATCCATTTTAATTTTTTCTTCATACTCAACTATTTGATAGGGTAGCTATCCATTTGCCCAATACGGGCTTACTCTAGGAATTTGCCTCATTTTTTAAATACAAAAAAATTATCACTAAACTTTTTTTTTTTTTTTTGTTTCGATTATAGTCGTTTTACCATCTTTATGGCATTCGCGACTTTATCAACGTTGCAGTTGGCGGATCGTTATTGAAAAACTTATCCGGTACAACTGTGTTCGATGTTTGCTCTTGGGCTCGAACTCGCGGACATCGGCTCAGGAGACAACAGACTTGCCAACTGAGCTATATCACAAGCCCAATTATCACTAAACGGCTATAAAAAATAGCACTATAAATATACATACGCAAAGAAGAAAAGTAGTTCTTTCACATTTAACAACCCGTTTGCTTCTAAATGCTTTTTGGTATCATCAGGAGAGCTGTTTGTTTGCGAGCCTTGAAAAAAATAGATTTTTTTTAGGATTTTGAAATTGGATTTTTACTAACAGAAAAAAATGTCAAATACAAACTAAATTCTTTGTGTTAAATACTCAATAAATAGGCTTTCAAACGTAGAAAACAGTTTTCAAAAATTAAAACTTTAGGCTGAGTTATTGATGATAATATGCAAAAATTTACACAGAAATTTTTTTTGACTATTACGTGTCACTGAAAACTGCATTTATTTTATTTTAAATAAATCACCTGTAATTAACAAAACCTGTAATTTTAATTTTTTTTTCCTTGAAAGTTAACGAAAATTAATTTACTATTACAGCAAATGTCCTGTAAAAAAGTTGTACACTAAAAATTAATTGTCACGTAATTATGTTTTCGACCTGTGAAGTTACGGTAAATGTCCTGCTCCTTTTTGTTACAGGACATTTGCGTAATTTTACAGAAAATAATTTTTGCTGTGTATTGTTGGTCAAAATTACCCCGGTGATCAAAGTTACCCCGTTTTACGGTACTCGAAATAGATGCAACACTTTCTCGGTTATTTGTAGCCATCGTGATAGTTGATGAAAAGAAAAACAAACCTTTAGCTATAGGCTCAAAATTTTAGTCGCAATTTATTCTAAGATTTCTGAAAGTATAAACCTAAAAATTAAACCAACTTTCAGTTGCAGCTTCTGCCCTTCAGTAAGAAGTTTTTGGCAGAGAATTATTTCTCCGACATGTATCTGAACAACTGAACGTTAGTCAACAAAATTGAACATAGTGTTGGTACATTTTAATAGAATGCTATTTTCAAAATATTCGTTCAATTAAAAATATATTTTATAAAGGGAAGAATGAGGATACTTGATCCCTGGGGATATTTTTTAAATTTTCTATATAATGTATGTTTTAAACTTAAAATTTTTTGGGACTATTTTGGACTCTCAATTTGTATGTATGATTTTTTGAATAACGCAATACTGTGAATTTTTGTAGAAAAAATAATTAAAATTAACAAAAAAGTGTACTTTGGATTAAGATTTTTAATCAATATTGAATTTAAAAGATGCGAGACGTTAAAATGTGCAACTTTGCAGAAGAAAGTATACAGCTATGACTTGTCGATTCAAAGTAATTCAAGTTTCACTGTGGAAAAAAGTCACAATTTTCAAATTTTTGCTAAGAATTGCTCTATATTATGATGTTGATGAGTTTCGAGCAATCAAAGAACCAAATAAACTCCTGATATCAATTTTTTCATCCTTTTATCGATCCTACAATCACCACAAAGAACCATTCCAAGTTTCTAGATTTTTTATTGATTGAAGTTCGTGTTACCCATACTTGGGTGACGGTTTGGTGAATGTTTCATGGTCACAACCACTAAATAAATTTAAAATAAAAATCTAGAAACTAGTCATGGTTGTTTCTGCTGATTGAAGGATCGATTAAAGGATGGAAAAGTTTGATATCAGAAGTTTATTTGGTTCTTAGATTGCTCAAAACTCAACAACATCATAATATAGAGCAATTCTTAGCAAAAATTTGAAAATTGTGACTTTTTTCCACAGTGAAACTTGAATTACTTTGAAACGACTAGTCATAGCTATACACTTTCTTCTGCAAAGTTACACATTTAAACGTTGCACATCTTTTGAATTCAATATTGATTAAATCTTAATCCAAAGTACACTTTTTTGTTAATTTTAATTATTTTTTCTACAAAAATTCACAGTATTGCATTATTCAAAAAATCATACATACAAATTGAGAGTCCAAAATAGTTCCAATAAATTTTAAGTTTAAAACATACATTATAAAGAAAATTTAAAAAATATTAGAGACACATGTTGGATACTTTTACAAGATCTAAAAATGATATTAGGACAAAATGTCGAAAAAATGGCCTTTTTTTTCAAAAATCGAACCAGTGCGACCTCTAAGCATCATTTTTCTGAGTCGCCGCCATATAAAATATTGTTTCTTACACCCTAAGCTATCATTTGAAGCTTGAGCCCCCAACATCCCAGACATAGTACAATTTTGGGCCACCCTACTGGGGAAACTTGAATCCTTCGCTGAATCTCGAAAAAGGAATGTCTTAAAAATATCAAAGGTTCTAGAAAAAAGTGCCAAATAGAACAAAACAACAATGCAACAACAAAATTGAAAAAAAAAAACCGTGTTATGGAACCTTGTTCGGAAATATTAACAATATTTGAATTCAACATCTATTTTTGTGTCTTATAAATGTTTCCCACATGGAAAAATAAAAATAAAAATATTTATTCCAATATATCAGTCGTTAGAGTATAAGAGTATGAACTCTCAATTTTTTTAAAAAGAAGTTTTCCAAAATATATGTTATGGGTATAATTGATCCCTAGTGTCAAAAAAGCTGGATTTTTCTTCAGAATGGATCGTGATCATTGATTATCATTACTACTTTCTGTCTAATAACTAATGTTTATCCAGTAATTATCTGTTAAAAATGACTAAAAATACTGTATTTATCTAAAAACTAGAAAATTGCGCCTTAAAGTATGCAATGACTGTAGGGTAGTAGACAAAATTTCAGATTTCTCTTTGTCTGATGCTTACAAACTGTGAAATGAAAATTCATATGGCGAAAAATAGTCAACGGACCATTTTTCTTCAGATTTTACTAGATTTCTGCTTAGGATCTGGGCACCCTGAATTAAGGATCAAGTCTTCTTGAATTAAGGATCAAGTCTCCTGTAACTTCAAAAGTATCACAATCACGGAAATACTTCTAGTGCATCTACGAGTTGATGTATTATTCTTACTTTGGAGCATATTATCTTGAAATTACACGCTGTCAAAAAATGCAAAAGACGGCGAGTTGTTAAATTTTCCCAAAAAGATATGATGAAAATAAGAAATGGGGATCTAGTATCCCCATTCTCCCCTACAAGCTGACCCAGTGTGTTTTGTTACACCTTCTTAAAATAAATGACACTTGGTAAAATTATTCAATTTTTTTTTGTAGGCACTATTTTAAATCCATTTCGGTACTTTAATATCAGAGTTAAAGCTGGAGTTTCGAATTACAACACAAAGATAAGTTCATCTTCTTCAGTAAAACTTGATTTTTTTAATTTGTTTTCCATGATCTGCAATTTTTACTGTGTTTCATGGTACTTATTATCATGATTTCTTTTTTCATACCAAAATGTATGTTTGATAGATATGGATTTCCAACCCTTGAAGACATTGTCAACATCTAAATTTCGTCATGTACCTACCTCATTTGGCGCCATTGGCCATAAGTTTTCGCGTTAATCTGAATAAAATATGTCAAAAACTTGAGTCTTTTCCGTCTTTTCCGAGGAATGTTTAAAAATATTCGTGGGCAACATCCTCTCTTATGAGTCCCTTTTGATTAGTTGATTAACAGGACGTGAAATGATAAAACAAAATCTCTGAATTGATTTTGAATCAGAAAAAAAAACAGGTTGGAATTCTAAAAAATTTCCCCTTTTTTCATTACATCGCACTTTTTCAGTTTCAAATCGTAGATTGCAGCACCATCTTGCATTTTTGTTTGGGGTGTTGTTTAGGCGGAGTTGTTTAGGCCCATGTTCATCATTCCAAGGTAATTTTTCAGCACAATTTCGTTGAAGTTCTCGTTGAAAAAAGCTTTTTTGGATTTGCAAAAACTCACCAGCACCAGAATATACCACCGCTGAAGTTTCTGCTCATCTCAACTTCCGATTCAGGTAGGGAAGAATGACATCAAAATGTTAATTTCCCAGTAAAAAAACTTCCGATTCAATTGCAAACCATTCCAATGATTCTGCTAGCCATTTGGCCCATCAAGCTCCAACGGAAAGTACCTACATCATTATCATTATCGGTCCAAGAAATTCACTTTTTAGTGGCCTTGATGCAATTCTAATTTTTTGATTCAGTGATCATAGAATTTCCAAGGCGTTTACGCTGTACCGGGGTAATATTGATCACTTTTTTCAATATTTTTCGATTATTTTTTCTATTAAGCGAAATGTGACATGTTTTATATTTTTAAAACCAGTACTGAACTCCTATGAACGTAAAAATTGGATGCAGAAATTTATTGGACCTCTTAAAATTTGATTTCAAAATCGTTTTCGTCTCTGTTCAGAATTTGATGCTTTGGGGAGACATTGATCAGTCTTTATTCTGACGGTTTTAACGCGTTTTCTTGAGCATAAAGAATACAAAACACCTTCGTAATATTTAAAAATGCTAGTTTATCAATTTAACCTTGATTTTTAACGTTTTATTTGAAAAATATTTATTATCAAAAAAAGAACAATGATGCTGCCTACATTTAGGGGCAAAAATAGTTATAACTGCTAAATAGTTTGAGATTTAAAATACAAATGAAATTTTACCTTCACACATTCCCCTAGGCCCTCCCACTATTTCCATTTTCATTTTTTCTTCAAAGTTAACGATTTGATAGGGTCCCCATCCATTTGTCCAATACGGGCTTACTATTGGAAAATGTCCTTATTTTTTTTAATATCAAAAATTTATCATTAAATGACTATAAAAATAGCACTATAACTGTTCATATACAAAGAAAAAAAGTTGTTCTTTCACATCAAACAACCCGTTTGCTTCCAAAAGGTTTTTGGAATTATCAGGAGAGCTGTTTGTTTGCGAGCCTTGAAAAAATAGATATTTCAAGATTTTGGAATTAGATTTTTTAGTAACAGAAACACATTTCAAATACAAACCAAACTTTGCCTATTTGAAATTTAATTAATAGGCTTTCAAACGTAGAAAACAGTTTTCAAGAATTCAAACTTTAGACTGAGTTATTGATGATAATGTGGAAAAGTTTCTTGTTGGTCAAATTTACCCCGGTGATCAATGTTACCCCGTTTTACGGTACCAAGCATTTATTTCTTGACTTAAATCATTCAGCACACCTTAATTAATAACGGATAGTCCAAAACGGATCTCAATTTTAGTTCAACAGCAAGAAAATGTCATCTACGACTTAAATCTGAAAAAATTGATTCTGACTAGTTAAAAAAGTAATATTTTTGAATTAGAAGCCAGTTTTTTTAGATTCAAATCAAGCCTTGAACCCATATTTCATCACTTCACGTCATGTTATTGAGGAAATTTAAAAAAAAAAATCAAATACTTTATTATAAGAGCATCGTGAGAAAAGTTTTTCTCCTCAGCGAAGGCCTAGTTTGGGTCCGGAAGTTATGTCTGGTATATCATTTTCTGAAATAAGTGAACAGGGATGAGATTTTTCGTAACTCATACCGTCACTGTGTGAATTTTTTCCTTTTTCTTTCAAACTTCATCGACTGTTACTGTTACCTCCAACTGAAAAAAAAACCTTGAGTATCATTCCATAAAAAGCGACGACCTATGAAACATAATCCACAGGTCGATAGCACATGAGAAACAAAAAGTTCCTCTAATCCTGATGAAATATGGTAGCAAAAAATAAAAGTCGAGCCCAGTTTTAAATAATGAACAGCAACGGTTCGTCCTATGAATGTGTCAACTTTTTTTTTGCATGTTGTCGTCGCTCGGGCTTTGCCCAAGCCCAGACTGAATCAAGCCCCAGAGTGAAAAATTAAAATCAAGGGTAAAAAATCAGTGTCGTTAACGTTGACGAGAGCGTACATATTTTTGGGCGGATTTTTATACAATCCGCTTTTTTTCTTTGCTTCATTTTTTGGGTCCACTTTTTCTCTCTCTATCTCAGTCAACAAACTTTGCGGTTTACCGCTACCGCTTTGTTGACGTACTTTGCGGAAAAGTTTATTATGAAAATGGAGTTAAATGTAAAAAAAATAGAATTAAATGGGAGACGAGGACGAAACAACTACTAGATGTGAGGGAATGGAAAAAGTGATGGAACAGAGCTAGGTTCTTTGAACCTCTTTTTTGGCGATCCCATCACTCTCCCTGTCGTTTGAAAATGGAAGTCAAGGCAAAGTTCGTTTGGCGAAAAAAATTCTTAGTTGCATTTGGGAAAAAAGTTTGATTTTTTCAATTTCTTCAAAGTTTTTCAATATTCCACACCTTAAAAATGATATTTTCGGGATTGATATAATTAAAATAGAATCTTATAATCAAATCGAACATTTTACTTAAAAATTTTACTTAAAACTCAAAAATTAATCGAAAACAATTTAAAATAAAGGAATATAAAAGAAGAACTTTACAGCTTTCGAGGGTTCAGCACAGGAAAACAACAATAACAATCGGGTTGAAAAATTTTTTTCATTAATTATTACTGAAATATTTTTTAAAACTTAAACAGGACTCAAAATCAAAAAAAAATTTTCTTTAGGATAAGATTGAATAAAATTGACGTTTTTTTTATGTCAATGATAATTCGTCAATCAAATTGCGTTTTAAATTTTTTCCTGGAGAGACATAAGAAATTTCATTTCTCAATACAGATATAAAAACCCTGTGGATTATTGAAATTACCAAAAACATCTCAAAAGTTCTGTAACAGTCCAGTTCTAATAAAATTGTGATACATTTATTTTTTTTAATCTTACAGTATAGGGAAATAACAAATAAATTCTAGTACTTTAAAAGTATTTGCAAAACATACGTGTACGTACATTAACCCTTGAAAAATGAAATAGATATAAATATTAATATAATGCATGACTTTTTTTATGATATAAACAGCTATTAAATCTATAAAATAATAACATTTCCACTCGAATAACACAACTTACAGGTTTGAAGCCAAGATTTTGAGTCTCTTTTGAAATGTCTGACGGTTCTACCATTTTTTGAAGACCACATCGAAACATCGGGCATTTCAAAAATAAAGTTTTTTGCTTAAAATCCAGGACAGAAAAACAGCCAAAAATAGAACATTAAAAAAAAATGTTAGAATTTCTAAATGTGTAGAAATAATAATGATTTTCAAAAAACTACCTACTAGATACTTATTTCATTTTTAGCATGTCGGCAAGTTATGTAATTCAAAGTCGATTATTTTGTAATGATTCCAAATGTGTAAATATTGGTATAAGCAATCATTACGAGAGCACAAAGAAGAATCAATTCATTGGCAAATAACCAAAGAGATTTAAAAACAATTAAAAAACTTGTACCTCGTTTGTAAAATTAAATTTTTAATTTACCGAAAACCTTCAAGTTTTTGTTTGAAATTTTAATTAAATAGTAAGGTAGTAAGTTAATGAATCAATTTTATTCTGTTTTAAATATGATAGGTGATTTAATAAGCCGACATTATAGTAAACTGTGGGAATAACGGGTGGCAACTAAAATTTTGGAATTTCTATATCAAGTTGTGAAAAAAAGTCAAGTGTACTTGAAGAAGAATTGATTATTAGATTCTCAGATTCTGTTGCACACGAAAGTTTAAATCAACATCGAACACAGTTGTACCGGATAAGTTTTTCATTAAAAGACCGCCAACTGGAACCTTGATATAAAGTCGCGAATGCCATAAAGATGGTAAAACGACTAAATATAATCGAAACAAAAAACAATCTCCCACCAGGGTTATACAAATGCCTCCAACGGAATTTTAAATCTTGTGTCGTTCAACTAAAGCTAAATCAACAAGTCTTCTACTCTGTGGGAGCAAACCTTTGAAAGTTTCGCAACCCAGTCTTACCGGAAAATTGAAACTCCATCATTGCTGCAATGGAACTTACTCGAAGACCGACCCACAGAAAGAAAAAAAAAGTAACGAGCAAAGAGACAGCCAAGATTGATTGATGAAAATTTTTCCTCCATTCGGTCGATGCGATGGGAGCCACAAAACGGAATCCTGAAAAAAGGGGCCGACCCAAAATGAACACCACACGGTGGTGCTGCGCCAAAGTTGTTGACTAACTAAGCCCCGCCCATTCGGAAAATTTCCCCTCTTCGAGTGAACACTGAGCTTTTTTGCCTTGTAGAATTGGAAGCTTTCAAAGCGCAGATGCGAAGTTTTTTTTGCCAAGTCTTCATTTTTGATAATCAACTGGTTGGAATTCCTTGTAGGTAGTTAAGAAGCAACTGGTGGGTGGAAATCCACTTGATGATGCTCATTAAAAGTTTGGATTTCATACCACCCGGTCACGTGACACGAAACCGATTAAAGCGAGATTAATCGTGATGACAAAATGTGCTCTTTTGAAGGGTTTATCTCGTTCTATTGTTTGAAGGTGAAACAAACTAGGAAAAGAATATAAAAAGTAGAAGTTTGTCAAGCAATTTCTTACTCTCAGTATTTTCATCCTATAGGATGATTTATCCCTTAACTTGTCAAGCAAAAATGATTATGTTCATTAAACGGCTATTTTGTACATGAATCTAAAAATTTCATTTTTTGTTACTCTTTCTTCTCTGAAACCGTTTTTGACCTTTCCTGATTACCTTATTTTTTTATTATAACTAAAAAACATTAATATTTGCAAAAAAACACTACCCTCTGTAGTCTGTGTTATTATCTTTTCGAAATCTTAATCATTTTAGATTTAATTAGAAAAAAAACGGTGCATCATGCAACAGCAAGGTTAGATGCGACATTTGTATACCATATCACTTAAACAATTTTTATTTTAATAAAATGTTATAAAGTTATCATTGATTGATATCAAAATGATGATGACATAGTTTCTCACATCGTGAGATAATTTTTTAAAGCTTAAGATTCTCAAACAGAATTTAGAAAAAAAAATCGAGCATTAGGTGTACAAATTTTTACATTTTTCGATGCCGTAAAAATTTTACCCGGTATGACGGATTGGCTGAATGATATCGCCTACAAACTTTATATTGCATTTACTATCCTATCCCAACAGAGTGTTGTGTTGAAATATTTTTCAAACAATGGCAACATTTTTTTAAAATATTTTTTTTATAATTCAGTTTCCAATCTGAGCTAAAATGCATTAAAATGCAAATTAAAGATTCACCCATTAAATCTGGTTTCCTTATGCCAGCATATGACTGTTTTGCATCACGCGTTTGTAAATTTCCAAATTCCATCCATCCAAGCATTAATTTTATGATTTCATCTAGAAGAATATTTACCCCTAAATGTTTTTCTTTAAAAACATTTTTACAGGAAATATGAAACACTAAATTCTAACCATACTCAAGGGTTGCTAGCGAATCGGGAAAAACTTTGAAATTTCATCGCATCACCGGGAAACCGGGGAAAACCGGCAAATCACCGGGAATACTATCATGTTTTTAATAGATTCTCATGAATATTTTTAAATCAATTTCTTAATTAAAGAGTAGTTTTGGCCGTTACGAATCTCGATATTGTGGACCAAATACCAGATCAGATATCTCGTTTTTCCGCTCTCCGCAAGTGTGCTACACTTCTAAGCACAACTCAAATGTTATAAATCTAATAATGAAACTATCAGTTTCATTTTTCGGCGTCGAATGATTCAGTGTTCGATTTACACGTTTCTTTAAATTATTTTATGCAAAAAAATTTAAATTACTTTAAGCAAAAGGTTCAGAATTCTGCCATAGTTTTTCAAAATTTGCTCCCTACGAAAATTCTGATTCCATATTATTAAAATCAATTTTTTTTATTTTCATATTTTAAATTCTACACTCAATTAAGGGTTCTTGATTTCAGTTCTTATCATTATTTGAAATTAAAAATGAAAAGCTGTTTTGAAACCCTAATTCAAATTTGGATTTGCAACTTCATAGAAAACTTGTTCAAGAAATTCTAATCTCATATGCATTTACAAGATTAATATAATAATTTTCTAAACTTTAAAACAAATAATAATCCAGAATTGAAACCTCAGAATCAGATTCATCATTCGAAACTCATATTCAAACAAAATTCACATTCACAAGTCAGATTGAAAAAAAAAATAGATTCAACAGATATATCAGAATCCAAATTAGCTATAGATTAGATTCATGAAATTATATTCACTCCTTGGTTCATATTTAAAATCCTGAAATAGAATTGCAAAAATCGTATTGAAATGCGGAAACAAATTCAAAATTCAAATTTTGACTATTTTTTCAAAGTTTAGATTCATAAATATTCCGAATTTGTATAAACAATTGAGCTGAATTTCGCACATATAAAGTAGAATTACCGATTTATTTTTAAAAAATCATCCCACAAATTTTAATTATGGAATTGATATTTATTGCAAAATATATGCTTGTAAAGAAACATGAAATTTTTACGTAAAAAAAAATCTGCAGGAAATTCCATATCTTCTTGGTGTATTCTTTTACATTATTAATAATGCATTTTTTTTCAAATGCCATAAAATTTGGCTCTTCTAAAATTTGTTAGAATCATATTTAAGCCGCAAAATTTCAATATGTATGTTACTTATACTTTTGTAAATTTGATTTATTACCACCGCTTGTTAAAATCTTTGAATTTGCTCAAGAATTTAGTCAATTTAGTTAATTAGTTTTGAGCGTGGAATTTTTTTTTTTTAAACAAATTGAAAGCTTTCTTGAAAAACTGATTCTATGTATGTTCAAATCAAATCCATCAATTTACCCGACTCTTGAGCCAGTTAAAAGATTTTGCCATCAATGATAGTAATCTATATTTTATTACAAAGGCTTGTAAATTTGTAAAGCTTACAATTTTTAAGATTTTAGGACATATTTCAAAAGTTACTATTTAATAGGAAAAACTAACAATGTAAAAAAACCTTAAAATGAAAAGTCAAAAAGAACAGAAAATATTTTATAACGTGTTCATGTTTTGCAAAAATATCATAGAAAAAAAATCAGTCATCAAAACCCCCCATGATTCGTTTCTTCCTACGGCCCTGGTATGTCTGATGTAAAAATTGTTTCGAAAACAAGCCCCTGTCGATTTCTAGGGTCTCCAATATCTTACATTCAAACGATTATATTTCAGTCTAGTCTTATCCACGATTTTCTTTATTTTCTCGAATCTTTAGCTCAAATAACTAGGGCACTAATGTTATTCACTGTTTAGTATAAACAAAAATATTTTATTTTCTAAAACGTGTCTTCAGGTTTGTACGAAAATTCACTTGTAAAATAGCTTAATATTTTCTTGCAATCTGATGACTTTGAGCTTTGTAAACAAACAACTCTGTACAATTTCTATTTTTTTTTTTTTTTTGTAAATTCTTTATTTGAAATGGCTTATACCTACTGTATAAAAAAACTATAAAAACTGAAGAATCACAAAACAATTAAAATTTCAAAAACAAGTTGATTGGACTTTTATTTTCAAAATTGTTTAAATCGCGGAGCAAAAAAAAAGAATAGATGCCAATTTGGTTAGGTTCCTGACAATTTTATGCGAAAAGGCTACGTCTTTTGAGAAGTCGAAGCATTCGTCAAAATTTCATACCGGTGCATAGTTTTGGGAAACAATTGTTAGAAATTTTAGGGTTTAATTTTTTTTTAATTGTCATGGTTTTACATTCAAAAACGAATATGATAATTACTGGGAAAATCATCATTTAGAAGCGGGATAAAACCGGGAATAACTTTTGAATTAGCAACCTTGAAACTAAAAATACGGCAATAGGTGTTTTATGCGTCATGACATCACAAATATGTCAACAACTATAAATTTTCAAACGTATTCATTTGATTTTTAATTAAAAACAAAGATTTTTTGCAGCCTCGTTCTCTTAGTAGGGTGAAAATCGCATGTTTTGTTAATTTAAAAATGACTGGCGAAACCAATAATTTTTCTGACTACGTGAATCATCAACCTTAAAACTTTTGATGGACAAGCGGTATGATTTTCGTGGACATTAAGTTTATAGAAGTCATTGAAGTTGAAAATTGTTTCTTTTTCTCAGGGATTTTCATCCTATTGGATGATTCATCCCATCTCCTACCGTGGCTAGTGTACGAAAATTGTTGCATAATGCTCCAGTTGACGGTATTATCTACTTTTATGTGAACGAAAGATTGATTTTGGTACGATATGTATAATTTGTAATGTATATTTAAAGTATTGCAACTCTTCCGACTTAATTAAAAAAAAACTTCTAACTGAAAAATTGAAATTTTTATAAAACTTTTTTTTAAAGAATTTTGAGCTTTAGTTGAGTTTTAGAGATAACCTGAAATTAGCATCTCAAAATCTAAAAGGAATTTTATTTTATCTTTTTATTTTAATAACAAATTCATAAATTTCTTTCGTAACAAAAAAAGTCAATACATTTTAACTATATCTTCGTTACTTTATATTTTATTTCTCTTAAGTTTCCTATCGATCGTTTCGGATAGTAAAAATACAAGATCTAATCACTAGGCATCAATTAATTATCAACTATGGACCTATCGTTCTGATAAAAGTGTACAAGTATCTAATAAAAGGTAGGTAATAATAAATGACTACGATACAAATACACATTCAAGGCAAGCTACATGTATCCGCTTTTCTTATTTTCGTTTTCATCACAGATCGGACAGAAATGTCCACCATAATGCTGTCCCTGTAGAAATATCCCCAAACAGAGAAAGGATAATTTAAGACAAAACAAAACTATTCCTAACCTAGCATAACAAACAAAAAACACTTTGACTCTGATACAGTTTTTTGGCACTTGGACCCGCGGTAATCTGGAACGGGAAACTCCGCCCAGATATAACTAAGTAAACTCGGCTTAAGAAGTTGTTCTATTGTAGCATCACATTTTAGGTCGGTTGGTCCCGACTTGAGACTCTGAGGAGTCATTCAGCTGGTTCCACCCCCTCCAACGCCACAAGGTCCGTCTTCCGGGCTGATGATTACCCATCCGGATTCTCCGGTGGAGTCCTGCCTCAGGAGGTTTGGGTTGAGTTGACCGGGTGTTCCTGATGCTGATGGTGCCGCTGCTGACGGTGTTGCTGGGGAAGGTGAAGCCGATTGTTGAAGTTGGCTGCGCTGGATTTGAGGTGATGAAGTTGACGGAGCTCGATGCTGTTGATGGGTGTTGGTTGCTGCTGCTGCTAGCCGGTTTCGTTCGTCCAACTGCTTCTGAAGGCTGGCTTTGAACTGGAGAAGTGCTTCCTGCAATGGGAAAGAGAGTTGGAAGGGTTGTTTGTTAATAACATGGATTACATGAGAAGTGTTGTTTTTTTAACATACTGATACATATCATCCCACTTTAAGGTATATTAATCAGACAAATTTATGCAAGATGAGGATAGACTTCATTTAATTAATGCAGAAAAAGCTCAAAAATAAGGCCAACAATTTGAGTCTGCTCATGATTATAATTTGAACTTTGATAGTCCAATTGATGCTCAAATTTCCCTTGAATTTGATGATTCTTTCTAAGCAAAAGGTATTTGAAAATTTTTGTAAGACAAATATTGATGAACTTAAATTGATTTTCAAAAAATGTAAAAAATATGAAAGCTCCGGGGGAAGATGGGATTTTCTATATTCTTATTAAAAAGTTGCCTAAGAGCACTTTAATTTTTTTAGTTAAATTCTTCAATAAATGTTTTCACTTGGCTTGTTTTCCCAACTTCAATTTTGAAACCTGGAAAAAGTGCTTCAGAGCCAATTAGTTGGCTTCCTTCTTTAAGTAAACTATTTGAGAGATTTTATTTTGAATAGAATGATGATTCACATTAATCAGAATTCTATTTTCCCTGATGAACAATTTGGTTTTCGTCATGGACATTCTACTACACATCAACTTTTGAGTGTAACTAAAATGATTAACGCTAGCAAATCTGAAGGTTATTCAACTGGTGTTGCTCTTGTTGATATTAAAAAAACTTTTGACAGTGTTTGGCACAAAGGTATTGTAGCTAAATTAGCTCGATTTGATTTTCCTGTATATCTCACCAAAATTATTCAAAATTACTTGACGAGCAGAACCTTACAAGTAAGCTATCAAAATTCATGCTCAGAAAGGACACCCATTAGAGCTGGTGTCCCTCAGGGTAGTATACTTGGGCCAATTTTATACAATATTTTTACTTCTGAACTTCCTGATGTACCAGAAGAAAAAGGTAGAAGATTATTTGCTGATGTTACTTTGCTTTCAGCCAAAGGTCGAAATTCACGGGTGGTACGCAGTAGATTGCAACAAAATTTAAATTCCTTTTCGAATTATGTACTTGGAAATGTGGAAAATTTCTCCTAACGCTCATCTTATTATATTTCCCCATAAGCCAAGAGCAAATATTTTAAAACCTAATGAAAATCATTCCATAACTTTTAATGGGGTTTCATTAGAATGGTCTGATCACGTGAAGTACTTGGGACTTACACTTGATCGGGATCTCACTTTTAAAAATTACATTGAAGATATTCAATCAAAATGTCATAAATACACTAAATCTCTTTATTTTCTCATAAACAGGAAATCTCGACTGTGAGAGAAATAAAATGCTAATCTACAAACAGGTGTTCCGACCAGCGATAATGTATGCAGTACCGATTTGGTCTAGCTGCTGCGCGACGAGGAAAAAAGCCATCCAGAGGATTCAGAACAAGGTTCTGAAAATGATTTTGCGGCTTCCACCTTGGCACAGCACCGAAGATCTTCATCGGATTGCAGGCATTGAATCGATCGAAGAGATGGCCAACAACAATATCTCCAACTTCAGAGAGAGATTCGTTCTCTCTATAATAAGTTTAATTTTAGGATAGTTTAGGATAGTTTAAAAAAAAATTGACACTACAGGATGTTCTCCTACATAAAAATACTTGATTGCGCTCATCAAATTTAAGTAGAATAAATTAATTTTAGTGATTAGTAAACTATAGGGCTCTGAACAGTTCATTATTGACCTGAACGCCTTATTTAGTGTAATAATGTAATATAAATGTAATGATGAATTGGTTTCCCTCTTATTCTGCGCCGCGCGTGAGGTGACTATAGTCGAATCATCCTAGTCACCCGATTCCAGTGGTCGCTTTAGGTGAGAAACGTCTTTTAGAATGAACTTTTTGAGTTCTTATCCTAATCTAGTAGTCAGCTGGGATGAACCTCTGTCACATCGGCTTCGGGAATAAGGTGACAAGACTCACGTGACTCCGACTCGACTCGACACTCGTCACCTCACGCGCGGCGCAGAATAAGGGGGAGACATATTTAAAAAAAAAATCAGAATTTTTACCATCTTAATAAATTTTATAAAATGTGCTCGAATACCATGTGTTTTTTTTCGATTTGTTCCGAGTTTGTAAAATATAAGATGATTTCAATGATTCATTAATGCTTGTGTGCAAACCAAATTTGCACGAATTTAAAAAAAAATATTGCCCATTTTTGGACGATAACTGGAATAAAAATTACGTTTAGCAATTGCGATATTTTAATCGGAAAGAAACATTTTCTATGAGAAACGGAGAACCATCATTATTTTTTCAAGGGAAACCGTTAAATTGCATTTGATTTGTCAAGGTGAAAAATGGCTACTAAATGTAAGTTTAAAATTTGGTGACAATCTGTCAAGTGGTTTTTGAGATATTGCCCTATACTGAAGTTCGTTGACAATTTTTTTTTTGGCAGAATCGAGAAAAATCCAGGAAAGTCCCAGGCGGAGACCCGAAAACAGCTGGAAATCAACTATTGGACCGAAATTCACATAGACAATCGTTCAAGAAGTCCTAGAGGATCCAAAAGTGAGCTAAAATTGGAATAAAAGTGAAGATAATTGATTATATGAAGTTGAGAAATGTGAGAAGTTTTTCAAGCTCAACCTGAAAATGTAAATAGAGGAAGTGATAAAAAAAAGTCAAATTTTTCTGACAGGTTCGTTTAGCTCACTAATTATTAGGCCTTACTTCATTTCTACAAGGTAGAAAAGCTGCCCACCGGTAAAATAAACAAAATACGGTGGTCAAATCGTGTACAAAGTATTTGGGCTGCTAGTGAGGAGATATTTTGAAAAATTGTGTAATGAGCAGCAAAACGAACTATTTAGCGGTCACCTGGCGGGTTTCAAATCATAAACTTATCGTTGACAAGTTTCGCCTGTATTTTCTGGAGATCAACAAGGAAAAATATTTGAAAATTTTTGAGGAGGCTTACGATTTGAAGAAACTGCAAATCACTCAGTGTTTCATAACGATTTACATGATGAATGAATATACAAAGAAAACTTCCTCCAAATGCGACTGCTTCCCCTGCAAAGCACATCAATGGGTCCCAAAAAGTGTATAATCTGTTTAAGTTGAGTCTGGAATCGTTCCATTACGCACAAACTATGATTGAGTAATAAAAAGTTAAATATGTTGTTTTTGTACCGAAAGAGGACAATCGGCTAAATTCGTTATAACTTCGACCAAATCCAAAATTTTGCATTGTTTTGAAGGTCAAGCTTCAGAAAACAAAAAAAAAATTAGAAATGATTTGAAAAAAAGGTTGGTTCTTAGTATGTTTTATAGATGGCGCACGTGTTGCCCATAAATTATAGTCGAAAAACTTTTTCATTGGACGATATCTCAAAAACCACTTGAAAGAACATCACAAAAATTTGCACAAATAAACAAAGCTTTACCAGGTAGCTTCGCTGAAAAGTTCATCTATTTCCATTTATTCATTCAAAAGTTATTTACAAAACAAAGTGTTGCATTTTTTTTTTCGAATACACTCCTTATTACCGGCGCTCAAAATATGTTTTCCAAACTAATCAACCTTTACAAGGGTGGCAATGGATGGGGGGATGGAGGAAAACTTTTATGATCGAATTTTTAAAACCGAACATATACATTTCTTTCAGTTCAATCGGAAATTTCAGCACAATCTGACTTGATTTAGGGGTACCTCAAAGCGCTGAAAATTCTGGTTTTCTGACCCTCAAAAATCAACGAAGGAAACCAGAAAAATAAAAATTTTAATTTTCATATCAAATGACTTGAAAACGCATAAAATCTGGTTTAAACTCGAAAAACAAATTTCAGTCGGAAATCGTTTTTAAATTTCAAAATCACTAAAGGGGGGACCAAAAGGAAACGGGAAAATCAAATCTACAATTATGACGTTAAATTGACTTATAAATGCATAAAACACCGGCATCAATATTAAAATTAAGATTTTTCGATTTTCTTCGGTCCCCCCTCTAGGTGATTTTTGAGGTTAAAAAAATTGAAAATTTGAGCGCATTGTGGCACCCCTAAATTAAGTCCGATTGAGGTGGAGCTTTGCACAGATCAGTTTTATGGGCCAATCTACAAAATTAGGGTGGCATTGCCCGCATGGTCTTACGAAATTCCCGATTCTCAAAAACAAAAAAAAAACAGTCTCAAATGCTCTATTCAAAGGTTTTCTACTTTTTATAAGTGATTAATTAAAACCAAGTTTTTGACAAAACCCAAACACATAGCATTTTTGAGATTAGCCTAAGCAAAATTATAAAATGCACAGTTTGTTTTTTTAAAGCATTCATGATGTAAGAGAAAATAAGAAATTTACCATCTGATATTTATTGCTTTTTGAAGAATTTTGGTTCATGGATTTCTGTGCTTAGAGCATGGCCGTAGGAACGGGAGGATGGGGGGGGGGGGTTGTGGGTTACACCCCCCCCCCCATGAGGATCCAAAATAGCAAGCGAGATTTCTACTCTACACTTAAAAAATTTCGAATTCAGAACCTAATTATGATAATAGAGTAAGGTTAATCAAGAGTAACAATCCAGTCTTAAAATTAATGCCAAAAACTCAAACACCCATCCAAAGTACAAAATTCTGCTACACTTTTTTAAAATTTTCTCAGTTTGTCATCGAAATTTAGGGCTGAATATTAAATTTCGCGTTAAATCAAACCCATTTCGGAGGTTCTGATTCCATAATTCCCATAATCAAAATTGTATTCCTATTTTCGTATTTCGGACTCTGTATCCTGTTCAGGATTCTTGATTTTCAGTTCAAATAATCATAAGAAATTAGAAATGAAAAGCTGCTATGAAATCCTAGTTCAAATTTGGTTCTGAATTTCATACAAATTTGAATAATGTTTTTCGAGATCAAATGTATTTTCAATATTTTGATAAAAGTTTTCTGAATATTAAAAAAAAATAAATTTTGTTTTATATTGAAACTCGAAGTTCTTGAACTTCATTCTTACACAAAATTCAATAATTTAAAGCTTCAAAATGGCAATCCAAAATTGAAAAGTAAGATTCAGATCTTTGTAAATTTATATTTTAATCTGATTTACAATACAGACCATAAATAAGTAATTTAAATAGTGAATTTAAATTAAACCTGAACTACAGGACTTAAATCATAGATTCATGAATGAGGCCTCTATAGCTTGGTTCATAAGATTCTGATCTGGAATAAGATTCGAAAATCGTATTTTTTCAATACTTTATAAATCGTATAGAAATTCGAATACAAATTCAAAGCGCAATTTTTTATTGTGCTGCACTTCGAAATATAACTCGAATAGACTGAATTTAAGTGTTAAACTTTATTCAACAAAATTGATCATAACATTTTCTGTTACTTAAACAATTCCAGGAGTTTCTGAGATATACAATGCCGAATTTCGGTGTTTCTCGTCGTAGATTTCTTGACGGTTCTTAATGTGTTAAAAAAAAAATAAGAAAAATATTCACCTAAAAATCTTGCACAAATTTCTATATTTTTCCAGTGCATTGTTTGACATTTTCCACACATTAAGGGCACCAAAATTTGGCATTTTATGTTTCAGAACGCAATAGACAAAACTCTGCATATTAATATAGATATTTGAGTAACGGGAAGTGTTGTGTTCCATTTTGTAGAATAAGGTTTCATTATTAGATTTATCTCATTTTAATTATGCTTTTTAATAGAGCATTCAAACGGCTAGCGAAAACATAAAATATCTCGTATTTGGTTCACAATGTAATATTATTGCAGTTTTTTAAGTCAATTTTAAACTAAAATCATTAATTTGGTTCTAGTGTGCATCGAGAAAATTTGATCCAAAAATCTGATGATTTTTATCACTAACTTTTTTTTAAATTTGATTTATTTTTATTTAAGGTTAAATTCTTTGAATTTGAGGAATAGTTTGAACTTGTTTGATTTGAGTATAGAATTTTTTTTTAAAGAACTAGAAGACTTTCTTTTAAAAAAAAAGCTTATTTTATGCCCAAATCAACTAAGTTTGATCTACCGGACTTTTAAACAAATTCAAAGATTTTAACCATCTATGAAACGGTTTTGCTCACCTCTTAGTTTTAGGAGCAATTTTCTAAAGTAAGCATTTGATACGAAAACTTTTTTCGTATCAAATCAAATCCATCTTTTTTGTCGTTTTTGAGTACTAAATTTTTCTTAAATATTTGTTTTTGTTGTCGTATTTCATCACCTTTTAAAGACGTGAAAACGTATTTCTGGTGTTTGTCTAAAATATATTTGTTTTGTTATAGCGGAAACGATAAAGTAATGTCGTTAAAAAAACCGAATGTTGCCAAAATCGAATATTGCCGAAAACGAACGGGGTCTGTATTCGTTAAAAAGTTTACTAGAGGTTCAAAACATTAAACTGTAGCATAAATTAGAAAATAAGCCCCAAAACTCGTAACGATGCTACGTATTTATTGAAGGTTTCAATATTTAAAGCGTCGATTCAAGAAATCTCTTTAAGGTAAAATACGAATCTCTGACTTCCCTTCATATGCAGACTTCCCTTCATATTTTAATCACAAATGTGTAACTTGTAATTTCAATTATGTGTGCAATAAGTTTATGTTCTGAATTTTAGATAAGACATTCCGTTACTCAAACAAAAAAGAAAATGAAAGTTAAACGGGAGTTGACATATTAAAGACCGTAAAGAAATACAAACGTCTCATATTTCTACAAGCTAGGCTCTGAAATATATTCACAAAGCAGCTGAGCCAAAAATTCCCAATTACTTGAAGGAATTCCCGACTTTTTCCCGCATTTTCCCGATTGATTTTGAATCTCGATTTTTCCTGATTGTCTCGAATGAATGATGGTCGGTATGCGAAATTCGACATGACCCATTTGGCTGCCACCTTAACTTTTACTTTAGGCTAATGGATGTTTTGAATAGTGTATCTGTATATCGTTGATTACATCCTTGAAATTTATACCCGTTAGAGTTCCGGGAGTGTCAATTTGACACTACTGACAAAAACCGCTCAGGGTTGCTAGCGATTTTACCTTTTGAAATTCCAAAGTTTGTCCCGGTTGTAAATGATCCCAAAACTTGTTAACCGGTCATGACAAATACTTCGGAGTCTTTCAACACGTAGTCTTTCTCGATTTTTTAAAACGAATCTAACGAAAATGACATCTATTCGTTGTTTTGCTCTACAATTTCAAAATTTTGCAAAATAAGTCCGGTTGAATTGATCTTGAAACTATCATGTGGGCTAAATATTCGTCAAAATATAGAAAATCGTGTATTAGACACGTATCAGGGTAAAGAAAAGACCTTAGATTTCGACAGGAGCTTTTTTCGATACAATTTTTACATAAGATTTATATATTCCAGCGTAGAAAACTTTAAGCAAAAGTTTTACGTAGGAAGAATTAAAAACTGAACTCTTGCTTCGTTCCTCGGGCCAATTCAAACGGAATACACAACAACAAGAAAAATAACATTGAAAAACCAATATCTTTTTCTGGTGAAAAAGATGTGTAACTCTGCTTAAATTGCCAATTCAACCTGCCAATTTGGTTTTTGCATATAATAATTTGATGAAATATGTATATCGAGCACTGAATCATTTTACGTCGAAAACTAAACTAATACAGTCGAACCTGAATAAGCGAAAAACCTCTATAAGTGAGAGAAAACACCAAATCTCAAGCTTTTTAAAGCACAAAACCTGTGAGAGTGTAAAACATATATGAGCTAGAGTCGTTTTCCTAACTAGATCAAGCAATTTAGGGAAAATACCACTTTTGTATTGAATTTTTGGTATCAAAAGGATATTGGGTTACCAAAGAGCAAATATCCACAGTTCCATATTGAAACTCACTAGAAAAAAAAACTTCGAACTGATGCAGAAACTGGTTTCTTATAAATCAGTGGATTTTTATCATTGAAAAGTTGCATTTCTAGATCACTTTAGTGCATTTGTGTGTTGCAGACCCTCAATAAAAGAGAACTTGGTCAAGTTTAAGCGAGAAAAAAGGTTTAGTCCTTTGGACTCCCTCTTGTCAACGTTCGACTTTAGTTAGTTTTGTGTTTAGTTTTTTCGTATGTTTGTAAGTGTAGCACACTTGCCGAGAGCGAAAAAAATAAGATATCACATATTGCTTCACAATTAGTTGAAAAAATGATTCAAACTTCGTTTGTTTACTAACGAACCAAAATAAGCGTTTATGAGATGAATCTAGATCGAGACTGTCAAAAACTACTCTTTCAAATAATTTTAAAAATATTTATGAAATTCCGTGAAAAAATTTCAAACATTGCAATTTTTCCGGTGAGGTGCTGAAATTCCCGGTTTTCCGGTGACGCGTTGAAATTCCAAAGTCTTTCCCTGTATATCCGGTGTTCCTGGTGCGCTAGCAACCCTGACCGCTATATCTCCTTGTTTCTTAACCGATTTTTTACAAAATTTAAAGTTTTGGAAACATTGTAATGTAACTCAAATATGTTTTTCAGACACTATTCAGCTACAACACTTCAGTTTTCCATTATTCAAAGTGTGATAAAAAAAATCCGAAAATATATGCTTCGAAAAAAGATTGTAGATCAGCTACGGAATGCTCAAAATAAAAATTCACACAATGTCCAAGAAAGCTGAAGTTAAAAGCTATACGTTGATCATTTTTCCAAAAAAATTGTAAAAAAAAGATGCAGATGCGTCCTAAACACTGTTCATAAAGGTAATTCCCTTGGATTCCAAATACATACAATTCTACTCAATTAAATAACAAGAATAAACATAACAATTCGGAGAAATTTTTGTCCGAGGTGTTGTACTGCTTGATATTAATTATGGTTGTGGTTTGAATACGATCGACTGACTTTTAATGATGTTTTGTTCAACCTGAACGATTGCGGAACAATTCTTACCTTTTCTTCCAGCTTTTTCAAGTATTCCTTCTTTAACCTCAACTCCTCGGCAGGCATGTTCATTTGCAGATTATCTCGTCGTTTTTGGCTGTTGACAATTTGTGTTTGGATCTAAAATGGTTAAAAAAATACTCAAAAAACCAATCCAACCATTTTGATTCCTTTTCTATAACAAACCTTCCAATACTCCTGCACCAGCTGTTTGTGATCGTTGTGAATCTGCTCGGACCTCGGGTTGCCCTGGATCGGAGTCAGTGGCCTCAAGTTATCCTCCAGAATACTGTTCAAAGATATGTAGTCCAGCGCTGCTTCCGAGGTAGTCGCTCCTGCCGAGGTTGGTCCTCGTCCTGCACTTCCACTGTCCGTTACCATCGAGGGAGGTCCTGTGCCGGCTGTTCCAGTGCCATAATGGTGACTGGGGCCAAAGCTGACCCCTGAGCTCATTTTTCCGGGGGAAATTCCTCCTGTCTGAATGCCACTGGCACCGTCCATCGGGGGGCCATTGTTACGGCGGGTCACCACCAGCCGTTCCGTTCCCTGGTTGTTTGCTGAAAGAGAAGAAAATATTGAAATTAGTGAAATCAGGAGTACAACGGAATGTCTTTTTGTTAATCTATATGGATATTCTAGAAAAGTATAAAAAAAATTCGATGGGGTTCCATTTAATGTGGAAAACAATCATCGAGAATCTTGTAATGGGAAATTATTTTAGGTTATAAATAGTCAGGCCATTACTTAAAACAGTAAATAAGATCCATAGAAACATCTGTTGTAAAGGTAAACTAGAGATTTTGAAATAGGAAACATTTATGTTTCAAAAAAAAAAAAAACACCGCTTAGGAATATGTATAACCATCAGACTTTTTTTTCTGTAACACTACAAGATAACACGACTTTTCTTGAATATTTTGTTCTCAGGCGATGCAAATGAATTTCCAACATATGGAGTTTAATGGAAAATTCTCAGGCCACAACTTTACCGAAGACTGCTAAGCGGTAGGAGTAGCGTGAAAATAGTTATAGCGGCCTACACATAGATTTTTTTTCATGAAAAGAAACTAACAACACTGCTGTCCAGTTGAGTCTAAAAGTGTTCTGATCTACATAAAATTTTTATATTTTTTTTTTGTAGTGGCTCACCACACTCCCCCATCCGAAAAGCCCCGTGGTAAAGGACTCTAATGTTCTCAGCATGTTAGATTTATCAGAAATTTAGAGTCACAGGATATAATAGTTTTGCAAAAATAAAAATAAAATATTTTATGAAATTATTTATCGGCATTTTCAACATCTTACTTGGAACGCCAAACAAGAATTTAAGGGATAAGACATTAAAATCCTAATATACTAATGTAGGTACTTCTGAACAACTTTGACGTTGGTGAGTAATTTTGATTTCTGAGATAAAAAGTTATTGAAGTCATATTTTTTGTCAATACAAACAGGAATTTTGATGAAATCTTAAAGAAAAATTTAAACTAAATTGAATCTTTGATATTCTTTAAACTATAACCCAAGTAACGCAGATCAAGCCAATTGGCTTTTTGGAGTTTTAATATTGTTTTATGAAGACTTTTCGATGGCATTAAATTTTTAAAACGGTTTTATTGTAACATAGGAAATGCTTCATTTATCGTGTGTTTTAAAAGAGCCCTGAAAGTTTTGCTAAAACTTGAATAAAACACTACCTTAAGAGTGGTGTAAAAAAGGTTAAATGTATTGCAAAAGATTCAATAAAACACCTACTTTCCTTTTTTTATAAGAGCTTTGGTACCAGTTTTATTAATGCGCTCAATGCGCTTTTAAAACTAGCGATTTAGCGAAGTTGAAAAACTGTTTTATTGAAACATTGGATGTAGGCATGATAAGACTAAGTGACAGATGATTTTACAATCGAGAAGAACGTATACACGCTTAAACTTTTTTACCTCTTTTTGAGATAGCATAACCTGTTTTGAAAGGATTATCACTCAAAATTGAGAAAAACGTGCTATCAAAATGATATAAATTAACACAGCTAAATTCATTTGAAAAATAAAAACAACTTTGTTGTATTAGCATTCAAATATCAAAACAACCGCAAATGGTTATTCGTTCAATTATTAGGGTTCGAATAAAAGCACACTGTGAATAAACGTTTTTTTAGAATCGATAAGAATGAATCTATGTATAAGACAATTAATTTACAAGTACGCCGAATAAAATGCTTGTTTTATTTATCCATCCCGGTATCTCAATGCGAAGTTAATCTATATTTACGTTCTTCAAAACAAGAGTAAACAAAAAATTTTTCCAGATCAACCGCTCTTGAAAAGTTCTAGAAGACTTCAGCCATCGGCTTCTTCTCAGCAAAGACGGAGAAATTGAACTTCATTACAAGTGACAATGCTCATTCTACACTTTCATCAGCCGCAACAAGTTTCAGATGATATAAATAGTCTGTAGTTCTGATTATCGTAAGCAAAACATTCGAAGCACGTTTTATAAAATCGTTTTATCGCTTTCAATTGCAACAATAACCATACTGTTTGCAGATAAGTTTTCCCATACAACTGTTTTAGCAGTTTTTAACAGTTACATAACGCTACTTCGGAATTCATGATTCAGGTAATGTATTTTAAAATTTCTACAACCGTTTGCTAAACGTGTTATTGTGCTTCATCAAATCGTCGTTTGACGATTTAAGAAATCGTTTGGTTATAATCCTCAATTATACGGGTTATCATTTAGCTTTAAGGCAAGGCTTTTGATTACAGAAAATGATCTATTCCGAAACAGTCTGAGATTATTTTATATCAATACCTACTTGTTATTTAAAGGTAATTGACCATCCTCTAATCATAGTCAAAAGAAAACAAAACGAAAAGTTTCATGAATGCCTATTGCCAAGCAACAAATCGAAATGTTCTCATTTATTGCGACAAACTTTTTATACACAAAAATGGATAAATCCATCAGCGTGTATCTCATTTAGAAAAATTAGCTTTAAGTTTTCAAGTAGTTTATCAAGTATTTAAAAACAATTTTACCAAAAACTGATCAATTTCAAAATTTTTACACGCTATATCATCAAAACTAGACATCATCTGACAAATGTTTTAAATTCAGAACGACAAAATCTTACTTTATCAGTTAAAGAAATGCTGTTCCCTTGTGTAATGAGTGCTAGCATTCAAACGTCTATCGCTAAGTCTGCTCGTTTTTTTTTTGTAAATTTTGAAAATGATCGATTTTGAGTAAAATCTATCATTGATAACTGATGAACCAACAAACCTACATGAGAAACAAAAACTGGTTTTGATTCTATTTACTATCTTCTATTCAGTCAAGGATTCAGAATTAGATTATATATGTTATAGATTTAGAAATATATATCTTTAAAAATCAAATTTCTCAATTTTGAGAAATTTGAGCAGATAACATTATAACAATTTCTGACACCGTTGATGAAAGTGTTCGAGTATTTAAAAAAAAGGTTTCAATTCATTTAAGGATTTTGTTGAAGACTGCAAAACGATTGGACTTATGGTTGAAGAAATATTCAAGATTAAATTTGGGTAAAATTTCTTGAAAATTTAGCCAAAATTGCCGTATTTTTCAAAACTGTAAAAATGAACAATAGAAAAATTTCTATAACTTTTTTCTCTAAAGACAAAATTACTCGCGATCTTCGGGAAGTTGATCAATGAATTGAAATCTTTAAGTTCCAAATCTTTAAAATCTTCAATAGTTTTGCCAAAAAAGTGCAAAAATTGATTAAATGAATTTTTACCTATTATTTCTGAAACAAGAGCTGCTAGAAAAAAAAACTGATTGCAAAGTTGGAATCAGCGCCCCCAAATTAGTCTAAATCAGTATTTAAGTTCAATCCATCTCGAAAAATGTAAATTTTGTTGCCTTGTGAATTAGTCCGAAAGTTTTTTGTTATGAAGATTATTCATCTGTTAGTTCCCCAAACATTAAGTGAGAATAAGCGGACTAATTAAAGATTATTGTTTTTATGCAAGACACTGGTTAAACTGTCGTTTTTTTAAAACGTGATTTTCACTTATTTACATTTTACATTCACCTTAAACTATATTGCAGGTTTATAAGCTTTCGACTGAAGTATGTTATTCCTAAATTTCAGTAAGTATTTTAGTGTTCAGATTATATAAAGATACTGGGAGGGAAGAATGTCCTTGCTACTTTTGAACGCAAAAACGAGCGATCAGGACCTGATTTTTTTATACAAAAAGGATTCCGAATGTTGATTCTGGTAAGGTTGTGTTAAAAATATATGTATCATTGTCACGGAGAGAAAACATGAACCTTTCCATGTTTCACCTTAAAATTTTCGTATATCTTTCAATTTATTCGCATACTAGCTGCTATACATTTAAATATAGGGGAGATAATGCATAACGAGCACCCCAGGCAGAATGAGCTTCCCTTTTTTAGGAATATGCATTTCCAAAAATTATTTTAAAATGCAAAACACGTCTTCATCTCCAAAAACAAAAAAGTATTTCCTTAAGGTGGCCAAAATGCCATTATTTCCCCAATACATATTAAAATTTTTTATATTTTCTTATCTTTTTCGTTTTAGATTATTCGAAATTATAGAAAAAATTTTGGCTACAGATTTTGTTAGAAACCGCAAATCGATTCGAATAGTAGAGGAAGAATGTCACAGACAGAGAAAACTTTTTATTCATGAAAGAATCTAGCTTGATGTTGCCAGATTGCCCGGTTTTATCCGGATTTGCCCGGATATTTGATACAAAATTTGGGAACAGTCTGGCCCGGCCCAGTTGCCCGGATTTCATTGAAAAATGCCGGAATTTTGCCCGGATTTATTCACTTTATTTAAACTTATAAAAATTAAAAATTTTAAATAAATTTGTAATGCCATAAAGGCCATAAAGTATAAAAACCCAAATTGTAGTAATTTAGGTTTAGTTCGAACTTAGCTTTACATTTTTTCTGTCAAAAAAGATTTTTATTCAGTCAATGTAATAAGAAAAAACTCGATTTAGTACACTTGACAGTGGATTGTAGCCATTCTTACAACCAGTAAATTATATGTATCCATATATAATGACACAAAATAATAAACAAATGAAAGATTTTTTTAATTCTGAATCATTAATAATGATTAATGATTTTCAAACGCGGTAGAACCAGAATGAATTGAAAAATAAAATTTTGTAATTGTTAGTTGGAAGTATTTTAAAAGTATCTTTATTTTCATAAAAGTAATATAATTGGAAAAAATTGGTGGTTTTTGAATGAGTGAAATAAGATTTTTTTTATAAATGAGAATAATCTCAAGAAACTCTTTTTCGAGTAACAACATATGATAACTTCAAAATAAATGAGGTAAATGAGGTGATTTGGAAAATTTACAACATTGACAGAATTGGAAAAATTTAAGAAAATTGACAAAATTTACGAGATTAGCAAAACTAACAAAAATGACAAAGCTGATAATTCTTGTCAAATTGACAAATGACAAAAGTGACCAAACTGACAAAAAAGATAAAAATAAAAAATAAAAAACAAATGACAAAAGTGAAAAAAATTGTTGGGAATTAACAAAATTGATAAAATTGACAAAATTGACAAAATTGGTAAACTTGAAAAAATTTACGAAATTGTCTCTTTCGCCAATTTCTTCAGTTTTGTCATTTACGTCAACTTTGTTAATTTTGTCGGTTTTATAAATTTGGCCAATGTTGTCATTTTTTTCAATTGGGTTAACAAATTCCCAATTATAAATTATGTAAAATTGGCCAAATTTGTCATTTTTTTTTAAATTCTGTCCATTTTGTTGATTTTCAATTTTGTGGTTTTTTTTTCTATTTTCTCATTTTTTTTAAATTTTTTTTTTCAATTTCTAACAAAATTGTCATTTTTTAATTCTTGTCGATTTCGTTAAGTTTATCATTTATGTAAATTCATTAAATTTTTCAATTTTGTTTCTTTCAATCTACCAACTTGGTAAATTTTAAGAAACTGTTTTTTTGAAATTTAGCTAAATTTGCCATTTTAAAAATTCTTTGTTATTTTTATCATTTTTGTCATTTGGTGGAACGGAGTCCTTTTGTTTGTCCCTATGACTTGTTAACTTCGGGGTAATAGCCGTTTATGCAATCTGAATGGATAACATTAAACGGGGCTTCTGCCCAATTTTTTGGAACTGGTTTGGCCGAAAGCTGAATACATAACTTTAAAACATCTCGAAGTATCAACGGCGTCTAATCAAACTTACAAATATGAATCAAAATTGCAAATTTGCCTAGATGGACACTATTTATGTAAATTTGGATGACTTTTTATGTTTTGTCGATGTTGTCGTCAATTTTATTTCTTCGGTCCATTTTGTAGGTATTTTTATCATGTTTGTCATTTTTTCAACCATGACGACATATGTTTGACCATCTTTATTAGTAATTTCGGATGTTGCTAGCAAACCGGATACGTTTTTCGGAGTGATCAATTTTATGATATTTACTATGAAAAAGAAGTTTTTTCCCGTTCTTTTATAGTGTGTAGTAGAGACAATAATAACAATTTTTTAAATTTAAAATCATTTTAATTGTGCAGCTCAGTTTCGCAAAAACATTCAACGCAAAAATATAGCGGCTAACTGACGGGACTTGAACCCGCGATCTTCGCTTCTCTAAAACTTTCCAGCAACTTCGAAAATTTGATGATTCAGAACATAAGATCTGGTACCAAGTTAATAAGTTGCGAGTAGGTTTTGCAAATTTTTTTAGGGCTCGCTTCATTTTAAAACTAGCCCTTTTTGTTTTTTTTAAGACAATTTTGTTGGTTTGGTGACAAAATTTTCCCTATAACAGTTTTGCTTGAACAATGCATACACAAGGAATAGTCAAAAAAAAAGTGACATATAGTTATTTAGGTTTGAGTTTTTTACATTCAAAGTAAGGATTTTTTTTCTAATTTTCGAAAAAAAAGTTCTAGAAGTTGGCGATTTGCCAAGAAGTTTAATCAAATAGTAAGTGAGAGTAAAAGATGTAAGTAAGAGATTGTGTAAGTAAGAGTAAGTAATAGATTGTGTTTGGGGTTCAAATTAGATTTATTTTCTTCTCGATTAAAATTAAAGATTTTAGTTTGAACCTTTTTAAGAAGAATCTACAATATAAATAATGTTAAACAAAAAACTTGTAAAATATGATTTCAGTTGAATTTTAACTTCAAAATAAAATACAAGTTCTTTGGTCTCATAAAATTACCATTGATAATAAATTTCATGATTATAATCCTGTGAAATAAAAAAAAATTAAAATTGTATTTCAAATTTGTGATTTCATCTGGGTTGTGTTTCAAATTGACTCTAATTTAATATAAATTTTTTATATTGATTCCAGAATCAAAATTTTGAAACTGCGATCGCTTGTTATTTGAATCCCTAATTGAATGCTCACATTAATATTTTAATTTGGATTTCAAAACTTAACTTCGAGTTGAATCTGAGTACTGCCTTTTTAACATGAGTTCAAAATCTAGATTGCAAATTTGAAAACGGTTTTTGGAATTTAAGCTCTAGATAAAAATTCTCAAAAATTATGAGCCAAAAAGTGAAATTTTGATCAGATTTCTCAATCAGAAATCTCTTTTGAATGTGAATTCTTTCTTAAGTTATTTATTCAAAATTGAACTTGTGAATCTGAATGAAAATTGCGATTGATGAAACTGTTTAAGATTTATCAATTCTGGATCAACATTATGAAACTTTCTTTAGTTCCAATTCTGCATAAGGAATAAAGTAAAAATTTCAAATCTCAAAAATGGTTTGTAATTTTAAATACTTTCTCTTAATATTCCGAAATGATGATGCCAATATCCACCAATATTCAAATTTTTAATTAAAATCATGCAGAAAAACACTTGACTTTTGTTTATCGAAAAACATCAGTCAATTTAAAATCACATATTGAGCTTGCAAAAAACTTTTCATATAATTTTGTTAAAATTTACTCAAAAACTGAAGACGCAAAAAAGATCATTTTCGTGACTCAATTTAAATTTTTGTTTTATTTTGCAAATCAAGTGTAAAAATTTAGGCAAAATCTGAGTGATTTGGCAAGTTTAGTCTTATCCCATTTGAATAGGATATTCAAATTTCTATCAACAAGTTGGAAATTTTTAGAAAAACTGAAGTAGAATGATTGACCTGGGATAAGATTTTTAGGTTTTGTCTTTATTTCTGAAAAGATATTGTTACTCTTGTATAATTTTAGTCGATCATCAAAATTTTATTGGGAATTCGTAATTTTGAGTATAGAGAAGAACATTTTGCTTGGCATTATTGGACCATCATGTGGGGGGGGGGGGGGGGGGGAGGTTTAACCCTCAACCCCCCCACCCCCCCGTTTTTATCATATATTTTTAGGCGCTTCATCAATAACATTATATTTGCAAAATTAAACATCGTTTTTTATCCTTGGGTCTTTTGTCAGATTTTCTTATGCCACAAAGAAATAAAAAAAAAAATCGTTCCTAAACAGATAGCAAACATGTAGGTAATTACTAAATAGTATTTTTTTTATGATGATCGGTTCAAAAGTGTTGATGATATAGCCTAGATAATAACTGCGAGTTAAAAGAAGTTAAGTTTTTGTTTATTTTAAACTTACTCAAAAAGTTATCAATAACCGGCGCACACAGGGGTAAAATATGAAAAAGGCGATCAAAACTATTTTCCGCCGAAACTATGCGTTTTAGACCTATAGTGTCTTCGAGACAAATGACCAACATTACAAGGGCTAAAAAAATAGTTTTTTGAAAATTTTATTAATCCACCTAGTAGTGAGTTAGAAAAACTAACTTTTTTAATATCCATTTTAGAGCTATATTGTCTGAGAAAAGTTTTTAGCTTGTACCAATTCTAGCAACTTTGCTAAAGAAATCATAACCGTAACATTAATCGTTTCAAAGTTGTGACAGTTTTTAGAAAAATAATCTCAGTTTTCAGTTTTTTCAACATAACTTTTTTGCGCGTGATTTTTCATATAAAATATATTCCAGAGAGAGTTTTGAAGACAGAAAAGTTGTACACTTTTGCTGAACATACTGTATAAAATTTTTGAAGTTTAAACGAGATATCTTAAAAATACTTAACAAAAATAGTCATTTTGAACTGGTTATATCTCCTGAGTTCGGACGAGTTTGGTTACATATTTTACAGTTTTGCTATTAAAAAAGTATCGCCTTTCAAACAATGTACAATTCAAAGTGGCCAATTGAGACCTTCATAGTGTAAATGTCAATAGAAGTGAGATACAAATGAAGTTTTTATACTAATTTGAGCCCATCTACCATCTCAAGTCCATGTGGTTCAAGTAGGTCTACTGTTAGGAATCCTACATTTTGCAGCCTAATATTAATAGTTATGCTCAAATTAGTATAAAAACTTCATTTTTATCTCACTTCTATTGACATTTACACTATGAAGGTCTCAATTGGCCACTTTGAATTGTACATTGTTTGAAAGGCGATACTTTTTTAATAGCAAAACTGTAAAATATGTAACCAAACTCGTCCGAACTCAGGAGATATAACCAGTTCAAAATGACTATTTTTGTTAAGTATTTTTAAGATATCTCGTTTAAACTTCAAAAATTTTATACAGTATGTTCAGCAAAAGTGTACAACTTTTCTGTCTTCAAAACTCTCTCTGGAATATATTTTATATGAAAAATCACGCGCAAAAAAGTTATGTTGAAAAAACTGAAAACTGAGATTATTTTTCTAAAAACTGTCACAACTTTGAAACGATTAATGTTACGGTTATGATTCTTTAGCAAAGTTGCTAGAATTGGTACAAGCTAAAAACTTTTCTCAGACAATATAGCTCTAAAATGGATATTAAAAAAGTTAGTTTTTCTAACTCACTACTAGGTGGATTAATAAAATTTTCAAAAAACTATTTTTTTAGCCCTTGTAATGTTGGTCATTTGTCTCGAAGACACTATAGGTCTAAAACGCATAGTTTCGGCGGAAAATAGTTTTGATCGCCTTTTTCATATTTTACCCCTGCGTGCGGCGGTGATAAAGGTTGAAACTTTTTTCAACCCAGACCGAAGAGAAGTTAGAATTAAGTCGTATTTAACCTAAATGTTTAAGTTTCAATGAATAAACGCTTTAAAGAAATATAATTGCGCCGTTTTTTATTCAATAGAAAAGTCATAATTGGTTCGGCAGCATCTTTTCGAAGATATTTATAGATAGTGAAGATTTTTTATTTATTAATCAACTTTGATCAAAAACGCATAACGATTTGACTTATATTTGAAAACTTACCAAGGAATTACGTTTACTTAAAGTTGTATAAAGTCTATGTAAAAAATCAAAAGGAAAAGTTCTGTTACCAAAGCCGAAATTCGCCATAGGTTTCGAGAAATTTAATTATCGATTTAAAACCTTCAAATTGAATAAAACAATTAAATAAATAATTATATCGATTAAAACCTTCAAATAAAATAAAACAGATATTTTACAGCATCAAAAACATGTATACCTTTTCATCCAGGGATTTGAAAATAAATCAATCCTGCTTAATCTCAAAAACTAAAGTTGTACTGGGAAAAGGTAATTGACTTGAATTAAACGATTTTAAACAAGTCAAAATCAGCTCTAAAACAACAAAAAATACACGTAGAAAATGATTCTGTACACTTGTTTTGACGTAAAGATCTAAATCTGACAATGATTATTGTAGGTACAAGTAAATGGAATCGAGTCTAAAATCGAGCTCAAATTCCACACAAGATTAGATCTGAAATCTAGAATTCAAATGTGCTAAATCAGATCCAGGGTAAAATTCAGAACTAAATTTTGATACTGAAATCCTATCGCGAACGAAATTTAAACGTTATTTAAACGAAATTAAACAAAATTCTCGTTCATTACCACGCACGAGCACTTTATTCAAATAAAAAATAATTTTGATTCATAAAAAAAAAATCATGACTAAACATTCAAATACTGATTTTGGATAAATCTGAATTCAAATTTAGACGACGGCCGCTAAATCTGACAACAAATTTCCAAAACCAAATCCAAATTATTGTCAAAATTTGTTCCATAATTCAGATGTTAAAAAAGTATTGTTTTACCGCATAATTAAATTCAAAATATTGTCATAACAAGAGTTGACTATTTTTTTTTTTTGCGAATAAGAACACAATAACAAAACGTTCACCTACTGTAGACAATCCAGCAGCTCTGCAGACTGCTGGAGGTGTTGGTGGAAATCATGGTGGCCGTCACGCTATCACACATTTTCGCCTTCTTCTATTTTAACTTCCTGCTTTTCCGGTGGAAGATAAAATTACCACACTAACACAGCTCAGATTTTTTTTAATTCTTCCAGGTGGGAAATCTTCACCCACACCTGATTTGTTTCACTTTTCTCTCCCTTTCGGGGGGAGTTTTTGGTTTGAGATCGGTTTTCACGAATGTAGAGCGGGGTTATCCTTAGATTTTTTTTCCGAATTTTCCTTATTTTCTTCTATAAAACATTCACCATTCGAGAGGTTCAGCTAGACTTCGATCATCTGGCTGGTTACTGGAGAAAAATTTTGATTTCCGCGTTTTCTTCAACCACAAACCGATGAGTGCTTACATAATTTTGTACGAGATTTCTTCTCACTGGTCGAAAAAAAAAGGGAAAACTTTTTGAATTTTAGTAGGTTTGGACGGTTTCTGTTTTTCTTCTTTGTTTTTTTTGGGATTTCCCGAAAAAAGAATCCTTTTTCGAAAGTTTCACTTAGGTGAATGTTTTCGATTTTGTTTAATGTTTTCCCATCACTTTTCGTTCACGTTTCGACTCTTTTCCCCCAAACCAAACACACACTGAAGACGGTGATTTTGCTTCACAAAGCGGCGTACGATTTCGAAAAATATGACGATTTTAGGCCGGATATTTTTAGCCGATGAGGAAGAAACGATAAACTGCTGCTGGCTCTCATTTTCTAATAACGCTTGCCAAAGCCGCGATCATCGGTCCCAGCCGTTTTCTTTTTATTTCGTCCAATTTAAGACAATTTTTCTCAGCTGATGAGCTCTTTTTTTCTTCAAGGGTATTTTCCACTGATATTTCGATTGATTCTCTGTGGGGTTGGAAATTTTTCCATCGTTTTTCCAAGGTTGTCCGAGAATCGATCCTTAGACTTAGAACTCTCTAAAGGAAGCACGCGGTTGAAATCCGCGGTTTTCCTTCGATTGTTTTCCACCCAATTCAAGATGGGCGGCTCGACGCGTCCCAAAGATCACTGAGAACGGCTTTACGCGAATTCGATCGACAGTCCCGTCAGCGTCCGTCGATGACTAACGGAAAAGTCGCGGACGCGTACACACAAATACGCCTGAGGAGTTTCGAGTGAAAAAAAATTAAATGAAACGACGATGAAATAAAACACAATAACAACAACACACCAATGGCTGCTTACAAATTACTACGCGCGCGATTCGGAATGAACTAAAACAGACTAAACATTCACGACGACGAGTGGGGTTTGGAGTTTTCTTCTGTCTGTTGCTTCTGGTTATGGGTGATTTTTCGCAATTTTCTTGTGCCTTTCAAACCGAGAATGGCGAAAAATGATTGCTGCGACCGCTTCGTAGAAAGCAAAAAAGTAGTGGGATTTTTTCCCTCCGTGAGTGGTCTACGCGCGACCGACTTGAACGTTTAATCGGATTTGAGGAGGAAGCCGTAGTGTCGATCAGTAAGGGCCGTCTCAAACCGACTGAGAGTGGAAACCGATTTGGTGACTCTGGGAAGCCCTAGGCCGCCCAGTCGGTTAATAGGGAGACGGTGTTGCCAGATGGACGTAGTGAAGCCGCGTCAATATTGAAGCATCACTTAAAAAACGAACATTTTCCATAACTAGAAAACTGCTAGCTCATTGGTTTGTTCAACCGACTCTGGATATATACCGAACTTTTACGTTTTTTATGTATGTTTAAAATACTTATGTAGCTATTCGATAGAAATTATCGAACATTCGGTAAAAATGACTGAATATTTGATGAAAATTACCGAACACTTGGTAAATTTAACACCGTACTGTTTATGCGATCCCTACCAGAGTATAAGGTATTCTTGCAAATGGTCCAGTACATCCACACATTAGACTCTACTCCAATAATGAACTTCCTTGGAGGTGAAATTATCGGTATACGATTCTATGCCGGGCCGGCATTGACAAGCTTTCTAATAACTGGCATTGTCCTCCAAGCGCAACCGCATTGCATATATTGTCGACTGATGTACCGAGCGCTGTTTGTGTATTTATGTAAGCCGGCATTGAAGAAACACATTCTTTGTTTCCAACTGACGGCAAAAAACCACTAGCCAAGATTAGCTGTAGGTGTGTATGTACACCGGCCGAGAATAGAAAACAGTTTCTAGTTTCCCATTCCCATCCCATTTTCACCCCTTTCCCGTCAAAGAAAAAGGATGATGAAAAAAAATCCGGCTAAACGGCAGACGGCCAATGCAGTGTGTGTTTTTTTTTTTGGTAATCGGCGGTGGCAGAAGAACAATAAACTTTCGTTTGCTAACCGACTCAGATGATGTTCTGGGTAAGATATTGGACTGGCAACACTAGATGAGATGATGCAGTGCGTTTTTTGGGATGAATTATCCGATAGGATGAAAATTTCATAAAACGTTTGTCATGTTTCGCTTGAATGTACTGATCATGCTTCGTTTTGCTTGGCAGCAGAAACACGTTACAGTACGCATTTTCGGCACAGAGATTAGCTGAATAGGCATTGGACTTTTGCAACCTCTTTTATGGGTGTAAAAGTATAGAATGTATGATATTATCAAGAAAAGAGCTTCTCTGTTATATTGCATTCTGGCACCCAAAAAAAAAGGTCGTCACTTATAAAGTTCGCCATCCAGACTATTCCAGAAATTTTTTTTTAATCTTTCAGACTTTTCTGAAAAACAGTTGGCATAACTCTGGTTGGAAGCGGTCCAAAATGCGATTCGGAAGCATGAAGAGGAAAACAGCTTCGTGGATTGAAAAAAAAATCTGGGTGGAATCCGAGTGCGGTGGACAAAAATTTGGACCCGAAGTCATGTGTTCTTACGCCAGTAAGAAAACTCCATCGTGGCAAGGTAAAGTTGGGTCTAAAGTAAGTTTTCCAGATTTTTTGTCAAACGTAACCGAGCCGAGCAATTCTGGGCATTTTTTCCCCAAAAACCTGACCAAATCCGGGAACTGAGTTTCAAAATTTTTAACTCAAAAACAGAGCAATATCCGATCAATATCCGGGCTAATCCAAAGATAATTCGGCCAAAATCAAGATATTCCTCATTATAGCTTAAGAGGAAGGGTGAAAAATAAACACTCTAAAAAAAAATTTTTTACCAGAAAATATCAGCGGCATTAAAATTCGATTTAACAATTCAATAAATTGTTTGCAAGTTCATTTGACATTTACCGCAAACATCTTAAATTATTTTGACTAAATTGGAGTGTTTGTATGAATTTCGCTAATAATGTGGATAAATCCGGCCATTTTTGCTCAATATTCGGGCAACTGGGACCGACTGGACTTTTTTTTTCCAATTTCTGATCTGAAAATTCGGGAAAGCCCGGATAAAACCGTGCAATGTCACGCAAAATTTGGAAAAAATCACCCCCTCCCCCCTCCGTCAAACATTGTCACAAATTCCGTAGCTCCCCTTTGTATAACGTCACGTTTTCCTACC
Organism: Uranotaenia lowii; assembly: GCF_029784155.1. NCBI lineage: Eukaryota > Metazoa > Arthropoda > Insecta > Diptera > Culicidae > Uranotaenia > Uranotaenia lowii. Next base: position 29,725,921 of record NC_073691.1, on the reverse strand, counting down.
CCCCCCCCCCCCCCCCCCCCTGGAGTAAAATTTTCAACTCTTTGAAATTTGATTAAAAATGTTGCTTTTTTAAATTCATCAGTTTTATTCAAAGAATTGAAAAAAAGGTTAACAATTTTTAACAAGCCTTCAATAATTGCTTAAAACACATTTCAATCATGAGTCCAAGGATTGTGTTGATGACTTTCCATATCAACGACCAAATCTAGTCTATCCAACCATCCAAATCTAGTTCCTCTTCTTTAATTCATTCGCAATCCAAATCTTCTCCACAGATTAGAATAGCCAAGCAATCCTGTTACCATTTTGCCACAATTTAAGTGGGAAGGACTTTCCTGAGTGTTGCAGTGAAAGTGTTCTTGTGAACTTTCTTATGCTAATAAAATTTACCAAAAGTGATTACGTGAGTATTATTATTCATTAAATGAATGGTGCAAGTGAAGTTTTATGGAATTTAGGATAAAATTATTTGTTATTGTTTTGCTGTGTTTTTTTTTTTTTGTAATGATAAGTGATGTCACGCTCAAGCTGAGCCCCCCTCCCCCCCATGTCACAAATTGTCACAAAAATCGAAACCCCCTCTCCCCCCCTAACGCGTGACATCATTTATGGACGGCCCCTAATGCTTAGTCTAAAGACACATAAGAAGCAGAAGAAGCCGAAGCGGAGTCAAAAACAAGTGCTTGTAAATTAAAGGATTGACTACTGAGTGGAAAATCGGTGTGCGTTAACATTGACAACAAAACCTATTGCAAGTTTTATTACAAAACGCTTCCGGATGATCAGTATTATATTTGAGTATTGACGAGACTAAGACATCAATTTTCACCGAAAAATTCGGTAAAAAGGCAATGGTTTGCCAGTGAGTATGGCAACCAAATGGTTCATGTCGAATTTCGAAAACATACCATACCTATACATTTTATAGATTGGTCCAAAAAAAAACCTGTGCAAAATTTCAGCTCAATCTGACTTGATTTTGGGATGCCTCAAAGAACTCAGAGTTTCGGCTTTTTTTTTTCTTCCTTAAAAATCACCAAAGAGAACTAAAGGAAAACCAGCTGTTTTTTTTTTTTAAATAACACCAGATCTCGACTGTGTTGCATGCATTTCTAAGTCATTTTTCATCAAAATTAAAATTTTGACGATCCAAATTTTTTTTTATCCCCCCTTTGGTGATTTTTGAAATTTAAAGTCGACTTCTGACAAAGGTTTTTTTTTTCGAGTACCACCAGGTATTGACGTTTTAATAATTTTTAAGTCATTTGGCATCAACATTAAAATTTCGATTTTTGCGATTTACTTTGGTCCCCCTTTTGCTGATGTTTGAGGGTAAAAACCGAAACTTTGAGCGCTTTGAGGGACCTCTAAATCAAGTCCGATTGAGTTGAAATTTCGCACAGGTCAGTTTATTTGGAACCAATTCTAAATCATTTCTAAAATTGATATGGTCGGTTGTCCTACAGCGAGACCAATTAAACTTTTTGGATCCTTACCAAGACATGTAAAACCTGCGGGTTGTATCGAAAACTTCGAAAAAAAATTGGTCAAAATCATCGCAACTCAGTCCATGCTGACGCTATTGAGCACTAGCAGTCTTAGAGCAAAAGTTTAATCACTAGCCTACGAAGGACTGGAATCTAATATTATATTAAATCAATTACACAAAGAGCAAATTAATCGCAAAGATGAACACTGTAGCGACCAGAGCGTAAATATTTAGTACCTAGATATAAATTTAAGAAATATAAGTGTTGTTTAGAAATCTAGAAAAGGCTCTCTGCTAACTAGTCTTTCAATAAATAGCCCTATTTATGTGAAATGTTTTCCCCATGATTTGAAAGAATGCCATTTGAAGCAAATATGCATGAAAATCCTATTTAAAATCTTAGGAATGTCTTAGCCAGATGTGTCTGAAGTGATTATCAGAAGTTTGGATCAATCCATGAGTTGCAAAAACGTGAAAGATTCACTCAGTTGATGAAAATAGAATTGAGGTGTGTTATGATAAAATAAGTGTAATTTCGACAGATCTATCAAATGGCATCATGAGTTTGGTGATATTCAATTCCTAATGAGAATAAACCTCAAAAATGTGTAACCGCTTCTTGGAATTCCTACCATGTTCGCGCGGCTTTGGGGGTATTTGTGAGCTCTTCTTCGTTTTTGACCGTCCACGATGAAATTTTAACTTTTTTCTAAAGTTAACCTATAATTATCAAAAACTAGAGCTGATTGAACAAATAAACAAGTTGAATATTTGGATTCAACGTCATCACTTCAGTCTCTTGGCACCATGGAAAAATGTGAAAAATCGAGCAAGAGAAAAAAAAAGTTAAAATAATCAGTTCGAATGAAAGAATTTAATTATTTTGTTTGTTTATAAAATGAAACAAAACCTTTTTTCCATTTTCAAATTTCCGGTTTTCCCTTGAGATTTTATTATTTTCACGGTTTTAGGATACACTGCTCAATACCTTTTACAAGATTTATTGACCGAACAAATAGTCATTTTATGATATTCCTAAGTGAAAGTGTGTGAAAACTAAGAATTTTGCGTGAATCAATTTTGTAATTCGAAAGCTTATCACAACTGCAAAATTTGCGGTGAGACTTGTTGGATTTCGTATCGTTAATATAGTATTTAAATGTTAAAATGCAAATGGGTAAATAAATGATTCCAGTATTCCATTTGTTCAACGAAAATTTTCACATTCGTCTTAGCCTTTGACAACAACTTTTCCAATTTTGACAAATGTTTTTTACGGAAAATTGTTTATTTTTATAATATGAATTTATGCTCTTGAATTTTTTTTCTCTTTTTTTTACGCGACTTTTAAAACCAAAAAAATTTTTTTTTGATTTTTGATATTAAAACTCGCCGAAATAAGTCAATGAAATCCAAGAGCAAACACTCGCGGCGATAAATCCAAATACAATTTCAATTTATGGACGTTATCTTGGAATCATCAAAGTACCGCATTGCATCATTAAGAAAAAAACATTACGATAACATGTGGTAAATCTAAGTTGACATTCTGAATCTCAAATTCTTTGAGAGATTTCAAAGTTTGTTCAAATAATCGGAACCGAAACTTCCATTTGTCAATAAGACAATTTTGGGGTTCAAAGGTTTCTTAAATCTTTAAATTTATCGTGGGGAAAATATATTTTCCGAAACATTTGAGGTTAGATTTTTTCGTGAAAATAATTCAAATAACACTATTTGAAATGCAAATGTTTTGTTTTTTTTTTTAACTACGGAGAAAATAATAAAGTTTAAGGTTTTTTATTGAAAATTTTGATGAATTCTTCGAAAAATCATGTTGGATATGTTAGAATTGGACGCAAAAATAGAGATTTATTGTCATTATTTTCTGCATAACTCTAAAAGAAACGAAAAGCCTAAATGATGTCTTAAAATGAAAGCTGCAACATCAAAAAAGCTTAAAAATGATAAGGCTATGATCATTTAGAATCCAGGCAGTTACAATCGTGTGTATTTTAAAAACTATTCATTTGATCGAAAAACTTTCTATGGAGGAAATGAAGGTGTTAATATGACATTTAATGTGAAAATATAAAAAAAATATTTATCAATGATTTCAAAAAATACTCTTACTTTTTCATAAAATCTCTTTTTTATCTTTGCACACTTTTTTCAGTCATGTATTGATTTATTTTTTTTACCACAGAAGCAAAACCTTTGCAAAATCATGATATTTTTCACAAACTCACCTGGAATTAGCAATTGGAATCTGGTTGGATCCATTTCATGATTTTTCAAGATAGTCCTTTTCATAACCAACACAAAGCTAGCTATCACAGGAATAAAGTGAACGGATACTAAATGATCATAGCCTTATATTTTGCTGAATATTTGATAATACAGGCGATACTTCTTTTTAGATTTCTCATGCAGAAGTTTACTATATTTTAATTCAAACCCCATTCGATGAATTTATTTGATTTCATTTGGGAAGTTATAAAATTATAAATGTGCATATGAAAAGGGGTTCATCAATCTAAAAAATCTCAAAAAATAATATTTATAAAAATTGCCAGAATAAACCAAATTAGTTTTTTATAAATAATTCTCAATAATCAGTTTATTCAGACAAATAAACAAGTTTACTTTCAGCTCTAAATGTATTTCACTTTTAAACTCAGACTCGAAAAGTTGAAATCAAATTCTGAAACACCAACTTGGTATTGCAATCCTCATCCAAAAACGTCGATATTAGTTTCAAAATTTAATTGCCATTTCGAACTTTGAGTTTAAATTATGAATTCTAACCCCAAGATTTAAACTTAAAATTTATATTTATATTAATTGCATGAATTGCACTACTATTGTTTCTCCCGGTTTTCCCGGTTCGCAGGCCACCCTGCCTTAAGCTTTTCGAAATTCTACGCATCGTTGCTAAAAGTCAATAGAAAATTTTCACTAATTTTTTTTTTAAATTTTCATAAAAATTTAACCACGCTTCAGATTCTTACCCTTATTCATTCTTAATTTTTAAATTATTCATAGTTTTTTTTAAGGAATCACTACATGTTCAAATTTGAAAAAGTCTAATTCTAAATTTTCTGGGAAATTAGGATTACTTAAAAAAGAGCTTTGAAGGCTCAGTTAAAAGAAAAAAGTTCCAGACCCTCTGATGGGCCTCTTTCACAAACAGTTCGTTCGATGGCAGAAAGTTTTCTATTTGTTGTTTTGAATCTATAAAAAAGAAACCGTTCTGTGTACGTAGAGAAAAAAGTTTAGATTTATTTTTAATTGTTTTTATTGATTGATTGATTTGATTTGTTTTTATATGATTGATTGTTTTTTTTTTATATTATTATAATGACATATCGTACATGAACGAATTTTAAGAGACATTTTGGATTTCTTATCTCATTTTTTGAGACAGTTTTAAACTCTGAGCTCCGGTAAAAATTGTGAGTTTTTTCAATTTACAGACCGTTGAAAAAAAAACCAATGTAGTTTGAATTTTGATTGAATACCTGATCTTGGAACCGAGAATTAATTTTTATTTTCATTTTTAATTTTCCCGGTTTTGGGTCTGAACTCCCGGTTTTCCCAGCCAAAGCTCCCTGATTTATCAGAATTTGTCCTAATTTTCGAGAAACCGTCCTGATTTTTCAAAAAATTCTCGAGTTGTCCTGATTTTTTTGAAAGAGACACTAAAATGTCCTGAATTGTTCTGATTTTCATAAAAACATTTGAAATATAATTAGATTTGTAGTTAAACTTAGAGAAACCGAATAAATCTGTAATAAAATAGTTAAACCCATTTAACAGATGGAAATCTTAGATTAAGATGATATTTAAATGGTGTTTTTCGATATGAACTGTAGGCCAGCCATTAAACTGCTTACTGTTATTGTATAAACTAAAGGCTTTTTTTTTTGATTCCGGATTTGGCTCTGGAACCGTCAGAATAAAAAAACGATTTTCGGGTTTCGAGTTATTCCATACGTAGGTGTGCGTGAGAACGAGCACAATGTTTACATGCAGCTGTCATTTTGTTCTCCCTTCTCGATTTCTTCATTCGGTTCTTCACATCCGGATTGCCTTTTTTCGTGTCCGGATTGCACTGGACAGCAGATAGTACGATTTTGCTTGGCTGAGAGGTTCAAAATCGTGGCAATCATCATTTTCCCGTTCATTATTTTAACTATTTTACTTTCAGCCAAAAACAGCTGTTTAATGTTTTGACAACAACTTTGAGAGTATTGGTGAACTTCTCGCAAAACTGACTTTCTTCTCAGGGCGACTCCGTCCGTTTCTCGAGCGAACCTAGGTTGCCCCTCGAGCAATAAATGAGCACGATGACAGCAGTTAGAGCGAACCTAGGTTGCCTCTAGTTTGCCTCCAGATGAAAAAAAAATACGGTATAAGGTTGCCAGAATTTTTTTAGCACGTATCCGGGCCGGACAAACCGGGCAGTTTTTATATAAAAACCTGACAAAATCCGGACATTCGATTTCAAACTGACGACCATAAATCCGGGCAATATCCGGGCAAATTTTGTCAAAACTCAGAAATTCCTCAACAAAAATCAAGAAAAAAAAAAATTTAAAAAAAAATCGTTTTGGAGGTGTTTGTTGTTGATTTTTGTTTGTTTAATTTTCCATAAAAAGTGAATAAAATCGAGCAAAATCCGGCCATTTTTCAATGAAATCCGGGCAACCGGGCCGGGCCGGGCCAGACTGTTCTTAAATTCAGTGTCAAATATCCGGGCAAACCCGGATAAAACCGGGCAATCTGGCAACCTTAGTATAAACCAATACGTTTACAGCCTTTATTTATGCAGAAATCACAAGCAGAGCTACTTATGATTTCTAGGAATCAAGAGGTGTCTTGAAAAATCCTGAGTTTTTGCTTTGCATTGTCCTAATTTTTGACGAAACCACCTGCCCCCCTGTTTCCCAGTGTGATTTTTAATTCCCAGTTTTCCCGGTTCTGTGGCCACCCTGGTTGTATTCATAGCTCCAGATTCGCTGGTCGTACTTTGGAACTTATTTTTTCAACCATCAATTCCTGTTTCAGTCATGCAAGGGTTCAATTTTTTCAAGGGTGTCCTTCCCATTTACAACTGGTACAATATGGTATCATGATCTTTGAAGTGACAGTAACGGTAACTGTGTCTGCAGGAAAAAAAGGCTTTCGTTATTATTCTTGGTGTGCCCATAATAAGGACAAATTCTACTCAACAACAACGAGGGGATTATCTAACGCTCTTTGGACGATTAATCAGTGGATTACTTATGGTTTGAAATCTAGTTTTTCAACACTAAATTTCTGAAGAAAATTCGTGCAAAATGCGTCAAAGTTACGGCAAAAAAAAAATATTTTCAATTTTGCTCGAACAAAAGATGTTAAAATCCTGTAAAAACTTGAAAATCCAGTGTCGTTGAGCAATTTTTTAGTTTTCAATATTTTTTGTTGGATTTGAACAAATAAATACCAAATAATCTGGAACCAATGCTTAGAAAAGTGCCTCGGAAAAATCAACTGCCACCGAGTCGTTTCAACCGAATTGTGCGCCTCTCCCAAGTCGGAGTGACTCACTGCTGGGAAATGTTTTCGAAAATAGCCGTACATCTGTGTGAATCTTGTGGGAAACGTGTGAATGTGTTGTGCTCTGATGTTTTGGCTTTTTCCCTAGGCGTGTTTTCCTTCTGCCTTCCTGATGTGGAACCTTCTCTCTATCTTTTTTTCGGTTATATTTTATTCCAATTTCATTATTTTTTTTAATTGTTGTGTGCTCAAAAGGGAATGTAAGATCTAATGATCGGTTCCCTGATAATGCTCTGAAAATTCTTCATTTTTTTGTTTATGTAATTTTATAAATATTTTTGAAAAAGGAAAAACTAAAAGTTTGTTTTCACCGTCTGGTGTGGGTGAAATGTGAGCTTATTGTTGTTCGACTTTTGCGTTTCAGAACTGTTTGAGCGAGTTGACGGATAGGGGGTGGGGAAGATGCTTTGAGTTTTCAGCAGCAACAAACAAAGGCTTACGAGCGACGAACGCGGACGGTATATCAATCACCAATTCAAGCGTTTGTTGACTCACGAAGGAATTAACACACTTTCGCGAAAATGAGAAAACCTTCATCGACATTGCGCTGCCTGGCGGCTGGTGGGAAGTGTTTTGATGCAGTTGCATTTTTAGGTGGAACGTTGTCATAAATAATTTATCAACACCTGCCAATCAGCAAATAGGTTAACGGTGTTTGAAAGTTGATTTAAAGAAAGATCTGGAAAATCTATACGGTTTCTTAGCCGTTAAATTTGTTGGAGAGACCCTTTTAACCATTTTTGAATTTTAAAATTGTTCAATCTAAATCGAAATCTCGAAATAAATTCGCGCAACGAGTGAGCTAAGCTTCGCGACGCTCAATTATTATCTTAAATGCCATCGACGCAACTCATCCGTCGAGCCCGGTCAATTTCTTTCATCACATCTCAGCTGCAAGATAGTTATCATTTCGATGTTCCAAATCATCTTTTTGCGACGACAACATGAGAACCAAGGGACCGGGATGTTGCGGTCGTTTCTTGACCGTCTGGTGTGACGACTATGAGTCACCACAACATCGCGGCATCGTGGTCACAATTTTCCTATACGCACAAATCGCACAAATGCACATTCTGGTTCTGAAACATTTCCATGGATCCCGCAATTCGTCATTCCCCCCCTGGTAGATCCAATTCATTCGCGCATTTTCTCTTGAGCAGAATAAAATTTTGTTGGGAATGTTTGAAACAACAAAAATAAAAAGAACGACCAAACAGGAAATCTTTGATCCCGAAAACTCAAGTCTGGATTTCTCGGTACATCTGTTTGTTGTTTTTGTTGTTGTTTTGCCATCGTATTCGGTGAAAATGCGAAACCAATTTTCGCAGAAAGTCTCATCCCACACTTTTTACCACCTTAAAACGACTTTGAGTCGCTTTTCCGATTATCAAAGATGAAAATTATGTTAGTACCAGTATGATTCACCAAAAATCACCCCTCATGCTTCTCCCTTTCAAGGGGGCGACGGGAAAGAACCGAGAGCAACATCTTCACAGCCATCAACCGGGGATGATGATGATCATTCCGGGGGCCCCATTGCAGAGATCCAAGATGTGAAACCGAGCAGCGCGCGATCAAAACGATTTGTTTATTTTTATTTTTAATACCCGCAGCAGCACACCACACACCAGTGATGCCACATTTCTATCGGTATTTTGAAACCCAAAAAAATCTTTTATCGGTATGTAAATCCTAAAAATCGGTATGAAAATCGGTATTTGAGAAGGATATTCAAAAATGCTTACATTTTCAACTTCCTAACGTATTTTTCGTTAAATAGAAGCTTGCAATAAACAGCAAGTCAAAGAACTCTTATGAATGTTCATTTTTAGTTCAAAACTAACTAAATGTGTTTAAGTATATATTATTGCATTTTCTCCGTAACTAGGTTCTAAGTAACACAAGTTTACACTAAATGACGGTTTTGAAATTTTAACAGATCTTCATATTTGCCATGACTTGTACATTTTTTTTTATTTTAAAACTATCTGCTTTTGCTGACAAAAGCATAAATCACAAATGAAAATTCAGCAGAAAATCCGAAATAAGTGTTTCTTTCCAGTACTCATAACTAAATGGAAATTTATTTTAAAAGCTACCGTTTGATAAGAAAAATAGGGGCATGGCGAGCACCTTCAGGTTACACGTTGGTTAAGCATATAAATTAAGTAAAAACTTGAGACTTTGATGTTTGGCTAAAGTGGGATGTAAATTTGATAAATTCGATAAGGCATTAATAGAACCAGGTCAACCTAAAGGAAATTTTAATTTAGTGAGCACTTACAAATCCAACGGCTTTTTGACGTTCGAGGTAAATTTGGGCCCAAGTTGATGTTCTTCGTTTTATTGATGGATTTTCGCCAATCAGGCCAATTCAGCTTTTAGTATTAGATATGAATTCTAGCGCTTAGAAAAAGAAATGATTGCAGAAAATTGAGAGAGTTGTTGCTTCAATTTTTTATAGCAAATAAAAAAATTAATTTTATTTTATGAAAAATCACGCATTAGTCATATGAAAATCCAAGAATTTTATGCGAAAATAAATGAGAAATGTGCTCTAAAAGAAGGTGTTCTTCCGAAAAAGATTAAAAAACACATAGTTTTACCACTGACCATACTGACAGGACACTTAGAACAAAAATTCGATCATTTTCTGGCTAATTTTTATCATCATATTTAGCAGGTCCGCAATACCGACGGTAGGTGGCGAACCTCCCATTTTTCCGATACAAATGCCGTGTAGGAAAATTGTACCTATTTAGCCCGATTTTATCGTCCCAATTGCCTTTAATTCGAAAGTTGGGTGGAACTTTCTAACTGGGATAGCATTTCTTCAAATTGATCGATGCGCACTCTGAAATCGATATTGCGTACTGTTGGAAAAATTATCCAACAAACGAAATCGAGTGTCCAGTCAGTATGGTCAGTGGTTTTACTATAACTGAAACCCATTTTGCCTGGCGTGGTCTTTAATTCTGCGACTTTTGCAGTTTAGATACTTATGATATATTCCGTGTATCTGATTGCACTTCAATTCTCGACATACCCCATCTGGCGACGAGTTGAACAAGGATTATTATTATATTCAAACGGTGTATGTATTTTCTTGAAAAGTTAGCATCTCACGAGACAAGAGCTTTAATGCGATCGTCAATTGAGATTGACCTTAAGGAACTTCTATTGGCAGTCGCAGAAGTTCAAATATCAGCCTTGAGCTTAGTCCATTGGCTTTGAGGTTGAGTACCATAATAGTGCATCATTTGACAGAACAAAGGAACAAAACAGCGCGAACAACTGAACGAATTATGAAAGTGAGCCGTGGAGATCTTAGGCAGAATACTTTCAAAGTTGTACAGATCAAAGTTACGCCACGCCAGCTACCGAACTTTCTCTTCTTTCTACGGAACCTTTACGAGGATAGCTTGAATGAAGTGGAATGAATTTTGAGATAAAATCTTAAAAATCGGTATCAAATCGGTATGCTTTGCCAAAAATCTGTAATCGGTATATACCGATTCTTGGTCAAAATTTTGCTCAAAAATCGGTATAAATACCGGAAAATCGGTATGTGTGGCATCGCTGCCACACACCGATGCGGGTTTCTTCAGTATTTATATAAACTCTCAAACAAACGGCACGTCATCGCATCGGTCGGTAGAACTTGGTTGAGGACCTTCTCGTTTTTGCTCTTTCTTGGATTTCCGAGGGAAATCCATTCTGCGGGAAAGTTAGTAACTGGTTTCGGGAAATTTTTTGAAAAGTTGCTCATCAATTTTCTCCTGAAAGCTGATGGATACGAAAACCATTATTGACGAGGTTAAGGAACTGCGCAATTTTTTTCTACCATTTATTTTGGGGATAGAACTGCCTGATATTTGAGATATTTGCATTTTTTTTAATTATTGAGGTTTCGATTTTGGCTCCTTGAAACCTCAAGGTAGCCTAATTTTAGGAAAGTCGAATTTTTGGGCCAGTCATAAGACTCATTTTTTTCCACTTAATCTCTTTCCCCGCTACGAAATGGCATTTCAAGCATACCAATTTATGATCTGTTTGCATAATGTCAGGATAGAAAGTCCAGTGGAACTTTTTTCCTAATGCTTTTGTCTTTCATTTTAGCCATTAGAGGAAAAGTTCATTAAACGCCCCATGTGGCTAAGACTCGCCACTCGTGTTTTGAAAAATCTGTAATATTATAAACATGCAAAATATAAACATTTGATTTAACTGCTGTAATTGGCCAAGGCAAGTATAATTTTTTTCTTGAAAATATCCCTGTATCGTAAAAATTGCACAATTTAGATTTTTCTTCATTTAGGTTTAAATTGTAAAACACTTTCAATAAGGTGTCACCAAGCACAGAAAAATAAATAAGACAATATTTTCTGACACATCGATAGAGGAGAATCTAAACTACGATTATATGCTAAAAAATCCCTGAACTTGCTAAGATATGCTTTTTATGGGAAGCAAAAGAATCGATCTCTGCAAAATCAATCTTTTAAATTTTCGCAAGGAGTGGTGCTTTATGCTGAAGTAAATAGTGAAAAAAGATAGGAAAGCCCATACATTTCAACATCAAATGTAGGAGCAATGAAAAAAAAAATGCTTTCAAATTCAACATCAGAATGTTTAACTTTTCGTGACATTGTACAGTGGTCCGAATAGGGCTAAAAGTAGAACTTTTTTCGAAGCGCCTCTGTCTTTTATCTTTTCTCTTAAAAGTGTCTTCAGAACATTTGCTTCTTCTAACATAAGGTTGCCAGAATTTTTTCCACTCCCATCCGGGCCTAGCAATTCCGGGCCTTTTTTTCAAAAAACCTGGCAAAATCCGGGCATGGATTTCAATTTTTCAAATCCAAAAACCGGGCAAAAACCGGGCAAAATTAAGGTGTTATTATATATAAATGCAAAGAAAAAAGGCAAAAAAAATGAAATTAATATTTTATGAATGTAATTGTAGACTTCCAAAAAGTTTTTGGAACACTTAAATATTTAAAGGTTTATAAAAGTAAATCAGCGAAATTATTTGAAACAATCGTTGAAAATTTCCATACCGTTTATCGATTTTGCTGAAACTTACTCAAAAACTTTGATTTTTTTTTGGTTTCTTTGTAAAAATTGTGAAAAAATCCGGGCAATATCCGGACTTTTTTCACGATATCCGGGCAACCGGGCCGGACCGGATTTTCTCGAAATTTTGCATCAAATATCCGGGCAAACCCGGATAAATCCGGGCAATCTGGCAAGCTTATTCTAACATGCTTCATAACTTGAAAGCATCAAAAGTTAGTCAAAGTCCACTATAAAAAATTGAAAATTCTAACTTTTTTATTTCAATAGATAGAGCTTAACTTTATACAAAAAAAAATGGAAAAATTGATTTTCAGGCTAAGCAGATGCTACGAAGGCAGAAGGCAGTTGAAAATAATTTTTGTATGGAAACACGTAAAACACTTCAAATATATGCTTGTTGAGACAGCAAATGACAACAACACCAATTTGTTGCACTTAGGTCAAGCTTCAATTTGGTTCATGAGCTTTAGAAATTCACTTGCACGTTTTTGCAATAAACGCTCGTGAAGTTTGGTAAAAATAAAACTTAAAGTTGCAATAAGTTGGATAAGAAACGAATGTTCAAATCTTGTGCAAAACGTGTGATTTGAATGCCCCAACAAATGTTCAGAACATCTTATTCATGTAAATCCTCATCTAACTATAGTTAAGTTTCAAAAACTCACTTTTAAATAACTTACAAAAGAAAACCTTTATAACTCTGCTCTGAAGAGAGATAGAGTTTTGATGTATTCAACAAAGTTTCATATTTTCACGTATTTTACAACTTTGTAGTATAACATAAAGCTCTATCTATTGAAATAAAAAAGTTAGAATTTTCAATTTTTTATAGTGGACTTTGACTAACTTTCGATGCTTTCAAGTTATGAAGCATGTTTGAAGAAGGAAATGTTCTGAAGAAACTTAAGAGAAAAGATAAAAGACAAAGGCGTTACGAAAAAAGTTCCACTTTTAGCCGTTTTGGACCACAGTGCATTGGTTGAGTATATATTAAGATTGCCAGATTGTCCGATTTTATCCGGGTTTATCCGGATATTTAATACAAAATTTGGGAAAAGTCGGTCCGGCCCAGTTGCCCGGTTTCATTGAAAAAGCTCGGATTTATTCACTTTAATGGAAAATAAAATAAAACAAACAAATTGTGTTGTAAAAATGTTTTATTTATGCGACCAAAACGAAGTCGATTTTTTATTTTTTTTATTTTCTTATCGTAAAACATTTCAAGAATGTTGTGTCAAATTTTCAAGTCAATCGAAGCAAAACTGTAGAAATTATAGGCCTTTATCTCCTCTTATCTAATACTGCAAGAATTCGCCAAGGCCGAACAAGAAGCTCAGATGCAGAGTAAAGAAGCCAGAATATGACAGCGACTTGAAAAAAAAGAAGCCGGAGACAACAAAATTGCTGCAGGGAACGTACTTTATGGAGCTGGAATCGACGATTCAGTGTGAGTTGAAAAAATAAATTGTTTCTTTCAGAGTACAAACTTCAAACGCGTTTTTCTCGAAAGCACATTTTTAAAGTCAGTGGACATCGTCATTTGAAAACTTCTTCGCCGATTCTTTTCAAATTTGGAACAAATGTTCTACATATAAAATACCAAACCCCAACGATTTTCTTTTTTTTTTACTTTGGGGAGATTTCACAGATAAAAAATGGCGGATGTTTTTGTGAAAAATCGTAGTTTTTACTTCAAACAGCCACAAAAGTTTCATAAATCATTTTTTAAGTTAAATAAAATCGTTGGGGCCCGGAAACACATCTATTAAAAATATTTTGCTCTGATTTTTTGACTTCAGATGATTCTGTGCTGAGATACAGTGTCCACTGCAAATCCTGTTTTCTAAAAGGCATCCTCGAAAGTGCTCCGTCATTGGCTCATTTTTCAATATTTTTCTACGAATAAATTACTAAATGTTCTTTTAACAATGCTTTGTATAATGCAAAAAATTTGAATACATTTGTTTGAACGATAGCTCTAAAAACAAATCGTGAAAATGGTGTTTTTTTACCCGTTAGACCCTACTCCCCCGTTAAGGTAGGGTTTTTGTGTGTCAAAATTTCAGTTGAAATAAAAAAGTTTTATTGAACTGCAATTTTAAACTTGCAATAAAAAATATGTTTCAATTCGTGAAGGTTATATCGTGTTGAAAAATTAAATGTTTTTAGCCTTTAGATTTAGGAGTGAATTCCGACGGCGAGCCGATATTATAATTTGCTTAAGATCTATTGCAAAATGTGCAACATATAATGTCATGAACATTCTATTCATGTTAATTCAAAACTAACAATAGTAAAGTATGAAAAACAAATTTTTAGTTTGTTTAAAACTAAAAATTTTATAATTCTGCATTGAATAGCATAAAGCACTCATTATTTGAGCAGAGTTAAATATTTGGATAATATCTACAACTTTGCTGAACAAATTTTGTCTCTACCTCATTAAACATATTAGTTAGGTTTAGTTCATGTTCTGTTATGTTCTGAAGACACCTAACAGCTGACATGAAAAACAAAAGCACTAGGAATAAAGTTCCACTTTAGGTGGAAGCCGTCATCTTGGATTTGAAGAAGACGCCAGATAGTGATATTCGACATCTTCTAGCATAGCTCTTTAATCCAGTACCCATATACATAGTATGAAAAATTCCTTTTTCTGTAGATTTGACGAAGCGCATTTATTTTAAGATAATTTTCATACACATTTTACTTAAAATTTGGACTGGCAGTAGAAGTTTGATGGCCAAAATTTTAAAGCATAGTAACTGTCAAAAATTTAAAATATATATATATATAGTCATGATGACGTTACTAGAACAGGGCCAAATAGCCAGATTTAAGCTTTATTAAAGTTCTGGTGATGTATGGAAAGCGCTTTAGCTTTTTATGAAGATTAATTCTAGCTCTAACGAAGTTGTGCTGATCATAATAAAGCTAAAATTGTTACTTGGAATGACCGCTACTCGAAGGTTGGAGTCTGGAGTTACAAACTATTTACCATGCGCCAGCCAAGGATATATTTTCATGATTTTTTTCTAAGATAGTGAAAAAAAGTGGTATAAAAACCGTACTTTTCAATCGATCAACTATAAAAGTTGTTCCAGTCACAGTAGAAAAGTTTTGAAAAGTGTCATTAGCGATTAGCGTTGCAATGCTTAGCAAAAACAGTTTATTTTAATCTTCACATCCATCAACGACAATATATTCGGGAAATCCAACCATTTAAATTTAGCAGATTTATGGAAACGCAGGACTAAACCTCATAAAAAAAGCCTCATTTTTTCGGATTCATACATTTCATAGTTGATTGTAAAGCTTGAACTATTTATATTATTTACGCGTGTTTTACATTGGGCTACCACTTCAAATTAAAAATCTTATATTATCATGAACTCCCTGCTGGCTGCTATTATTTTTTGTAGAAATATTTGAAAATGCTTAGAAGTGTTACTAGAAGCACTCTTGTTCTAAACTTTTCCACGTTAAATTTCACTCAAACTTAACCCTTTGCTTCCACTCAAATCTTAAAGTAGAGCCTTCCAAAATTTATACGTTTCAATATAAGGCTGGAACAAATATCAATTTCTTCTTTTGTCACCCCCCCCTTCGAAATTTCCAAAAACCCGAAGGAGGGAATAAATAAAGTTTCAAGTATTTTAAGTAAATTTCGAAAAAAACTCAAGTATCCGAAAGATTACAAGACCAGAAAACTAAATTTGGGAAGATGAGAGTTATTTCACCTTTTGTTTTCTTCGTTTTATTGAATTTTTTGATGAAACATTTGTAGGTTTCATGCAATAATATAGTATGAAATTTCGTTGCATACAAGATTTCGTGCAATTTATTCCTATTTATTTGTTTTTCGGATTATTTTTTATTGTCCCCCCCTCCCCCCCCCTCGCGATGTTTCAATTCCGAGTGACAAAAGAAGGATTTGACATTTGTTAAGACCTAATGGTAAACGATAAATTTCGAAGATTTTTAATGTTACATATACATATCTCAAAAAAAATACTTCACTGACTACGTGAGAAAAGCCCGATCTGTAACAGATCAATAAAAAGATCTACACAAGGTGTTGTTCACATCCAAAACAGTAAATTATTCATCAAAAACATTTTTGAAGCGGAATTCCCCTTTTATGAACTGGGCATTCAGAACAAAATATTTGATCCCCAATTGGGGGAAGGCACTACTCCAGTGTAGTGCTAAGAATTGATCCGTTGACTCGAACCAACAATTTTAACGCGTGAGTTCAACTTGAACTGATAGAAAAATAATTCCTTATTCAAACTTAAGTTAAGTTTATTTTTTCTCTAATCTAAATAATGCTAAATGGAATTTATTTATGCAACGTTTATAAACAAAGAGTGGTCTTTGAGATGCTTTAAACCCGAATGCTGACATGCTATGTAAGTACTCTCAAATTTAAACAATTTCACAAGAGTTTCATCATTTTGTGTTCTGAAGTCCAAATTTAATGTAATTAAGTTATCAAAATTCTGCAAAAAAAACCCCTGAAAGCTTTTTTTTCCTTAAATACCATAGAATAAAGTTCCCTTTTTGCTGATCTAACCATCATACTATTGGTAATGATCTCATCAAATAGTCCATAAAAAAATTTAACTGAAATGCACTTTCTCAAACCCTTGAGATGAACACTCGGGAAGAAAAAATCCCTTCTTTTAGCAAGATTGATCGATTAGATCATATCTTCGGGGGGACATGTGAGCTGAGCAAACTATTCTGAGAAACGAATCGGTCATCAAAATGCACCTTCAAAGTTGCTACTCGGTGACAGAAATAAGAAGAAAAATTCAACCCAAGAAAATAACAACATTATGTTCAAATTAGATCATCCCCAAAGCGACGATGATAATCCAACCTGACATGATTAACATTTTTCGAAGCCATTCGGCCATTTGAAAAATGCAAAAATAAATTAACAAGACCGGGCAACAACATGCATGTCACATGCAAATCGGCCTCCTCAACAGCAGAGATTGGTGTGGTGACTCATCCTGGCGATGGGATGGCTGAAATGTGCTGAACAAATAAACGGGGCAACAGAAATCAGATCAGAATACTCACAGTGCTTCAAGCAAAACATGTTGCCTGCTCGCTCGAGAAAAACCCTTTCTGATTCTGGTGCCAAGCCAAGACGCGCGGAAAACCTCCAAGTTGCGAGCTAGCGGGCGATCGCGAGACAGTTTGGTGATTCGATTCGATCCACATGGCGACCGTGCGAAAATGTTCGAGGCAGTCACCACAGGAAGGTGGGTACAGAGGATCAAGAGAAGGGGGGAAATTGAGGTGAAATACGCGTAGCTGACATTAGATTCTTGGCAAATAGTCGTTCGCTAGTTTGGTACGCATTATTGCGCGATAAATCACCGCACCAGCTCATCAGCTGGCAGTGCTGCCAAGCGTGTAGTTTTCAAATTGTCATTACACTGATCCCGAATCTGTACTCAATGAACATTACTCAAAGAAAGAGTAATGCCAAACACAACGATGGCAACTCTGCTACACCAGATTGCACCTCGATGCAATGATCTGTACAATAATCTGGGTTGGTATCAACACATGCTAACTGCCATACCGTCCACTCACCTCTTCAAAGATTCCCTCTACTTCACAATCTATTCCACAGCTTCAAAACCAACAGAAGGGTCAAGTGAGGAAAAGGCTAGGAAACAAGAAGAAAACTGCACATGATCCGCGCACCCCAAACTCTTGCACTACACGAAGGAAATTAGCAATCAGAAGCTAAAACTATGCTAATTTGCCGAGCAGCACGCGTAAAAATAAAATTCATCATCACTACTCTTTATGGGGAGGAGACGCATAGGGTGCATCAGGGTGCGGGAATGTTGTTGGACCAAATCGGTTGCGATGACGAGATTCATTTGCACCCTTCAAGATCTATTTTTTCGGTTTTAATTTGATCTAATTCTAAGTAACATTATAAGTCCTTTGATATGGCATTTCAGAAGACGCTAAGTGGTTCGCAATTGTTGGAAATCGAGTTGAATTATGAAAATGTCATCTTAATTTTTGTTATTGTTTGTTCTTGTCTAATAATACTTGTAAGTTATCTTGATTGTAAGTTTAAACTTTCATTTCTAATTAATGTTACTTCAAGAACACAGTGCCGGAAAGGTTTTTCAATGTTTGTTCACCAACAACATCGCCCATACTCGCTAAAAAGCAGGCAATTTCGATAGAATTTGCCGATGAAAACACCCGTGAGAGAGATTTCAATCCAATTCACTACATTCATGCTCAGCAATAACAAGCATGCTCTCGATTTGTTTTCATTCCGATTGTTGAAAAAATTAAAAAAAATCACTATTTTGCATTCAAATTTAAATTTTTTGATTCAATGGATGGTTCGTTTAGTTTAGCTCTGTTTTGATATCAAATAAAACAGACCATTATTTGTATCGGAAACTGATAATATTGAATCACATTTATTCTCGTCAAGTCATGTAAAAAGATCAGGTTACAATAGTGATTGATATATGCTTGGATTACCCATAAAGGCAACACTTTCCTAATGATTTCCTATCTGTTCAACTGGCAACAATTTCAGTGAACACTACAAATTCACTCTTTGTCGATTCTAGAACAATAGCGAACTTGCGACTCTCTGTTATTGTTTACATTTGCCACGCGATTCGTCAGTCCGGAATAATTGCCGCGGAGTAAACATCTTTGATGTTCGGTCGTCGCGAGTGAGTTTCGACTAGTTTCGAATGTAACTTACGACCTGAGCCAGCTGCCTTGGCTTAGAGGTTAGAGCGTAAGTCTTCTAAGCCAGAGGTCATGAGATCGAATCTTGGTCATGGCATACACAGTACTGGTTCTGGAGGTTGGCGGTTTTAGCATTTAAAGTATGATAGCTACAACTTCTGGAAGTTTATACGCATGAGTGCATAGATATGGATGAATCTTTCAAGGGAACATAACGTTGCACTTAGGATCTCTGATGTGAACTAATGTGATGTAAGGTTGCACTTAGGATTTAACATATGTGTGTGCTCATCAAATGCTTCACCAGTATTCACATGTCACTTATCAATAGTTACAGCGTATCCGGAAGCATATAGTAAAAATAAATAACGCGTGGTAATACTACAAAAGATCTAACATCTGGTCGCAGTGGCCTCTCCCCTACAAAAAAAAACTTGCGACCCGTTCAGTGAAAAGGTTTTACTTAGAGGTGGAGAAAATTAATCAAACTCAACATTAGTCAAAGCTCTAACGGCGATTTGACGCATCAAAAGACGGATATAGTCAACCGTGACCTCTTGAATCCTGCCATGTGGTTGAGCGCCCTGATACCAGACCGTATCTTTGGAAGCGACCTGCGTAGCAATTGCCGCTCTGTTTACAGTGTACTTAACCTAGCTTTTGAATCTAAGCAGAATGTCAGCCGTAGCCCGTGGCGTAGAGGAAAGCCTTCAAGTCTTCTAAGCCAGCGGGTATGAGATCGAATCCCGGTCACGGCATACATAGTACACTTTCTGTGGGTTGATGCCAACTTGGTGGTTTT
Source organism: Uranotaenia lowii (assembly GCF_029784155.1). Lineage (NCBI taxonomy): Eukaryota > Metazoa > Arthropoda > Insecta > Diptera > Culicidae > Uranotaenia > Uranotaenia lowii. The sequence goes on along the minus strand of NC_073691.1, from coordinate 29,706,197 downwards.
AGCATTTGTAAGATGCTAGCCATCATATCCTCGAAAATTGTGCGCTTAGAGTTAAGAAAAAGGAACCTCTTCGAGGAAACATGAAGTTTCATTGAGATCCTGAATGTGTTAGTGTTCGTTCGTAAAAAAATGTCGATCATCTCACCCAGGAACGAAATTCGACTAATATCAGTTTGGTGATCAAAACCATCTTGGTTTTGTGGTGAGCCAGAGTCTGGCTCCTGGATCACAGCCTGTTCTCCACTATCTCAGTCTCACGTCTTTGACCCCCGCTGGAAGATGTCTCATCAGTATTTTTAGCAATATTAACGGCGTCAGTTTGGGTCTTCCTGCCAAAGCCGTCTTGACCCGTCAAAAGATTAATATCTTTCACATCACAAGTGCTGCTGGTTGGAGTGCAATAAACCTTACCGGAAATCGGATACCCAACCCCGGGGGATGCTTTGGTCGCATGCTTACTGAGTTAGGGGGCTCCGTACGTGTCTGTTCTCCATGTAAGGGGCGACGTTCGGAGTGCAACAACGTCCTGGTGGTGTTCTGGTCCTAAACAACAAGACGGTCCTCCTGTGAAATAGTAGGGAAAGCCCTTGGCTGCAAAAAAAGCAACGAACAACGAACAACAAATTTCAAACGGAAATCGGCAATGACCCACAAGACGAAAAGAGGACAAACGATTGGAAACTTGGAACATGGAACAACCGATCTCTAAATTTTATGGACAGATCCCACGTACTCTTCAACGAATTGAAGAGTCGGAAATTCGACATCGTAGCACTTCAGGAGATATGCTGGAAGGGCTTAAGGGTACGAATGTTCCAAGATGGTCATACGATGGCTAGTGAACGGTAGACAATGTGCAACTCGAGACCCCATACACCCAACTTTCGGGTAGTGGTCATATCACCTCTTGTCTGCAACTCCGATTCTCTACCTCCCCGTGGTGCTAGCTGGGGTGCGAGCAACCTTAGCGGAGATCGGGTACCCAACCCCGGTGGATGCTTTGGTCGCATGCAAACTGAGTTAGGGGGTTTCGTACGCGTCTGTTCTCCATGTCAGGGGCGGCGTGCGGAGTGCAACAGCGTCCTGGTGGTGTTCGGGACCCAAAACAGACACATCACTACGGGCCTCCTGCGAGATAGTGGGGTTAGCTGCGGGCCTTTTGAGCCCGTGAGTACAACAAACATAAGCAACGAACAACGAACAACAAATTTCGGATGGAAATCGGCAAAGACCCACGCGACGAAAAGGGACTAGCGATTGGAAACTTGGAACATGGAACTGCCGATCTCTAAATTTTGTGGGCAGTACCCACGTGCTCTCCAACGAATTGAAGTGCCGCAAATTCGACATCGTAGCGCTGCAGGAGGTATGCTGGAAGGGCTCCACGGTACGAACGTACCCAGATGGTCGTGCCATCTACCAGAGCTGCGGCAACACACACGAGCTTGGAACAGCTTTTATAGTGATGGGAAAGATGCAAAAGCGCGTGATCGGGTGGTGGCCGATCAACTCACGAATGTGCCGGTTAAGAATTAAGGGCCGGTTGAGAATTAAGGGCCGGTTCTTCAACATCAGAATCATCAACGTCACCCTCACCTCGGAAGTACCGGTGACGACAAAGACGAATTCTACGCGCAGCTGAAGCGTGAATACGACCGTTGGCCAAAACATGATATCAAGATCGTCATCGGGGATTTTAATGCTCAGGTCGGCCAGGAGGAGGAATTCAAACCGACAATTGGAAGGTTCAGCGCGCACCAGCTGACCAACGAAAACGGCCTCAGACTTATTGATTTCGCCGCCTCCAAACGAATGGCCGAACGTAGTACCTTTTTCCAGCACCCCCTCCCACACAAGTACACCTGGAGGTCACCGTACCAAACTCAATCACAGATCGACCACGTTTTGATCGATAGCCGGCACTTCTCGGACATCATCGACGTCAGATCCTGTCGGGGCGCCAACATCGAGTCGGACCATTATCTGGTGATGGTGAAGATGCGCCCAAAACTCTCCGTAGTGAACAACACACGAAACCGGCGCCCGCCTCGGTTAAAGATCGCACGTCTGAAGCAACCTGAGGTCGCGGCAGACTACGCGCAATCGGTCGAAGCAGCGCTGCCGGCAGAGGGCGAGCTTGACGAAGCCCCTTCGAGGACTGTTGGGATACCATCAAGACAGCCATCAACAGTGCTGCGGAGAACGTCATCGGTTATGTGGAGCGAATTCGACGGAACTACTGGTTCGACGAGGAGTGTAGAAGGGTGATGGACGAAGAAAATGCCGCGCGGGCGGCAGCAGTGCAAAGAGGCACCCGTCGAAATGTGGAAAATCACCGACAGCGGAAAAGGCAGCGAGTCCGAATTTTCCAGGAGAAAATTCGCCGCCTGGAGGAGGAGGAGCTCGAGGAGCTGCAGCAGCTGCATCGTTCCCAAGAAACGCGAAAGTTTAATCAGAAACTCAACGCATTCCACAAAGGCTTCGTGCCATAATCCGAAATGTGCCGGTATAAGGACGGGGGTATCCTGACGGACAATCGTGAGGTGATCAAACCCAAGACTCTTTAAGCCTCTTTTGAAACCTAAACTTGGTCTAGTAGCCTGCTATAAAACTTAAAATGTTACTGGGGGAAGATACATCGCTGGCTTAGCAAACGACGTAGAGTAGCCACTCCCAACGATGAGTGAATTCACCAGCTCAATAGCAACAAGTCGGCTGACAAGAATGGCATGCACCCTGACACGTTGGCCGGCTGCATACACCGGTTGATGGTCCGGATCTGGGACACAAAACAACTACCGAAGGAGTGGAAGGGGGGGGGGGGGAAGGGAAATGCCCCGCCTCATCTACAAGAAGGGTGACAAATTGGACCGTGATAACTTCCGAGGACCGTCAACGACGGGCCAGATTTTCACATTACGGCAAATCCTCCAAAAATTCCGAGAACACTAAGTCCTTACGCCCCATCTATTCTTCGAATTTAAAGCTGCATACGACACGGTCGACCGTGACGAGCTATGGAAAACCATGGACGAAAACGGGTTTTCCGGGAAGCTGACCAGACTGATCAAGGCGATGACGGATAAAACGCCAGTGCTATGTGCGGATTTTGGGTGAACTGTCGAATTCATTCGAATCTTGAAGGTGGCTTCGACGAGGCTATGGTTGTTACATTTGAATTTTTCGATACGTTTTATTGAGTAAAAGCGCAAACTATTTATTTTTAACCCATTTCTTCCTAAATAAGTTTTTAGCGTGCAGACACAAAAGAAGAAAAAATCATCTCTTTTCGAACATCAACAAACGATAATTCGGAACAAAGAAAACATCCAAATCGAGAATCCCGCACAGATTATTCAGTCAGACATCTGCTCACTGCAGCACAAAATTGGACTGATGTCGGACTACAAAAGTAATCAAGAAAATTGGCAGCAGTGTTGCTGAAAAAGATAAAGAGAAGTCCGTGTGCTACCGGGGAAGCAGCTCTCGCCCCAAGGGCATAAAAAGGCAAACGGATTCAGGTAAGCCTGAGCAAAAGCTCTATTGAGCCATTCAATTAATGCCCTCCCGTTATTAGTTTCGCTTTCTTGGACCAACATCAATTCCGGACAAAAATACGGCGCATAAGCAGTGTCAGATTAAGTGGAGGTCCGCAAAAAAGGGGTCGAGAAACAGTAAGTAGCGCTCCATGCTAAATTGGCCATTGCTGACCACAAATTTCCTGTTCCGCAGGACCCCTTTTTTATCTCCCGCAAATACTGCTTCTTAAGAGCCCGGCTAACTCAGTCGATAGAGCATGAGACTCATAATCTCAGGGTCGTGGGGTCGTGCCCCACGTTGGGCGCCATTTATTATGGAGGCGAAACCGTTGTCAGTTCCACCAATTAAAAAGAGTTATTTTCGCTAAGCTTGCTTAAATTGGCAACATTTTGAAAAGGCAACACCCATATTCCCCGTTCATAGTCGTGTACTTACGGCTCGGCTTTCCCAATCCGTAGTATGCCTACTAGATGGCCACCCTATAACAAGATGCAATTTCGGAAGATCTAATGGAAAACAAGTTTCGACAAGTGGTGTGGAAACACGTGCTTTGAGAGAAGTGTTGGGGGACGAAAGGTTTTGCCTTCTTTCTTCCGGCGAACGTAGAGGAATAAAATGTAATCGTAAAAAGAAGGCCGCCTGTGTTGAAGAAGAAGGCGCTTGTTAGCAAGAAGGTTGCAGGTTTTTCGAAAAATGTCGTATGCGACCCTCTTGTTTTTCCTTTTCCGAAGCTTTGAGCTTTCCTCATCGCTCGAATTCGCCTTTTTCGGTTGACGTAAATTCAGATAGAGTCAGTGGATAGAACCGTATTAATTTTCTATGAACGATTTGTTCAACAAGGCTGTTTTGCAATGCTTCCGCAAAGCATGTTCCGGTATGCACCTTACCGGAGCTGAAACGAGATATTCGATTTTGTAAGCTACGGTTCTTTGCCAGCTCGATTTTCATATACCTTTTGCTGCTTGTAGCTTGCTGAGGAACTGCCCCGTTTTCAACGGTCTTTCCCGGTTTTCTTCGGTTTCTTTTTTCGTCCGACGCACTGACTCACTAGCACTTGGTCTGGTGGCGAACTTTTTTCTTTACAACCGGAAATGCGAATGACGTATCTCGGGTTTTCCACCTCACGTGGGATACTCGTGTGTGAAGGAGATCTACCGCAAACTGAAACGCGAAGCAGGAAGGATTGGGCGAATGATTAATACGTCCAAGACGAAGTACATGCTAGCTTGCGGATCCGAGACCGTCCGAACCCACTTTTCCAGTAATAACAAGGTCACGATCGACGGCGACGAGCTGGAGATAGTCGAAGACTTTGTCTTTTTCGGCTCACTGGTGACTGTAGATAATGATACCAGCCGTGAGATTCGGCGGCGAATGATCAACGGAAGTCGTGTCTACTATGGACTCCACAAGCAACTGCAGTCGAAAAGACTTAGCCCTCGCACGAAGTGTAACCTGTACATGACGCTCATTAGACCAGTTTTCCTCTACGGGCACGAGTCGTGGATATTGCTCGAGGAGGACCGGCGCACACTCGGAGTATTCGAGCGACAAGTGATAAGAACCATCATTGGCGGCGTGCAGGGAAACGAAATGTGCAGGTGAAGGATGAACCACGAGCTCGCGCGACTTTTCGGCGAAGCCAGTATTCAGAAGGTGGCGAAGGCTGGATGGATACGCTAGGCAGGACATGTTAGGAGAATGCCGGACGAATGTCCCGCAACACAGGTGATCGCTACGAATTTGGAAGGAACGAGACGAGTAGAAGCGCAATGAGCGAGGTGGTTCGATCAAGTGAAGCGTGATCTGGCGAATGTGGGATGTCCGAGAAATTGGAGCACGGCTGCCATGGACCACGGGAATCAAATATTCCTTTATGTAACTAACCTTTGCTGTTACCGGAATAATTGCATTTTCCTAAAACACGTAAATACTTATCAGAACCTTATAAAAAATCAATCAACTGTGCCGAAACGCTGATGGCAAACATTACTCTTGATGTTAGCCTGATGTAAACGCCGGCAGTAATAAATAGAAAGACCGACAACAAGACGGCGCAAAACAACAAGGAAGTAATGAATTTTCCTGCGGCTACCTATAGATATCTACTCTCGACTCGTGGGACCACAATGTGGTTGTTAAGCTGGGTAGATTTCGATGGAAAGTTATATTTCTTCATAATCTATACACCCAAAGAAGAGGTTGCTAAATTTTAATGCCGATCGGAGCTATCTGTATACCAAAAATTTGCTGAAACGTACATTGTGCCAAAGATGACATTTTTGCGTCGTGACTACTGACATAAAGCCTCAAGCTCTTGAGGAAAATGATGACCCCTACATACATTTTTAGGGGTTTTCATACCTTTGCATAATATAACACAAAGTTTGTTAATGGCAATATGGCATAGCAGCTTGTGTCAACTTTGCAACACCCCAAGGATGTCATGATTGGAGTAGAGTTTGATCTGTCGGTGTACGTTTCCATGAGTTTTAATTAGATCCGATGTATACAAACGAACGTGCGAAATTTACTGAAGACCCAAAACTATAAAAATTTTTAAATTAGATCACCGACCCCGCCTAGTGACGATTCCCATCTTGGTACGTCAACTGACTTGGGCTTTCGGAATACTTTTCGATCAAAAACAGAGAAACTGAAAAGTCCCGGTAAGATGGATTATCGAAAGTATTGCTCATCAGTCAGTCGAAAAGCGGGCGAAAAAGATCAAGCGACTTACCGATTTTACAACAATCGAGACCATGAACAGCTGTTAGCGGCAAAAGATGATAAAAACTGACTTTAAAAGATTGGTTGTTGAAAGTCAAAAAATTACTGTAAGATTTGATTATTAAATTAAAAAAAATGTAAGAATTCAATTTCGACCTTCTGAGCACCAAAAAAAACCTCAATGGATTCGAAAAATTCAATTTCGAGCTGTCCAATTTTCGCCTGTCCGGCAAACCGAAAGTATCAAAACACGACAATCAGCTGATGATGCGGACAGTTGGTGTAAGCTCAATGGCAATCCCCCGGCTAATCTCGGAACATCACTTGGCCCGAAATTGATTTCGAGCACATTGCTCAGCAGAACGTGTTCGATTCGAGGACGGATGGATTTTTCCCCCATTCGTTCGTTGGCAATTCCCTCTAAACTAAAGGCGACACATTCAAGGACCCCCTCGAGGAGGAATTCTTTGGCGGTCGTAATCGTTTAACTCGTTCACTTTATTTCCGCGAGGTGACTTGTCTAGTTAGCTACTTAGAATCTTCCCGTAACGCGTACATCTGCCTGAAGATCATCATCAGCTGGTTGGGAAGGAAGAACGGAAAACCCGAAGGAGGTGACGCACAACACTGACAAAACAGAAGTCCCATATGCATGGATGAAGGGGCAATAAATCTTCCCGCTGCCGGTCTCCCTGGTCAGTGATTTTTAGTGCATCAATAAAATTTCGAACATTTGGGAGAATGTTTTTTTTTTGCGTCTGTTAGTAGTTGTACGGTGTTTTTCCCTCTCGTTCGAGGCTTTCCCGTAGCTTTACACGGCTAGTAAAGCAGCTGAATTAAATTAGTAGCGACTGGCAAATTTTTTTTTTGGGTTTTGTGTTTTTCTTATTTCGAAAGGCCATTTGCTGACGATGAGTCAGATGGGTGAGAGTTTACTACATGGTTCTACCGTATAACAGTATCGTAAAATCTATAACCAAATATAAGTATAATTTATTAGGAAAATTTCCGAAAAATTGTATAATGTTCATTAAAAGATTTATAAAGTTGTCATTCAAAATTCAGCTGAAATTCTTTTAATGTCATTCGAAGTATACCTTCAAAACCACTTGACACAATGCAAATTTAAACATTTTTTTCATAAAAAAGCTTTGGCAACCTACCTACTTCATTTTCACCCATGCAATAAATAGTACATTAGACTAAGTCCATTTATGGTCATTTTTGAATTTCTTAAATCCTGGGGTAAGAAAAGCTTCGTCATGGTTCAAAACTCATTCTTGATTTTTAGCAGATTTTTTGAGTAACGTTTACATGAGTAAATTTAAACTTTAAGGTTTGTACGGGAAAATTGAATTTTAGTTCACCAACTGTAGATTCGACGTTTCGCACAATATTGTTTGCAAAAAATAGACATATTTTGTTTAATTTATTGGCTTTCTATACATGGGAATTCCTTTTCTCTGTAGCTGGTGTAGATCAAAGGCGTTACAATCCATGGAAGCTAGGAAAAATTTTTAAAATGTAATAATCAAATAATATAATGATTTCAAAATAATATTTCCATATATATGCAACATATAGCTTCTAACTTCAGCTCAATAGTGCGCAACGATGAGTACAGGAAGGAAAAAATAAAGAAAAAAATGTTATTTTCACACATTCCGAATATTTAGCAAAAATAATAATTGTTGCATACATGCAACTACATGAAACGTTTATACCTTTTTGTTGTTTTAGGCTACAGAAATAAATGCTTACTCTTAATTTCTATTGCACTAATCTAATCATAGTTTTAGCATAAAAGCTTCGCAAATCTAGTTTCATGAACACCGTTAGAGTTGAGAATTTAGCTGTGAGTAGTTATGTCATAATATAAGGTTCCAGATTTTTTTCAGCAAGTATCCGGCCTATCTCTACCTCCCCGTGGTGCCGGCTGGGATGCGAGTAACCTAAGCGGAGATCGGGTACCCAACCCCGGTGGATGCTTTGGTCGCATGCAGACTGAGAAGGTGGCCGCACGCGTCTGTTCCCCAGGTCAGGGGCGGCGTGCAACAACAACCGAGCGTCTGTTCTCAAGGTCAGGGGCGGCTGCGGCTGAATCTATGAAATGCGGCTCCCGCCAGCTAAGGCCAAGATGGCAGCCCCATCGCGGGATAGGGACTTTAGGTTGAAATTGTTACGGAATCCGAAAGAAATGACCGACCTGGAACTTTGGCGACGACTTTTAGCACGAAAACACGGACACGAATTGGAACATGGAACGTTTTAACCCTTGCACAACAAGGCAAACTGGAACAACTTGCTAGAGAGGCTAGCCGCCTCAAGCTTGAAATTCTGGGACTGAGCGAAGTCCGTTGGCCTAATACTGGAGAACATAAGACACAATCCGGGCAAGTCCTGCTTTACTCTGGCATACGAGGAGAACATGCTACTCGGGAACGAGGAGTTGGTTTCCTGTTAAGCCCGCAGGCCTACGCGGCCCTCATTAGATGGGAACCAATAAACGAAAGAATAATCGTAGCCAGATTCAGAACACGGGTTAGAAACCTTACAATGGTCCAGTGTTATGCGCCAACTGACGTTGCCGACTTGCAGGAGAAAGAGCAGTTTTACAGTCAACTGAACAGCGTGGTAGAGAAAATTCCGAAGGGTGACATTCAAATCCATTTGGGCGACTTCAACGCAAAGATTGGCTCCGACAATCAAGACCTTGAGCGCATCATGGGGCGCCATGGCCTAGGACAGATGAGTGAAAACGGAGAGCTGTTTGTAGAATTTTGTGGCAACAACAACATGATGATTGGTGGATCGCTCTTCCCCCATCGACCAGCACATAAGGTCACTTGGGTATCCCGAGATGGCCGAACAGAAAATCAAATTGACCACATCAGCATCAGCCGAAAATGGAGAAGGAGCCTTCTTGATATCCGCAACAAACGAAGCGCAGACATTGCATCTGACCATCACATCGTCCTTGGCGAAATACGACTGAGAGTTGCGCGTGTCCAACGGCGCGAGGAGAAAGTTACGACGATACGACGTCCACCGGTTGGAGAATCCAGAGGTGAAAAGGGCATACGTTGAACAGCTAGAATCCTGAGCCTCGAAATTGCCGACAGACGGAACAGTCGAAGAACAGTGGTGTGGAATCAAGAATGCCTTTATCACGACGAGCCATGGTACTCTCGGTAAAGTTCGTGGAAGAAGAAGTGAATGGACGCGGATGAAACTTGGAGGATGGTCGATGATCGGAGAAAGGCGAAAGTCGGAATTGAGCAGGCATGTACCGGGTCAGCCAAAGCAGCCGCCCGCTTACGATATGCGGAACTGGAAAAGGCAGTTAAACGAGCTTGGACAAGAGAGCCTGGACGAACTCCCTAGCCGAAGAAGGAGAAAGAGCCGCCGCCAATGGAGATATCCGATTACTTTATGACATTTCTTGCCGCCTCAGTGGTGCAAGGACTAATGCAAGAATGCCGCTAAAGACCGAGCAGGTCAGTTATTGACCGATCGAACAGATCAGCTCAAACGATGGACTGAGCACTTCGAACAACTCTTCCGAGTCACGAATAGCGATGGCCAACAGAATCCACAGCTCGAAGCGCCAACAGTAAGTCGCATAAATGGCGTCAACTCGAAAGCGCCTTCGTTGGCTGAAATAGAAGCGGCAATCAAAAACATGAAATCCAACAAAGCACCTGGGATCGATTGCATCCCTGCTGAAATGTTGAAAGCCGACCCTGCCCTGTCAGCACCAATGTTGCACCGTCTTTTCGCTGACATCTGGGATACTGCAACATTCCCGGCCGACTGGATGCAGGGTATCCTCGTAAAGGTCCCGAAGAAAGGAGACCTGACAGAGTGCGGTAACTGGCGTTGATCTGTACAACCCTCAAAGTACTCTGCAAAGTGATCCTGAACAGGATCCAGGAGAAAATCGACGCTACACTCCGACGGCAACAAGCTGGATTCCGATCCGGACGATCATGTGTGGACCACATCACAACGCTACGAATAATACTGGAACAAATCAACGAATTCCAGGACTCTCTTCTGCTGGTGTTCGTTGATTTCGAAAAAGCATTTGACCGACTGAACCACGAAAACATCTGGGCTGCTCTTAGACGACGAGGGGTCCCAGAGAAACTAGTCGCATCTCATCGAAGCACAATACGAGGCATTTTCATGCAAGGTCTTGCACGACGGTGTCTTGTCCGAACCAATCCCGGTAACTGCTGGAGTGAGACAAGGATGTATTCTATCACCGCTACTTTTTCTAATCGCAATGGATGAGATTCTGATTGGATCGATTGACTGTGCACCGAACCGAGGATTGCCGTGGAATCCTTCAACAATGGAGCAACTGAACGACCTTGACCTGGCTGACGATATTGTTTTTCTCGCCCAAACACAACCAGATATGCAGAGCAAACTCGACGACCTCACCGAAAATTCCAAGGCAGCAGGTCTCAAAGTCAATGTCGGAAAGACCAAGTCGATGGAGATCAACACAGGAAATCCCTCCAGTTTCATGGTAGCTGGGCAACAAGTTGAGAAAGTGGAGTGCTTCCAGTATCTTGGTAGCCAGATTACGCCTGATGGTGGTACCAGAAAAGACATCGAAACACGGATCAGAAAGGCCCGATTTGCGTTTGCGAGTCTCCGAAACATCTGGCGGTCACGCCAGATCTCTCTACGAACAAAAATCCGAATCTTCAACTCAAACGTCAAATCCGTATTGCTGTACGGGTGCGAAACTTGGTGCACATATGCGGTGACGACGCGAAAACTGCAAGTATTTGTAAACCGCTGCCTGCGGAATATCATCCGCGCTTGGTGGCCTGGCAACTGGATCTCAAACGTTGAACTTCATCGGTGTCATCAAAAGGCGCTAGAAATCGAGATTCGGGAACGTAAGTGGAGATGGATTGGGCACACGCTGCGAAAAGATGAAAACGAGATTTGCAGAGAGGCGCTAGATTGGAATCCAGAAGGTCATCGAAGAAGAGGCAGACCCAGAAATTCGTGGCGGCGAAGCCTAGCCGCTGAAATCCGAACTGACGACGAGAATCTTGACTGGGACCAGGTGAAGACGCTGGCTCCGGATCGTCAACAGTGGAGGTCTTTTACCACGGCCCTATGCACCGGAGGATCGGCGCGGGATCATTAAGTAAGTATTACTTACTTACTTTGCCGATTTCGTTGAATTGGGAGGAAATCGTCGTCGTGATAAATTTTATTTATCACAAAAACGTTTTCGTTTGTTTTCCACTGGCACAAGGGGAACACTTTTACCTCATAAACAAACAAAACAGTCACCCGTGACGCCGCAGATAATGTAAATGCACTGTCCCGGGCGACGATTTTGGTTGTTAATGAAGTTCGCTACTGCCTCCGTGCCAGTAGAAAATAAACGAAAACGCTGAAAGTCATATAGGGGAGAAGCGGGCTATATGCGCCTATTAAGCAGAATACTGTTTGAATTTAATATTACTTCGAATATGTGTACAAAAACTATATACACATGAGCAGGCATCTGTTTTCTATACATTAAAGTAATTTTTATGTTAAAATTTCCTTCCGTTTTCGAGATAACGATTTTATTGCAACTATTGTCTAAAATGCCGAACCTCAAACCGTGCGGGTTAAATGCGCCTATTTATGTGTTGAAAAAAATTTCTGTTTTTTGAGCAATATTTCCGTGTAATTTCATTGAAACTGCTAGAAAGTAATGACTTCCGTACGACAAAGCTTAAGTTTTATAAAAATCTATGTATATTATAATTTTATGGAGTAAAACAAAAGTAAGGGTTGCCATACTACGGAGGCAGTTCATCCATAAGAAAAACTTTATCAAATCTGTTTTTAGATCTTCAATTCTCTCTTAAGATGTTAATCAGAGCTTAAATTCGAAGTTTCAATGCTAAAAATTATTTATTTATTCTATTTGACCTGTTATTTTAGGATGGCGGCATTTTACAAACATGATGGGGGCATACAAAAACACTTTCTAATTCCACTATATAATCATTATAAAACTTCCATAAAAGCTTAAATATGTTTAATTTATTAAGTTCATTTGAATAAGAAACAAAAACCACTCTGGTTTTTGTTTTGAGCTTCTTTACGAATAATTTTTAAAAGTCAAAATATTACATCAAAGGGTACCAAAACCTTGTATGATTTTTAAATTTTTTTGAGTTTGTAAATTCATAAAATTCTTTCTTGCCTTATGTTCAAAGCCTATCACCCTCAAAATGCATTTATTAGATATGCTGTCTAGTCAGGCATTTCGTCAAACAGCCGTAGGCGCATTTAACCCGATAGGCCCATTTAGGAAACCTTTCCCCTACTCATAATTGATTTTGAAGATTTTGAAAAATTAACAAAAAGAAAACTCCAATAGCTTTTTTCTCAGAAGCCAAATTTACTTGCAGTCTTGGGGAAAGTTGATAATTTTTTTTAATTTTAAAATATTGATAATGTTTTGCCAAATAAGTGCCAAAATTTGTTTAATTTTTAAATAAAAATGATGTTTTGTTTCAATTGACCAAAATAAACATAACAAACTAGCTAACCCGGTAAACTTCGTTTTACCTTCTTAAAAATAAATCGTAAAAACTGTTTTATTTCCTCTACACGTCCTTAACTGCCTCGTGCTCGCGAAAAGATTCTTATGGAAATCGTAACGAATAAAGTTGAATTTGTATTGGGACCACCTCCATAAAAAGTGAGATCCTTGAAACTATTATACAAACCATCTCTGACCCAAAAAACCCTCGGATACCAAATTTCACTTCATTCCGACCGACCATTCATACGTGATGTTGTTACAAAGAAAACGCCTCCATTTTTATATATAAGAAGAAAGATGTGAAGAGATAATTTTGTATGGGAACCCCCCTTTCATAAAAAGTGAGATTCTTGAAACTATTATACAAACCATCTCTGACCCAAAAAACCCTCGGATACCAAATTTCACTTCATTCCGACCGAACATTCATACGTGATGTTGTTACAAAGAAAACGCTTCCATTTTTATATATAAGAAAGATGTGAAGAGATAATTTTGTATGGGGACCCCCTTTTCATCAAAAGTGAGATTCTTGAAACTATTATACAAACCATCTCTGACCCAAAAAACCCTCGGATACCAAATTTCACTTCATTCCGACCGACCATTCATACGTGATGTTGTTACAAAGAAAACGCCTCCATTTTTATATATAAGATGTGAAGAGATAATTTTGTATGGGGACCCCCCTTTCATAAAAAGTGAGATTCTTGAAACTATTATACAAACCATCTCTGACCCAAAAAACCCTCGGATACCAAATTTCACTTCATTCCGACCGAACATTCATACGTGATGTTGTTACAAAGAAAACGCTTCCATTTTTATATATAAGAAAGATGTGAAGAGATAATTTTGTATGGGGACCCCCCTTTCATAAAAAGTGAGATTCTTGAAACTATTATACAAACCATCTCTGACCCAAAAAACCCTCGGATACCAAATTTCACTTCATTCCGACCGACCATTCATACGTGATGTTGTTACAAAGAAAACGCCTCCATTTTTATATATAAGATGTGAAGAGATAATTTTGTATGGGGACCCCCCTTTCATAAAAAGTGAGATTCTTGAAACTATTATACAAACCATCTCTGACCCAAAAAACCCTCGGATACCAAATTTCACTTCATTCCGACCGACCATTCATACGTGATGTTGTTACAAAGAAAACGCCTCCATTTTTATATATAAGATCATCAAAAATAATATTCGTAGAACGAATTTTAAAATGTTAGATTGTGTGAAACTCAAACTTATGTATTTTTTCTAATAAAATGGGTTTTTTTTCTTCTCAATTGTTGAGTGTCAGCAATGAAAGTGTATCCGTTTTAAATTTTCTCTCACACCGGTGGTGAGCGCGTGTATTAGCCGATTCCAAAATTTTAAATTGTGCTAAATCTGGTATACCAAAAACCAATATTTACGTCTGTACCATTGCAGGTGCTCTCAGAAAGTGTAGTATGTTATGCCGTGACGGGATTCAATCTCATGCCTGCTGGTTTAGAATACTTGAAGGCTATCCTCTACCCCACGGGCTGCGGTATTAATTTTACGCAATTCCAAATAATTTGACAGTTAATAGATCACGAATGGGGTAGCCATTTATTTCACTGGATTGGATGTAATTTTGTTGGTCCAATTCTTGTTTAAATTAGACCCAAGAATAGACCACGGATACAGGTGCTCAAAGAAAAAAAAAAAAAAGGTTAAAAAAAGTTCTCAGTACTAAGGTATTGACTTTATTGTTCTTTTATTTGTGGCGTTTAAATAGCTCGGGGAGCTGACGCTGGAAATGAAAATTAGAAATAGTTTGGAAAAGAAATTTTTTAAAGTTTAGAGTAGGCAGCGTAGAATAGTAAGCGATCATGAGACGTTGGTAAGACCATCATGCAATTCATTATATCCATTCCGGCTGGATATGGACAGAATGCAGTTCAAGATAATAAACCAACTCCTCCTGATATCAGTTGGAGGAAGGACAAGGGTGGGTTCGAGACTGGCCTCTACTTGCTCCCCAAGCATCTCACCTGTCGGCAACTTATGGGATTCGAATCCAAAAGTTTTACTTGTCGATACCGGGAATCGAACCCAGTACGCCTGGGTTACCAGACTCACGCCAGCCTATCCACTAGACCACATCAGCGCTACTTGACTTCTTTTTTTGTTTATTCCAAAAAAGGCAAAATAATGGAAACCCAAACAAAATACACAGATAACAGAGATACGCGTGAAATATAAATGCATGTTTTAGAAGACTGATCCCAAACTTTTGGCCGCTACACCATACTACGGGGTGATCCCAAACTTTTGAACGATGAGTAGCTTTTTTTTATGGCAAATTTAATTTATGCTAATAAGGATAAAACTTTTATCATAAAAGGCAGACACGAAACGCACGTAACAACAATTTTTTGGTAAATATATCTAAGAAAACTCTCTCGGATGAAAGCTCAGAGGATTCAGATTTTTCGACAGGCTCTGATCATGATGTCACATACTATTCCACGGAACAAACTGAACTTCGGAAAGTTCAGATGAGTCGTCGTCGGAAGGTATTTTACAAAAAATAACAGGTATTCTTGTGTATCCATTAAGGAAGAAGACAGATTGGAAGTTTTCAACAAAATTTGGGAATAAGGATCTTGGAACTTGCAAACCTCATTCACGGCGTGTTCGTAAACTGATTTGTTTGGGTGATGCATCGATTTGTTTGGTAGATGTCAAATCACCTTCCAATGCTTTTGCATACAGTTTGTTTCATTTACGAACGCCAACATCGATAGAAAAAATCACTTCGATAGAAAAAATCAATTTACGAACACGCCGTCATTATGAGTTGCATGGATATTTGTAGCCCGAAAATGCAGAAAATCAAATGTGTGAACAAAAAAAACAGCTAGTGTCATACTGAAAATACTCGTTACATACAGGTTCCAAAAGGATGCGATCATATTGTTTGGAGTCAGAGGGGTGCAAGTGTCATTCTTGGAATCAGAAGGGTGCAAGTGAAAAATATCAAAAAAAGTAGTTCGCCGTTTTAACATAAATATCGCAAAAACTTTGGTTTTTCTTTCAGAATCATTCATTTTAGACCTCTTGAGACACACTCCATCGAAAATTGAGTAAAAAAAGCGAGTCGATAATTTTGATTTAGAAAAAAAACTTTGATGTCCGTTTTCTCAAAATCATCATTTCGGCACTTGCACCCCTCTGATCCTAAGCGCCTCAATTACTAGAAAAGGATTCGAATGCAACTAGAATTTTGAAATTTGATCCACCCCACCCTGAGATGATCGGGTTTGAATTTTAAGTTCGGTTTTTGAAAAATGTTCCAACTGTTTTTCAAAACCAGCAAGAGGTTTGTTCATTGACAAGTAGAAATTGGTTTCGATCGGTAAATGACAGATCATTCAACAAATGTTTTGATCGATACTTGTCGAACCGGTGCTCAAATTTAAATTCAAATTTCTCAAAAAACATATTGTTCTTCTTTAGAACATATTCAGCTTTGAAAACGATTGATTTATTAAAATAATTCAAAAGTCCTTATATGAATACAATGATTTTAAATTTAAATTATGAAATTCACCACTCTTGTCCGTTTTTCGTTTTCACGTTCGCTCAATGCGTTTACACTTCGGGCGAAATGTCAGTGAACGCGGAAAAAAATATTCCGCAGTGAAAATCGGGAGAATTGTTATAAAATCAATTTTAAAGGGTTTTGAACAAGGAAAAATATTCTATCAACCATTTCGCATCTATTCCACCTAGTTTCGCAGCCATGAAATGCAGTATATTCGAGTTTTTGAAAAATAGAGGTATTTCCATTTTCACGTACGCAAGAGGTGTAAATGCACCTTTAGCTGGATTATCCTCGTAGAGTATTTTTTATCAGTTATAAACTTTGAAAAAAAAACGAAGATGTTTAGAATTTTTTTCACCCTAAAAAATAATAATTCTTAAAAAAACTAAATTTTTGAAGTGTTTCCTTTCTTACATTGAGATGTTAAAATAACGTTACAATGCAGTAATATTTCGATTGCAACAGCGTTATTTTTTGAATTACTAGTTTGAGTTTTCTTCAAACTAACATGAATAAGTTGTGTAGAATGAGAAAAATACATCTAAATAATTTGAAATTGTTTTAAAACAGGTATGAGCTCACGAGTGCAGTTGAGTAAATAGGTAATCTGCATTGGTTTAATCTTCGAAAACACAGATTGGTACAATATTTTTATTCTATGAAGTCTTAGTAAAACATGAATTTGACAATTCATTCCAACCTTTCTATGTTCTACAGTTTTATAATGAATAAAACAAATATAAGTCGCAACGATCCGTTCTAGGAAGGTTTGTGCGTTTTTCAAAAAAAAAATTAATAAAAGGTGTACTCACAAGGCTCCACCAAATCTCTCAGAGGTTCGTTTGTATCCACTGTTTTCCATGTCATAGACTGCAAAAAACAGAAAGTTTGAATCTGCAATATTTCAATATTCTTACTTCTAGTAAATCCCATTCTCACCTCATCGATCGCTATCGAGAGCGGATTGACAGGGGTTGCTGGAGTAGGTGGCGTGGCAGATGCCGGCGGAGGCGACCTCCCTCGAGCCCTGCTCCTAAAACCGGCAGCAGGTCGGGAGCTAAGCTCCGGGCTGTAACCACCGCCACCACCCACCGGTCTAGTATTTTTGGTATACATCCCTGTACCCAAATTTTCATTCCTAATCTGGTACCGACCGTAGTCGGAGCCTCTCGAATAAGCATTCCGACTGGTGAAACCAGTGCCTGTGGTAGGTTTTCGATAACCATGCGTTCCGGTTACCGAGGAAGAAGACACGTTACTTCCACCGGAACTGCTGATGGTAGATAATGCTGGCGACGGTGGCGCCGGCGTCGTGTTTGTGTTACTAGCAGAACTAGTGGAGGTTATGGTTCCGTACTGGGCAGCTTTCGAGGAGCCATAAAAAGTTGTCGAAGGGAAACTGGCGATGGTTTGATGGTTCGAGTCTTGGGTACCATCGTCGGGCAAGTACGCTTCGTCCTGGCGGGGTAAACAAGGTGGTATAATTTTGGTTTTGCTATAAAATTTGTCCTGGATTGTTCCAGGGATGAATTCGAAATGTGAAAAAAATTGTTTGGGAAATGAATTCAGAAAAAGAAAATATGAATGCTCTTAAACAGACTAAGGATATAACAACGTACCTCATCATCTTCCTGGAAGACTGGATAATCGATAGGTTCGTTTTCCCCAGGGAACATTTTACACAGCTGATGCATCGTTTCGGCAACTTGTTGCATCGAAGGTCTCTGGGCCGGATCCTGATGCCAGCAGTCAATCATTAGCCGTTCGATAGGCTTGGGGAGCCCATCGATCAGCGGTGGCCTTCCGCCTCGATGCACTTGCCACATTATGGCGTATGAGTTCTCAATGCTTTTGAATGGTTGCTCCCGGGCTATCACTTCCCACAGGATGATGCCCCAGCTGAAGACGTCACATTTTTCGGTGTAGGTAAATCCTTCGAACACTTCCGGGGCCATCCAGGCGGCGCTACCCTTGTTGTTGGTCATCCGGGTCGATTTGTCCGTGACGGTACCGAAGTCACAGATTTTGAGAACTGTGCCATTTTTGACCAGCAACAAGTTGGGTGGTTTGAGGTCCCTGTGGATCATAGGCTTCGGGGTCATGTCGTGCAGATAAGCGACACCCTGGAAGAGAGATCATTATTTCTATTATAAGTTGGTATGTAAATTTAAAAAAAAATCTCACCTCGGCGCACTGCCTGGCCCAGCTCATAGCATGGGCTGCCGTATAAGTTGGTTTAGGTCTGCAGTGGAGTGCCGCATGCAGTGAACCTCCATCTGCGTATTCCATCACCAGACAGACATTTGGCCGTTTAGTGCAGGCACCGTACAGTCCAATAATATTTGGATGAGCCACCCTCGAGAGCTGACAGACCTCAGTTATAAATGCATTCCGTTCCGATTCCAGTTCTATAAACTTGACCGCCACAAAGTGGTCATTCCAGCGGGCTTTTATCACCGTTCCGAAAGATCCCTTCCCCACGGTCTGAAAGCAAAACAAATCAGTTATTATTTAATTGGCTCCTGGATTTCTTATCGAAAGTATCAAACCCCAATCGATTCGATTTCGTTGATGTCAATCTCGGTCACAAAGGGTGGCAAAATTGTGGTCATGCTTTGGCGTAACCCGGACATTGGAAGCTAATATGCGGTCCTGTGGACCTCCAAGGAACCGGAATCAAATTTGACTAGAATATGACGGGGTATTCCCGAACAGCGCACGGCACCAAAAACGTAAACAAAACTATCACAACACCTGACCCGAACACTGAAACGACTTCCGTTTCCGGATGAGACAGCCAGGCAACGACTGCAATCTACTAGGAACTGTACCGAACTTTTCTGCACTATCCGATTCTGCTAGATTCCATTTTTCTTAAGTAAAACTAGAAATTAAATGGAAGCGAAAATTCTCGCGATGAATCAAAATATTTTTCTGCGCTATTTTTCGGGTTTCACTTTTTTGACGTTTCTCTTTTAATTCGCTGAACGAAACAGCTGATAATATCACGGAACAGGGAACGCAGAGAAAACGGAACGAATTCTTATTGGATTTTCTATCCAGGGTAGAGATGCCAGCAACGTCTATCATTTTTCATAGTCGTGATTTAAATTGAAAAATCAAAAAGTCTCATGAAATAACAACATTCAAAATGCATAAAGGGAAGACTATTTTTGGCCAAATGCTTTATAATAAATCAAAGGATCGCAAAAAAAAAAAAAGTAACCAATATGAATATATTTTAATCACAAATCTTAAATTATAGTTGGGCGTGGAAGTGAAACAAATAAATTTACTATATGAAAAGTGTTAGGAACGCTAATCTAGAATGCATTAATAAAGACAAGATAAGTGATTGAGATTTCCAGATCCCGTTTTTTAAGACAAAGTAAATTTTGTTGTAGACGGTAAAAAGCAAGTTTTGAAAAATTCAACATGTTATAAATTTAGTGAATTTTAATTATATTTTTATAGGTACATTCAAAATTGTAGGTACAATTTGTTTTGCGTTCATGGGGAAAATGTAAATCAAAAAATTATTTCAATTGTGGAAAGCCTATCAAAGATGCAAAGTTTTACTTGATTAGAAACAATTAAATTTATACAATAACATTTAAAAACTTAAAATTTTAAATACATAAAACATTGTTAAAAAAAATTGAAACCAACCATAATATTTCGAATTTTTGGTGAATTCAACAATTTATTAATTTTCTTTCCAATTTGGTTAAACAAATGAATATTGTAACTTTTTTAATTTAAAAAATTGAATCATAAATTTATAAAAAAAAATTAAAAAAATGGTTTGATTTTGTTATTTTTATGATGTGACAACGTTAATTTATGTTTTTTTTTGCCAATTTTGTCTTTTTTGTCTTTTTTGTATTTTTTGTAATTTTTGTAATATTTGTTATTTTTGTCATTTTTGTAATTTTTGTTATTTTTGTCATTTTTGTCATTTTTGTCATTTTTGTCATTTTTGTCATTTTTGTCATTTTTGTCATTTTTGTCATTTTTGTCATTTTTGTCATTTGTGTCATTTGTGTCATTTTTGTCATTTTTGTCATTTTTGTCATTTTTGTCATTTTTGTCATTTTTGTCATTTTTGTCATTTTTGTCATTTTTGTCATTTATGTCATTTTTGTCATTTGTGTCATTTGTGTCATTTTTGTCATTTTTGTCATTTTTGTCATTTTTGTCATTTTTGTCATTTTTGTCATTTTTGTCATTTTTGTCATTTTTGTCATTTTTGTCATTTTTGTCATTTTTGTCATTTTTGTCATTTTTGTCATTTTTGTCATTTTTGTCATTTTTGTCATTTTTGTCATTTTTGTCATTTTTGTCATTTTTGTCATTTTTGTCATTTTTGTCATTTTTGTCATTTTTGTCATTTTTGTCATTTTTGTCATTTTTGTCATTTTTGTCATTTTTGTCATTTTTGTCATTTTTGTCATTTTTGTCATTTTTGTCATTTTTGTCATTTTTGTCATTTTTGTCATTTTTGTCATTTTTGTCATTTTTGTCATTTTTGTCATTTTTGTCATTTTTGTCATTTTTGTCATTTTTGTCATTTTAGTCATTTTAGTCATTTTAGTCATTTTTGTCATTTTTGTCATTTTTGTCATTTTTGTCATTTTTGTCATTTTTGTCATTTTTGTCATTTTTGTCATTTTTGTCATTTTTGTCATTTTTGTCATTTTTGTCATTTTTGTCATTTTTGTCATTTTTGTCATTTTTGTCATTTTTGTCATTTTTGTCATTTTTGTCATTTTTGTCATTTTTGTCATTTTTGTCATTTTTGTCATTTTTGTCATTTTTGTCATTTTTGTCATTTTTGTCATTTTTGTCATTTTTGTCATTTTTGTCATTTTTGTCATTTTTGTCATTTTTGTCATTTTTGTCATTTTTGTCATTTTTGTCATTTTTGTCATTTTTGTCATTTTTGTCATTTTTGTCATTTTTGTCATTTTTGTCATTTTTGTCATTTTTGTCATTTTTGTCATTTTTGTCATTTTTGTCATTTTTGTCATTTTTGTCATTTTTGTCATTTTTGTCATTTTTGTCATTTTTGTCATTTTTGTCATTTTTGTCATTTTTGTCATTTTTGTCATTTTTGTCATTTTTGTCATTTTTGTCATTTTTGTCATTTTTTTAATTTTTGTCATTTTTGTCATTTTTGTCATTTTTGTCATTTTTGTCATTTTTGTTATTTTTGTCATTTTTGTCATTTTTGTCATTTTTGTCATTTTTTTCATTTTTGTCATTTTTGTCATTTTTGTCATTTTTGTCATTTTTGTCATTTTTGTCATTTTTGTCATTTTTGTCATTTTTGTCATTTTTGTCATTTTTGCCATTTTTGTCATTTTTGTCATTTTTGTCATTTTTGTCATTTTTGTCATTTTTGTCATTTTTGTCATTTTTGTCATTTTTGTCATTTTTGTCATTTTTGTCATTTTTGTCATTTTTGTCATTTTTGTCATTTTTGTCATTTTTGTCATTTTTGTCATTTTTGTCATTTTTGTCATTTTTGTCATTTTTGTCATTTTTGTCATTTTTGTCATTTTTGTCATTTTTGTCATTTTTGTCATTTTTGTCATTTTTGTCATTTTTGTCATTTTTTTCATTTTTGTCATTTTTGTTATTTTTGTCATTTTTGTCATTTTTGTCATTTTTGTTATTTTTGTCATTTTTGTCATTTTTGTCATTTTTGTCATTTTTGTCATTTTTTTAATTTTTGTCATTTTTTTAATTTTTGTCATTTTTGTCATTTTTGTCATTTTTGTCATTTTTGTCATTTTTGTCATTTTTGTCATTTTTGTCATTTTTGTCATTTTTGTCATTTTTGTCATTTTTGTCATTTTTGTCATTTTTGTCATTTTTGCCATTTTTGTCATTTTTGTCATTTTTGTCATTTTTGTCATTTTTGTCATTTTTGTCATTTTTGTCATTTTTGTCATTTTTGTCATTTTTGTCATTTTTGTCATTTTTGTCATTTTTGTCATTTTTGTCATTTTTGTCATTTTTGTCATTTTTGTCATTTTTGTCATTTTTGTCATTTTTGTCATTTTTGTCATTTTTGTCCTTTTTCGTCATTTTTGTCATTTTTGTCATTTTTGTCATTTTTGTCATTTTTGTCATTTTTGTCATTTTTGTCATTTTTGTCATTTTTGTCATTTTTGTCATTTTTGTCATTTTTGTCATTTTTGTCATTTTTGTCATTTTTGTCATTTTTGTCATTTTTGTCATTTTTGTCATTTTTGTCATTTTTGTCATTTTTGTCATTTTTGTCATTTTTGTCATTTTTGTCATTTTTGTCATTTTTGTCATTTTTGTCATTTTTGTCATTTTTGTCATTTTTGTCATTTTTGTCATTTTTGTCATTTTTGTCATTTTTGTCATTTTTGTCATTTTTGTCATTTTTGTCATTTTTGTCATTTTTGTCATTTTTATCATTTTTGTCATTTTTGTCATTTTTGTCATTTTTGTCATTTTTGTCATTTTTGTCATTTTTGTCATTTTTGTAATTGTTGTCATTTTTGTCATTTTTGTCATTTTTGTCATTTTTGTCATTTTTGTCATTTTTGTCATTTTTGTCATTTTTGTCATTTTTGTCATTTTTGTCATTTTTGTCATTTTTGTCATTTTTGTCATTTTTGTCATTTTTGTCATTTTTGTCATTTTTGTCATTTTTGTCATTTTTGTCATTTTTGTCATTTTTGTCATTTTTGTCATTTTTGTCATTTTTGTCATTTTTGTAATTTTTGGCATTTTTGTCATTTATGTCATTTTTGTCATTTTTGTTATTTTTGTCATTTTTGTGATTTTTGTCATTTTTTTCATTTAAGTCTTTCATGTCATTTCTGCTTTTGTCATATTTGTCAGTTTTTTATTTTTTTCATTCTTTTCGTTTTTTTTGCGATTTCAGTTATTTTTTCTCCATTTTCTATATATATTTTTTTAATTCCTTGTCAATATTGCCAATTTCTTTTTATTACTTTTGAAACTTTATTTTGACAATTTTGAAAATTTTGACAATTTTGAAAATTTTGACAATTTTGACAATTTTGAAAATTTGACAATTTTGAAAATTTTGACAATTTTGACAATTTTGACAATTTTGATAATTTTGACAATTTTGACAATTTTGACAAATCTGACAATATTGACAATTTTGACAATTTTGACAATTTTGACAATTTTGACAATTTTGACAATTTTGACAATTTTGACAATTTTGACAATTTTGACAATTTTGACAATTTTGACAATTTTGACAATTTTGACAATTTTGACAATTTAAACAATTTTGACAATTTTGACAATTTTGACAATTTTGACAATTTTGACAATTTTGACAATTTTGACAATTTTGACAATTTTGACAATTTTGACAATTTTGACAATTTTGACAATTTTGACAATTTTGACAATTTTGACAATTTTGACAATTTTGACAATTTTGACAATTTTGACAATTTTGACAATTTTGACAATTTTGACAATTTTGACAATTTTGACAATTTTGACAATTTTGACAATTTTGACAATTTTGACAATTTTGACAATTTTGACAATTTTGTCAATTTTGTCAATTTTGACAATTTTGACAATTTTGACAATTTTGACAATTTTGACAATTTTGACAACTTTGACAACTTTGACAATATTGACAATTTTGACAATTTTGACAATTTTGACAATATTGACAATTTTGACAATTTTGACAATATTGACAATTTTGACAATATTGACAATTTTGACAATATTGACAATTTTGACAATATTGACAATTTTGACAATTTCGACAATTTTGACAATTTTGACAATTTTGACAATTTTGACAATTTTGACAATTTTGACAATATTGACAATTTTGACAATATTGACAATTTCGACAATTTTGACCACTTTAGCAATTTTGACAATTTTGACAATTTTAACAATTTTGACAATTTTGACAATTTTGACAATTTTGACAATATTGACAATTTTGACAATATTGACAATATTGACAATTTTGACAATTTTGATAATTTTGACAATTTTGACAATTTTGACAAATCTGACAATTTTGACAATTTTGACAGATTTGACATTTTTGACAATTTTGACAATTTTGACAATTTTGACAATTTTGACAATTTTGACAATTTTGACAATTTTGACAATTTTGACAATTTTGACAATTTTGACAATTTTGACAATTTTGACAATTTTGACAATTTTGACAATTTTGACAATTTTGACAATTTTGACAATTTTGACAATTTTGACAATATTGACAATTTTGACAATTTTGACAATATTGACAATTTTGACAATATTGACAATTTTGACAATTTTGACAATTTCGACAATTTTGACAATTTTGACAATTTTGACAATTTTGACAATTTTGACAATTTTGACAATATTGACAATTTTGACAATTTTGACAATTTTGACAATTTTGACAATTTTGACAATTTTGACAATTTTGATAATTTTGTGAGATCTCTGTATGCGGAGGACAAAAATTCAAGTTATTTATGTCAATTTTGGACAAAGAATCAAATGCAAACTCCAGTTTTTTAACTTAAGGGCCCTTCCGTTTTGGCAATTTACCTTCAAAACGATTGTAAGAACTTTAACCTTTTTTACGGTTATCGTCTGGTTTTCGGTTCTCTTGGCACCAATCTGAAGAACTTTCAAATTCAAACAAGGAAAAATTTCTACAAATAAAAGGAAACAAACTACATGTAAGTCGATGGACATCATCCGAAGTTCCCATGGCTGGGAATTATCCCGAAAAGCATGGCATAATGTATGCATTTATGGCATGTTCCGTTCCGTGATTTTCCCCCCAGCAAAAGAGGTCATCTACGTATCTACTCGTATGTAGATTTAAAGTTCACACCGTTAGCGTCACATTTAGATTCCCTGCGAATGAATATTTCATGATGGGAGATTCTCGCACGGAGTGTGACCGATTGGAATACTGAAAAAGAGGCTGTACCGAGAGGGGTCAAACTTTGGACTGTGGTTGGCGTTCTTCAATTGAGTGTTCCTGAAATCGACCCTTGACGGTGGCAGCGAATCTTCTATAAGTTGCACAACTCGACCGACCAACGACGACGACGTCGATGGTTCTAGAAAGGGCCAGTCCAGGCCAGGCTTTCCGGTAGGATTTCCTTTGGATTATGTAAATGAGCTTGTGAACATCAGTCCTCCCACCTTCGATTTCCGGTCGCTTTTCTTCTACCAGTGTCATAAGGAAAAGATATTGATGAAGTGCATCCGTTTGAAATGTTGCTCAAATTCTGCTGAACGAAAACATTTGGAGAATTTTGGAGGAAGGATTTTCATCTGAGTATGCCATTTTTGGACATAAGTATTGCCAAATGAGCCAGAAAAGTAACAAGATTGCACCAAGCCCCTAACCCTTCTGAAATGTCCAATCCGAGACAAGTTTATTAACAAAATATTTTCCTCGCACTCTCCCAGATCAAAATAACATAACCTTCAAAACATACCCGGAAACAATCGGCATAAGGAAAAGTGTTGTGACATTTTCAACTGCAACAGTCGTTGCTCGGGACAAATTACTTGAACCAGGAGCAACATAAAGGGGGCATCAGCAAATTCACCCCTCGCTCTTTTCGAAAAGAAAATTGCAAAACGTAGGACAATCTACACACATGCCGTTTGCATAAATAGGTAAAACACTTGAGAAGAGAGCGTGCAGCATATTTTCCCCTTCCAACCCGGCCCTCTTCTTGCTAATTGCCCTTCATATCATAAATGGAACCCTTCTTGTCAATGGGATGTTGTTGTTGATGCTACTGCTATTGTTATCGTCGTTAGATTAAAATGAACGAGCGGCAACTTGTGATTTTATGATGTGTTATTTTACGTACAGAACGAGCATTTCAATTACACCCTCCATGTTCTTCAAGGTTATTTATGTAGAAGTGCATGTGTTAACTTTTAAATGCGTTTTTAATTTTGCGAAATCCCTTTCTGAAGGAGAGTTTCAGGCCTTTTCCAAAGCAAAACTAAAAATAAAATTTTAAAAATCATAAAAAAGTCACATTGTGAATGTTGTTAAAATTGTCCAACTAGTTGACACTGTCAAAGTCGTCACAAATGTCGATATTAAAAGAATATGCAAAATTGACAATAATTGTCGAAATTGTCAAATTGTCAAAATTGTCAAAAAATTGTCAAAATTGTCAAAGTTGTCAAAATTGTCAAAATTGTCAAAATTGTCAAAATTGTCAAAATTGTGAAGATTGCCAAAATTGTCCAAATTGTCAAAATGGTCAAAATTGTCAAAATTGTCAAAATTGTCAAAATTGTCAAAATTGTCGAAATTGTCAAAATTGTCAAAATTGTCAAAATTGTCAAAATTGTCAAAATTGTCAAAATTGTCAAAATTGTCAAAATTGTCAAAATTGTCAAAATTGTCAAAATTGGCAAAATTGTCAAAATTGTCAAAATTGTGAAGATTGCCAAAATTGTCAAAATTGTCAAAATTGTCAAAATTGTCAAAATTGTCAAAATTGTCAAAATTGTCAAAATTGTCAAAATTGTCAAAATTGTCAAAATTGTCAAAATTGTCAAAATTGTCAAAATTGTCAAAATTGTCAAAATTGTCAAAATTGCCAAAATTGTCAATATTGTCAAAATTGTCAGAATTGTCAAAATTGTCAAAATTGTCAAAATTGTCAAAATTGTCAATATTGTCAAAATTGTCGAAATTGCCAAAATTGTCAAAATTGTCAAAATTGTCAAAATTGTCAAAATTGTCAAAATTGTCAAAATTGTCAAAATTGTCAAAATTGTCAAAATTGTCAAAATTGTCAAAATTGTCAAAATTGTCAAAATTGTCAAAATTGTCAAAATTGTCAAAATTGTCAAAATTGTCAAAATTGTCAAAATTGTCAAAATTGTCAAAATTGTCAAAATTGTCAAAACTGTCAAAATTGTCAAAATTGTCAAAATTGTCAAAATTGTCAAAATTGTCAAAATTGTCAAAATTGTCAAAATTGTCAAAATTGTCAAAATTGTCAAAATTGTCAAAATTGTCAAAATTGTCAAAATTGTCAAAATTGTCAAAATTGTCAAAATTGTCAAAATTGTCAAAATTGTCAAAATTGTCAAAATTGTCAAAATTGTCAAAATTGTCAAAATTGTCAAAATTGTCAAAATTGTCAAAATTGTCAAAATTGTCAAAATTGTCAAAATTGTCAAATTTGTCAAAACTTTCAAATTGTCAAAATTGTCAAAATTGTCAAAATTGTCAAAATTGTCAAAATTGTCAAAATTGTCAAAATTGTCAAAATTGTCAAAATTGTCAAAATTGTCAAAATTGTCAAAATTGTCAAAATTGTCAAAATTGTCAAAATTGTCAAAATTGTCAAAATTGTCAAAATTGTCAAAATTGTCAAAATTGTTAAAATTGTCAAAATTGTCAAAATTGTCAAAATTGTCAAAATTATCAAAATTGTCAAAATTGTCAAAATTGTCAAAATTGTCAAAATTGTCAAAATTGTCAAAATTGTCAAAATTGTCAAAATTGTCAAAATTGTCAAAATTGTCAAAATTGTCAAAATTTTAAAAATTGTAAAAAATGTAAAAATTGTTAAAATTGTTAAAATTATTAAAACTGTTTACATTGTCAAAATTTTCAAATATGCCAAAATCGTCATAATTGTCAAAATTCTGAAAATTGTCAAAGTCAAAGTCAAAATTGTCAGAATTGTCGAAATTGTCAGAACTTATCGTTTTACTACTATGATGAGCGCTGAGGATCCAATTTATATTAGATTGTGGGTCATCAATCGGAATTTAGTGTTTCGAAATTGGACTTATGCAATTCTCAAACCGAAATACGCCAATGAGACAAATCGGCCACCACTTTACCTAAGTCAATAACTTATATTGGATCACTTTATTGGTAACAGGTTGCCGTTTTGCCGGAATTATCATTCCCCGCGATTGATTTTCGAGCGAGCTCTAGCAAATTGTCCCGGGGGTGTCGCTTGGAATCAAAATCACCCCGGTTGGTTTAATGTCCTTCTTGTTTTTTTTTTATCCTACAACCTTTCCGATGGCCATACTTTAACCGGGTATAATGTAGTCTCTCGGTTTCGGTTTTTTTTTCTCGAACCATTATATTTGAGCTGATCCTCTCAACTTTGGGCAAGCGGTCCTGATTCGATTCTGAAGATACGGGAGGATTTTCGTTCGGTTTTTTTTGCTGGTTCCTACTCTTGTTCGACTAGACCGGTTCTTCTGTGTCCTGTTCATCCCTCCCAAATCCGGGGGTCAGCTTTGGCTTTTTACGACACCCTTGTAGCCAATTTATGTAAAACAAAAATGATAAAAGTTTTCCAATGGATTTTTTCCGGGGCTCTCCGTCTTGCCATCGGCCAAAAGTCCGACTCCAAACGACACATCCGGAACTACAGTGGGTATTTCTTTATTTATGCCTTCCGTAAATATATTTAGGACACATTTATCTGATATGGCCTATGGGTTTTTTTCTGTGAACTTTTTTCTATCAACTCTGGATCGAACGTTCGTGCCTCGGGTAGTAAAGATGTGTTTTTTCGCATTCGCTGGAGATGCTTCTTCAAAGTCGCGTTTCCAGTCCTGGCCACCCCCACACGGAATGGATTCTGATGACACATGCTGCTTCTTTTATCGGACACACCATCATAACCGGAACAAGCAAAAAGGAAACGATGCCCATCGGAAAACTCACTCAGGCTTGGGTCGGCGAAACACTTTCGAGAAACGTTGTCGTCAGATTTCCATCAAAGTTGGGTCAAAAAATCGCTGTCGTCGACTTTGTTGTCTTAGTTCTTCTTTTTTTTATCCTTCCGTAGATTGAGCTGCTACTGATCCTTTTCCCACCCCCTGAAATCGGATAACATATTCAGAACACGACAAGCACACACCCTTGCATTGGGGACACTCATGTGTGATCCACCAAATTTTATTGGGCAAGGAAACAACTTCCGATCGAATCCTCCTTATAGGGCGAGAAGGCTGATACGAAAAACATTAAACCTCTCAAACAATTTTTTCTGCTAAGAAATTAAAAGAAGTTGAGTTTCATGATAACAAAAATCTTTACTTCTACGAAATTGTTGATCGTTGAAGAAAAACTTCAAAAAAGTTTTTTTCAAAAATTGCATAACTACAGGAGGTACATCACTTAATTTAAAGAACTTTTTCGGTTTTTACACACGCTTCAGGATTTCTTGGGAAATTTAATCGAGAAGAGAAGATACAGTTCGGGTCATTTAGTCATTCAGTTCGGCTATTTTTTTTTAAATAAACATAAGTACTAAATTATTAATTAATTTGTTAAAGTAATCTTCTCGAAAATGTATTATCAATGCAAGTTTGCCAGGCAGTTACGATGAAAAATTCATTAAACACCTTGGCAATCGGCAACCCTTTCTTTTGTCTGGTACCGACACTTGGAAGATGTTTGATGCATATCCTTCATCTCACCTAAACATTCCTGCAAAATCTGCGCTTCCAAAAACATTCCGTCTTTTTCCACCGGATGACCAAACCAAAACAAACAATCAGCTTAAACAGTTTTAACAATCTGCGCTTCCAAAGCCAGTCTATCTTTTCCACCGGAAAGCAAAATCATAACAAACAATCAGCAGCAGTAGCCTTAAAAATCTACACTTTCTAAGCCAATTCCATTTTTCCCACCGGATGGCCAAATCAAAGCAAACAATCAGCCACTACAGTCCTAAAAAATCTGCGCTTCTTTAGCCAATTCCGGTTTTTATCCACCGGAAAACCAAACCAAAACAAACAATCAGCAGCAGCAGCCTTAAAAATCTGCTCTTTCAAAGACAATTACCTTTTTTTCCATCGGAAGGCCAAATCAAAGTAAACAATCAGCAGAATATGCCTTAAAACCTTCGCTCCCAAATCTATTCCGTCTTTTTCCACCGGAAATGCCAACCAAAACAGCAGATACAGTCTTAAAATCCGCGCTCTCAAAGCCATTCCGTCTTTTTCCACGGGAAAGCCAAATTATAAAAAACAATCATCAGAAGCAGCCTTGAAAATCTGCAGTTCCTAAGCCAATTCCGTCTTTTTTTTTTCACCGGGAGGCCAAATCAAGCGAACAATCAGCAGAAAAAACCTTAAAAATCTGCGCTTCGTAAGCCAATTCCGTCTTTTTTTACCGGAAGGCCAAATCAAAACAAACAATCAACAAAAGCCACCTTAAAAACCTGCACTTCCTAAGCCAACTCCGTCTTTTTTCACCGGGAAGCCAAATCAAGCAAACAATCAGCAAAAGTAGCAATATTCCTAAGCTAATTGCATTTGTTTTCCCCCGGAAGGCTAAATCAAAGTAAACAATCACCGAAAGAAGCCTGAACATCTGCGCTTCCAAAGCGATTCCATCTTTTTCCACCGAAAGGCAAAATTATCATCAGAAGCAGCCTTAAAAATCTGCATTTTCTAAACAAATTCCGTCTTTTTTCACCGGGAGTCCAAACAAACAATGAGGCGAAGCAAAAAATGAGCAGAAACAGTCTTAAAAATCTGCGCTTCCTAAGCCAATTCCGTCTTTTTCCACGGGAAGGCCAATTCGAAGCAAAAAATCAGCTGAAAAAGCCTTTAAAATCGGCTTTTCTCAAGCCAATTCCGCTTTTTTCTACCGGAAGGCTAAATCAACGCAAACAATCAACGAAAGCAGCCTTTAAAATCTGCACTTCCTAAGCCAATTCCATCTTTTTCCACCGGAAGGCCAAATCAAAGTAAACAATCAGCAGAAGCTGCCTGCGCTTTCAATTCTATTCCGTCTTTTTCTACCGGAAAGTCAAACCAAAATAAGCAATCTGCAGTAATAGTCTTAACAATCTGTGCTTCCAAAGCCATTCCATCTTTTTTCACCGGAAATCAATATGATAACAAACAACCATCAGAAGCAGCCTTAAAAATCTGCACATTCTAAACCAATTCCGTCTCTTTCCACCGGGAAGCCAAATCGAAGCAATCCATCAGCAAAAACAGCCTTAAAAATCAGCGCTTCCTAAGCGAATTCCGTCTTTTTCTACTGGAAGGCCAAATCAACACAAACAATCGACGATAGTAGCCATACAAATCTGCACTTCCTAAGCCAATTCCGTCTTTTCCCACCGAAAGGCCAAATCAAAGTAAACAATCAGCAGAAGCTGTCTGAAATCTGAGCTTCCAAATCTATTCCAATTTTTCCACCGGAAGGCAGCAGAAGCTACCCTAAAAATCTGCGCTTCCTTAGCCAATTCCGACTTTTTTCACCGAAAGGCCAAACCAAAACAAACGTACAGCAGCAACAGTCTTAAAAATCTGCGCTTCTTAAGCCAATCCGTCCTTTTCCACCGGAAAACCAAACCAAAACAAACAAACAAACAAACAGCAGCAACAGCCATAAAAATCTGCATTTTCAAAGCCATTCCTTCTTTTTCAACCGGGAGGCTAAATGAAAGCAAACAATCAGCGATTCCCAAGCCAATTCCATCTTTTTTCTACTGGAATGCCAAATTAACACAAACAATCAACGAATGCAGCCTTCAAAATCTGCATTTCATAAGCCAATTCCGTCTTTTTCCACCGGAAGGCCAAATCAAAGTAAGTAAAGTAGCTCCCTTTATTTTGAAGAGCGCAACGATATCCAGTCAATAAGATCATATCCGTTTGAATTCCATTTTTCGAAAAGTTGAAAAAACTAAAGAACACCATTAGGGCAACCAAATTGGCAGCGTGTGACCGGAAAACACAAACACTTCGGTAGGTATCTCAAGTGTCGCTACTGGCCAGGAGAGCTTCATAAAAAAGTTTCTCAAAATGAAACCATTTTTTTTTCTTCGTTCGGCTATCGGGCGGGAATCGTTTTACTGGTTTTATTTTTGGTCCATCATGAAAACGATACCCAAGAGGTGAATTACATTGTCACTGGACACTCTTCACACTGAAAGGAAATTTGGGACCGTGTCAAATACATTGGTAGGGTCAATTTTTGGAGTGGTGTTCGATTCTTTTTGAAGAGGTGATTTTTTTCTATTTGGTTCGGAAAGATGAAAAGGACACCCATGGCGTTCAATGGGATTGTTAATAAAAAGTTTCAATGATTTTATTGCTAACAGTTCTTTTCCAAATTTGGTTCTTTATTTTTCGTTCAATGAAAACTAAAAGAATCCTTCATTGATGGAATTATTTTAAGCTCTTTCTACGATTTTTCAAAACGAACCATTAGGTGGATTCAATCATCAAAAACTTGTTCCACTCGATTCTATTCGAGGGTGCCAAACTCTTTGGATGTTCTTTATTGAGTTTGGTTAAATTTATATTGATTGTCTTGTTGTAATTTTTTTTTGTCCATACCTTTTCCATAGGATTATCGGTTTTCTTGATCCAAAATCCAATGAGACGGTTACCGAAACGTGCTCAACGTCCCAAAGTCACCATTAGTCGTCCTCCAGGAGGAGATGGCCGACAACCGTATATCGATGATGGTAATGGTGATTCGATGTCCACCCCACCGGTTTTTTATTTCTGCGATTAGAATAAGGATAAAGGTTGCATAGAGATGTAGGGATACATTTCGATGGACCGGACCGTATCGTAAGTCCCACATATGGATGGATGTGGATATGCATAGAAGGACAAAATTCCTGAACCAGAAGCAGCAGCAGCAGCATCTGGATCCGATCCCAGGGGTATTTTTCGACGAATTGAATTTGTCGCTTCCACTTAGTCGCTGCCCGGAGGTTTGGTCCCCGCGTCATTTACATATGTAACTTCTTCTTTGACTATTCGGATCTTGGGACTCGGGTGATGATGATAACAGTAGTTGAAACCGTCTTTTAAAGTTCGGCCTTTCCGAATGGTCACGTTTGAATCAATAATAGTTGAATTTTCGTAGAATAGCTTCAAACCAAATGATTGTATCCGTAATTAAAGTTAAAATCGAGAGCCAAATTTCATCAACAATAATGTTTTAAACCCCTGTACATATTTTATTTCAAGTTTGTAAAACAATATATTGTTCAAACATGTTTTGTTCTAAGTAAAGGGATTTTTACATGAGTATTGATGCAAATCATTAAGGGGGGGGGGGGGGGGGGGGGGTAGGGTCTAACACTTTCAAAAAATCGATTTTTTTATTTTTTTATTTTCTTATTGTAAAACATTTCAAGAATGTTGTGTCAAATTTTCAAGTCAATTGAAGCAAAACTGTAGAAATTAAAGGCCTTTATCTCCTCCTATCTAATACTGCAAGAAAGCAAGAGCAGAAACTTCAAACGCGTTTTTCTCGAAAGTACATTTTTAAAGTCCGTGGACATCGTCATTTGAAAACTACTTATCCGATTCTTTTCAAATTTGGAACATGTTTTCTACATATAAAATACCAGACCCCAACGTTTTTTTTTTATTTTTTTACTTTGGGGAGATTTTACAGATAAAAAATGGCGGATTTTTTCGTGAAAAATCGTAGTTTTTACTTCAAACAGCCACAAAAATTTCATAAAAAATGTTTTAAGTAAAGTAAAAACGTTGGGGTCCAGAAAACCATCTATAAAAAATATTTTGCTCTGACTTTTTGACTTCAGATGATTCTGTGCTGAGATACAGTGTCCACCGCAAAGCCTTTTTAAAAGGCATCCTCGAAAATGCTCCGTCACCGGATCATTTTTCAATCTTTTTCTACGAAAAAATTGCTAAATGTTCTTTTAACAATGCTTTGTATAATGCAAAAAATTTGAATACATTTGTTTGAACGATAGCTCTAGGAAAAAATCGTGAAAGTGGTGTTTTTTTTTACCCGTTAGACCCTACCCCCCCCTTAAGTATTTAAATACTATAAAATCTTTCTATAAAATTATTATTCTTCACAAAATTCTATTATAAGATGATGATTTTCAAATAATATTTCTAACCACTCTGAAGCAAAAAAAAACAAATCTGAGTTTTTGACGAAAATAAAAAAAAATAAGCACAAATCAAAATTCACATATCTGTTAAATAGGAACTAGAAAATTGAGAGATGAGATGAAGGATATGCAAAAAATAAGTCGAATTTCAAAAAAAAAAAAAAAAAAATCAAAAAGTTGTATTCGTCAACACTGAAATTTCTATGGCAACGCTTGTTATTTCGGCAACACTTTCCAAAACAAAGTTGAGATTCATAAGAATCGTTAAATCACGACACTGTTGTTGTTGGTAAGATGAGCACAGATTTGCAAGGCTGATGCTCAGATTGTTTAGAAATGGTTCCGGCTCCGGTAATCAAGACCGAGATGCTGTAAAAGCGCAGATTGTTAAAGCTTCTGCTGCTGATTGTTTGTTTTGATTTGGCCTTCCGGTGGAAATAAAAAAAGGAATTGGCCAAAGAAGTGCACATTTTTGAGGCAGCTATTGCTGATTGTT
The DNA here is from genome assembly GCF_029784155.1 of Uranotaenia lowii. NCBI lineage: Eukaryota > Metazoa > Arthropoda > Insecta > Diptera > Culicidae > Uranotaenia > Uranotaenia lowii. Next base: position 29,671,329 of record NC_073691.1, on the reverse strand, counting down.
TGATTTGATTTGGCCTACCGGTGGAAAAAGGCCGATTGACTTAGGAAGCTTAGATTTTTAATGCTGCTGCTACTGATTGTTTGTTTTGGTTTGGCTATCCGGTTGAAAAATACATAATTGGCTTAGGAAGCGTAGAATTTCAAGACTGCTGCTGCTGATTGTTTGTGTTTACATGGCCTTCCGGTGGAAAATGATGGAATGGCTTAGGAAGCGCAGATTTTTAAGGCAGCTATTGATGATTGTTTATTTTAATTTGGTATTCCGGTGGAAAAAATAGGAATTGGCATTGGAAATGCAGATTATTAAGGCTGCTGCCACTGATTGTTTGTTTTGATTTCGCCTTCCGGTGGGAAAGGATGAAACGGCTTAGGAAGCGCAGATTTAGAAAGCTGCTGCTGCTGATTGTTCGGTTTATCATGGCCTTATGTTGCAAAAGGCGGTATTGTCTTAGTATACGATGATTTTGAGGACTGTTGCTGCTGAATGATTTTTTTGGTTTGGCTTTCCGGTGGAAAAGACGATATTGGCTTTGGAAGCAGATTTTTAAAGCAGCTTTTGCTGATTGTTTGTTTTCATTTGGCCTTCCGGTGGTAAAAGACGGAATAGGTCTAGGAAGCGTAGATTTTCCTAAGTTGCTGCTACTGATTGTTTATTTTGATTTGGCCTTCCGGTGAAAGAGGACGGACTGGCTTAGGAAGCGCAGATTTTGTAAGCTGCTGCTGTTGTTGTTAAAGACTTGTCCGCGACGAACGCACCCAGCAGAAACGAGTGATTTCCAACACACGACGCCCATGTCCTGCAACGACGTCCGGAGCACTCACGAGAGGAGAAGAGTGTCACACAGACGCGATAGTACCGAGCGGAGAGAGCGAGGAGCCTGCTCTCGCTGGAACCAAGACTATGCGCGACGCGCCTAGCGGTTTCTAGGCGTTTCCATCTGGCGCAAGCACGTGGTCCTGTGCTTATACGATTGAAAAATCAATCGTATATAATTCGTTACTTACAGTTTATACATTAAAAGTAAAAATGGATTTGACCTTAGTTTATTATGCATTTGTTTCGTATTTTATATTTTTATTTGAAATTTTGTTTAGACAGTATTGTCTATTGATTGCATTGAGAACATCTCATGTGATGTGCTCAATAAAACTAATCGACAATTCACAACGCAGACTCCGTTCGATTTTGGCAACACGCCCAATCATTTTGTTAAAAAAAAAATAAAAACCAAAATCGTTGCCAAAATCGAAAGTTGCCTAAATCAAACAGGTTTTTTCAAAATTTTTTTTTCAACTTATTACTACAAAAAATAAAAACTTTTATCATAAACGTAGTTTTTAGTCAATTTCCGACCTTTTTCAGTCAATTTTATCACGTTGTTAATGCTATCAGCATAAAGTTGCCAGATTTTTTCCCGAACGTAGGCTAAATCTGGAAAATTCTAACTTGATTTAATTTCAACATGTTCAACCCTAAATCCGGGCTATATCCAGGTATATTTGGACAAAATCCAGGAATTTGCAAAAAAAATCAAGAACCAAAAACCTTTAAAACAATATTTTATTTTTCATCGAAACTTAACAGCAAATTTAAATCGTATGTGAGGCTTCCAAAAAATCGTTTATGATTATTTTGTAACATTTGCTCAAAAAAAATTGTTTATTGATTTAAAAAAAATTAATGACTCAATTTGAACTTTTGGTTTGATTTTGCAAATAAAGTGAATAAAGCCAGGCTAAATTCGTGCAATTTTCAACGAAATTCGGGCATCCGGGCCGGACGGCACTTTTCCCAAATTTTGTTTCAAATATTCGGACAAAACATGGTAAAACCGGGTATGTGGTAAACTTAATTTAGCTTAATTTGCCTGATTTTTTCTACACGTATCCGGGCCAAATTAATCCGGGCTACTTGATCTAAAAACCTGCCACAATCCGGGCATTCAATTTCAAAATTTTCGATCAAATATTTGGGCAATATCCGGGAAAATTTGGTCAAAACCCAGGAATTTCTTTAAACAAATCAATAAAAAAAAACCTTGAAAAAATATTTTTTTCATCAAACATCATCAGCAGTTTTTAAATCGTGTTATTGGATCTCTATTGATTATTTTTATAAAACTTGCTTAAAAAAATATCGTTAAGGATGCGTTTATAAAAAACAACACAATTTTTTTTTAGTTTGGTTTTGGCGAATAAAATAAATAAATTCTGAAAAAATCAGGGCTTTTTCCAAGGCAATAATGTATTAATTATGCTCCCTGATTAGGTATTAAATATCTTTGCAATCCCGGATAAAAGCGAGCAATCTGGCAGGTTTAATTTAGCACTTTGAAACATAATCTGCCGGATTATTTTTGATGTTTTACTTGAATGTTTCATCTGAAAATGCTTAAAACATTCATATAACATTGAAAATTTCAAAAAACGATTTATCTACATGTTTTTTTCTTGTTATACAAAGACCCCGTTTGATTTTGGCAACATACGTACAAAAGTTTTCGTTTTTGGCAACATCCGCAATAAACGGTTTTTTAATCACTTTTATGTTTTTAATTTTGATATCAAATCAATATAAATTATTGTAAAACGTAATATTAGCATGATTTTTTTTTTATTTTGCCCTAATTATTTTAATTGTAAACAGTAAAAAAATGAATTTTTCCATGTTTTACTGCTTAAAACTTATATAATTGAGCCAAATCAAAAAAAAAATCTGTGCTAATATTATGTTTTACATCAATTTTGATTAATTTGAAATAAAAATCAAACATTAAAAAGTTACAAAAAACCGTTCAATTTTGGGAGCATAAGACTTTGGCTACATAAATTTTACGGGCGTGTTAGCGAAAACAAATGGGGTCTGTATTTACTCTTTTATCAGTGGTGTTTGCTTGTTATTTTTAAAATTTCAATTAATCTCCTTTTTGCATAATTTTAACAACTGTTGCTTTCTGTCTTTTTTTGTTATTAGTTATTTAAATTTAGTCAATTAAGAGTCCACTTTAGAATATTCCATAAAGGGCTGCTCAAGTCCCTAAATATAAAATAAGCATAGATTGGATGAGATACTTCTTCAGGCTTAAATACAACTGCGGATTGAGACTTCGTGTAAAAAATGATGATTACACAGGGCAATTAAATTCACATTTTAAAAACAGAGGAACAAAAATTTGAGAGCTTATTTTGAATAATTTATGGGTTCAGGCTTCAATTTTTGAGATAACTTTTGAAAATAGGTTAAAATTCATGAAATGAATTTGTGCATGATTTTGGCGAAACTTTGAAATATCAATAATTGTCCTTATCAAGAAATCACATTTCTAATCTTTATCAAATTTTTTAAATTTAAAATTCAAGATGTTTTTGCGAATTTTTTAAACTAATGCTTTGATTGGAAAGGAAGAAAAGAAATGTAAATTAAAATGAATGATATATTACAACCATTCCTATTTTTCCAACAATTTTTAATCATGGCTAGTTTTTAACCTGATCTGACATTCATTTCTGAAATCATATTTATTTTTTCAGTCTGGTGTAATATTTTATGTATTCTTTTTCTGTGCCTTAATTCTTATGCCCGAAGGTTTATTCCAAATTTTGATTAACATTATTTTAAAAGTTTTTCGGAAATGTGCTTTCAAATAAAAAAAAAACGAGACTTCTTAGAATCTATTTTTAAGTGATTTATAGTTCAGAATAAGAAACATTATTTTGAATAATTTATCAATGACTTACCGGAAATAGCATTGATTTGAAACGTTCATTCTGATTGGTTTTGAAAATTTTGATTTATTTTATCATTAAAATTTACAATTTTTTCCCAGTTTGTATGATAATCATAAGAAAATGGTGTTAGAAATCGATTTATTTATTTATTGTGTATTTTTTGTTATTTAATATTGTTGACTAAATTTGAATTTCGAAAGACCCCCACCCTAACCCCCATATACGGGTCAATCACACGGGCCTGGTAGTGGTACTTTTTTTGTTGGCTGATGAGGTAACTGGAGTGTCCATTTCCCGGTCATTTTTGCGTTCCCGGGAATCGGGAAATCTGACGATCCTTTTTTCGGGAATTTTCGGGATCCCGGAAAAATTGAACATGAAGATTTTAAAACTCTACTGCATACAAATCCTCATCTATATGGTATTTTCCAATTTGTATTGAAAAATGTTTTCTAACTTTGCTAATGCTTCAAACAAATCTTTTAGCCCAAGACCCAAAAACTAAGTACTTTAAGCGACAAACTAGGCTTATTTCTACAAAATAAGGAAATAATTGAGAAAGATTTTTCTCTAGCGATAGATGTCGGTTGGCTAGACTTCATTTCGGGTAATCAAATCTTGTAAATTTTCGAACAAGTATAATTTTTGTTTTTGCTTTTTCAAAATCTGTCATTTCTTTGCCAATGAATTTGCTACTAGATTCTTTGTCTTTGTCGACTATAGATTCTTCGTTTTTTTTACTTTAAACTAAGTTGTTGAACGAAAAAACTTTTTTTTTATCAAATTCAATGTATAAACCAGTCTTTTGAAAAATGAAAATGTTTGAATCTAAACCACATGTCGAGTAAGAACTATCATATTCCTTGCTCGATGTGATCCGTTTTTCCAATTTATATCATGTACATTTTTAGCAATTCAGCATATTTTATTGGCTTAGAGAATCCCCGGAATATTCTAGCGTTTCGCAGGATTCGTTATTTCCCGAAAATTTTAACTACCGGGAACTTCCTGTCGGGAAATCCCGGGTAGGACACTCTACATTGATTATCATTGATTTTCAAGAACGTTGTGAAGTTAAGTTCAGAAGTAAAAAAAAACCTACGAATTTCTGATTTGATACGGAAATAAAGTCCTATTGAAAAAAAACTTTTGAATTTCACTTTCACTTACTGCTGCCATCAACCTGCTGCTAAGGTTTGTTATATTTCTGGTAAGATTAATGAATAAGTAGTTTTTGAAAAATAGGTCAACGTTTTTAATCAATGAAGCCATCAAAAAACGATTAAAAATTTTAAAATGTACACTGATGTTAAATCGCTCAATAAATTTTACACACTTTTCCCTACAAGTTTTTGTGGGAGCAACAGCAAAAACTATCTCTTCTTGAGGCAGTGTTGTGCTTCATTCAACGATACTTTGCTCTCTGCCAGCATGATTTGTTTCGCTGCTTGGACTAGCCCCTAAAAACTGAACATTCAAAAAGGAAACACCTCTCACCCCATCAGAAAATCGCAGCACAATACACCACGTGGAAGAAAAATCGTCTTCGATAACGTATTTTTATATTCCTCTCTCCCTCTCATACTTAGCTGAGAGTTACTTTCCATTCAATAGTGCACTTTTCCCATAACAGGAGTTTAATTTTGCTCATCTTAGAATGAAGTTTTTCTTCAATTTTCGCGAAGATCGGAGAGCATCTTCTCAGTTAGCGAGAGAAAAAAAAATCGTTTCCTCCCCTCCCACCTAAAGCTTTGCCTTTTATTTTTTTAGCTCCTTCGCAGTGCAACTTTTCCCAACTAAGAAGCAGTTTTTTGTGGTATGTGTGCAGAAGACTATCCATCAACGAAAGAAAAACTTCTCAAGAAAGCTCGCCCACCCCATAGCACATCTCCTTAGCTTTTGTGGAACCACTCTCGCCAATATGTTGTGGCCATCCATTTCTGGTTCAGAGTAGTGGTAAAAATAAAAGAAATCTGAGTTGGTACATAGAAAAGCTCAACGTGGGAGAGGAAAGACACAGAGAAAAAAGGAAAAGAAAAAAAAAACGGAAACGTCTTACCCTTTTCTCGAGGTTTTCGGGCTTGGTCGCTTCGGTCGGTTTTTGTGGTTTTTCTCCCGTTTGCTGTTGCCCTCTCGCTCACTCGCTCGCTCGTTTGTCTTCGTCCCACACAATATAGAAAAAAAAACCAGCAGTCGCTCTCTGGAAGATGGCTCCATCTTTTATTATAACGACCCCCCTTGTTGCCGACGGTTGCCCCTTGATTGGATTTTTCTTGGCGTCTGTTTTGGACTCTTGCTGGCCGAAGCAGAGGGTGAGGATGGCTGTTGGTGGTTGTGTGGTTATATTGCTGCTGTTGATAGTATTCTTAAGATGGAGGTCCTCAACTTTATAGCCAAATCGACTTCTGAACAAACTTGGATCCTACAAAGTCCGGCCTGACAGACAGACAGCGCGGAGGCAAATGTGCGTGTGTGGGCTTGCATCTTGGTTTCTTGGAGTCCCCGGGAGTCTTCGTTTGCCTGTTTTTGTTGTTAAGAGTTTTGCGTCGTACTAAGAAATTGTCTGGAGGTGGAAGCCATGGACGTGCAGGTTTAGTTTTGTTCACCATTGCAATTGTAAATAAAACTAATATTTTGAGAAGATCTTGTGATATGGCTCAGTTTTTATTTAAAAGTTTTAAAAGAACCTTCCAAAGGTTTTTCATGAACTCAATACTGTTACGAAAAACTTATTTCCCTTGAATATTCACAAGTTGCAATATATGGATGACATGAAGGCCTTTTTATTATCCGGCTTACAAAAAAATTCATCAAATTCTGAGACGGCATTTTTTTGGGAAATTGATTTTTGGTTTTTCAAAAGCACTTTTCTCAGTGTAGGATTTCAAAAAAAAAAAAAAACAAAAAAAATTAAATGAACCACAGAATGTGTAGAATTGTGTAGAATTTGCCCTTTTCAAATGTTAGTCTAGATAATTTTTGGAAGAACTAAGAATGCCAAGTTGCTTCACTCGGTAAGATCTACATATCCACAAAGTTTTATTGAATTCTGGAAGGGTCGGATTTGGCGTGAAATCCGTCTATTGACGACTTCAACCTGCCTGGACTGTAATGGTATTTCGTTCGCAGGTCCAGCGAAATCCACCTCTAGTTTGATTTCCGACAAGCTCAGCACAGCAACTCTCCGCCAAATTAACAGCGTCGACAATGAGTACGGTCGTTTGCTCGATCTCTGTTTTGTTACCGAAGGATCCCTGTCAGGTATGATTGAACTAGCTCCCGTGCCTCTGGTTAAGCTTGTTCCTCATCACCAGGCACCGCTGCTTTCGTTTGAAATTTCTAAAGCTGTGATTCTCGCGACTAAACGCCGATTTAGTCGCTATCTCACAAACGCATGACGCCATCTAGGGGAGGAGCGGGCTATATGCGCCTATTAAGCAGAACACTGATTTCATCAAATATCACATCGGATATGTGTAGAAAAACTATATACACGTGTGCAGGCGTCTGTTTTCTATACATTGGAGTAATTTTTATGTTAAAATTTTCTTCCGATTCCGAGAAAACAATTTTATGATAAGTGTTGTCTAAAATGCATAACCTCAAACCGTGCGGGCTAAATGCGCCTATTTATGTTTTGAAGAAAATTTCTGTTTTTTGGGCAATATATTCGTATAATTTCACTGAAACTGCTAGAAAGTAATAAATTCCGTATGACAAAGCTGAAGTTTTATAAAAATCTATGTATATTATAAATTTATGGAATAAAACAAAAGTTAGGGTTGCCATTACTATGGAGGCAATGCATCCATGAGAAAAACAGTATCAAATCTGTTTTAGATCTTCAATTCCCTCTTAAGATGTTATTAAGAGCTTAGATTTGAAGGTTCAATGATGAAAATCATTTATTTATTCTATTTAACCTGTTATTTTAGGATGGAGGCATTTTACAAAAATGATGGGGGCATACAAAAACACTCTATTATTCCACTATATAATCATCATTAAACCTCCACAAAAGCTGAAATATGTTTTATTTCTTAAGTTCATTTGAGTAAGAAACAAAATCCATCCTAGTTTTTGTTTTAAGCTTCTTTACGTATAATTTTTAAAAGTCGAAATATTACATCAAAATGTATCAAAACCTTGTATGATTTTTTTAAATTTTTTGAGTTTGTAAATTCATAAAACTCTTTCATGTCTTATGTTCTTAGCGTATCACCCTCAAAGTGCAATGGTCAGATAAGCTGTCTAGTCAGCCATTTCATCAAACAGCCGTAGGGTCATTTAACTCGATAGGCCCATTTAGGAAACCTTTCCCCTACTTGCATTCTGAACTCGAATCTTCTCATCCAAACGCCGCTGATATGAAGTTTTCTCATATCATCAACAACATCATCGATCGTCACACACCAAAACGCTCAGCAGCTACTAACTTACGTGCTCCCTGGGTCACGGAAGACAAATGAAAGCACTAAGGAACAAAGCAAGAAAGCTTTGCGAGAGGATCTCAAACATTCGTCATCTACACCCTATAGGCAGCGATACCACAAAAAAATCTGTATCATAAGTGTGTCCTATTCTCGCCCATAAGAGTCCCAATGTAACAAAAAGAGATACACGGATGATACAGATCAAAATGTGACATCGTTGCCTATAGGTCCTTATCTATAGGTGGGGACAACCTAAAACTTTAGTATTAGTTCGTTGTATCCATCCAACGCGACGCCATCACGGAGTCAAGTAAGAGGCGTCCAAATGTAGCCATAGATACATATTAGGAGGAATGTTTGGGACGCAAATTATGTTGTTTATTATTAAGAACTCATAGCGTCGCCGTAGTAGGCATCAGGAAGAAAAGTGTAAATAAAAGGGTGCTTTGATAGTGATTTTTCAAATAACATGAAACGTTGCATGTCGTCGATGAACAGCGACTTCAACGTCGAGACGCTCATAAACGTTGGTGACGAAGCAACCAAAACATTGAAAAAACCGATTCTCATTCTCGTCTTGTCCCCACCTTTAGATAAACCACATAGATCTACAACCAACCTGTCTGCGCCTTTCGATAAAGAAAAACACGAAATAGTCATCGTCAAACTAGATCGTGTCGGTATTTGCGGCTCTTAACTGGAATGGTTCCATAGCAATCTTATTGTACGAACCAATGGAATACCTCAAGGGTGCCACCTAGGAGCGATAATATTCCTGATCTACTTCTACGACGTGCTGTAGCTTCTCGATGGACTAAAACTTGCGCCTATCAACAGCCCCGAGAAAATGTCAACGACTTGCAGAACCAGTTTAACATCCTCGCCACCTGGTGTAATGTCAATTACTTTCCTTTAAATCGCAACCAATGAACGTCGCTTTCGTTTTAACGCAAGCGGCTCCCGCTATCGGCTGATTACACTGGGTGACAGCCAAAAAATAGTCTGGGGTTTCTCAGTTGATTTAGACTAATTTTTGTGTCCTGAGGTAGAATATCACATTGATTTTGCTGTATCAGGTCAACTTTTTGAGATACAGATAATAGGGGTTTTGAGTTCAATCTATGTAATTATAAAATTAACTTATTAACAAAATTAACAAAATTTATTATCTGAAAGTAGGCTACATGTTTCTATTACTATTTCAGGTTATTAATATGGCTTCTGCTCGACATTCATGCATGAATAAGCCTGACGTTTTCTGCTACATCTGCGGAGAATACACGCTGGCAGCGGACAGGAAGAACATCACAGGCTTTGTGAAGAGCGCCTACCAGGCTTACTTTACAGTCAAGCTGGGTGACCAAGATAAGTCCTGGGCACCGCACAAGGTGTGCAAGACGTGCGTGGAATACCTCCGGCGGTGGACGAAGGGCACGAAAACTTCACTGAAGTTCGGGATACCGATGGTTTGGAGGGAGCCGTCTGACCATGCATCGTATTGTTACTTCTGCGCAATCAATACTACTGGTATCAACCGGAAGAATCGGCACAGCCTCCAGTACCCCGACCTTCCATCTGCCCGCCGTCCAGTTGCTCACTGCGAAGAAATTCCTGTACCATCGTTCACAGAGCTTCCTCACAGCGACGACGAGGCCATCGTCGCCACCACTACCAGTACAGACGAGGGAGGATATGCAGAAGAGTATGAAGCACGAGATGGTCCGCAGCCCTTTTCACAATGTGAGCTTAATGATCTTGTTCGGGATCTCAGCTTGTCAAAGACTTCCTCCGAGCTGTTGGCCTCCAGACTCAAAGAGATAAATCTACTTGGCGAGGACGCGCGTATCACTTACTTTCGTAGAAGGCATGAGGACTACATTGGCTACTTCTGCCAGGAGGAAGACCTAGTGTTCTGCCGAGATGTCACCGGTCTTCTTGTTAAACTCGGGGCTCCTCACTACGATCCGAGAGAATGGCGACTGTTTATTGACAGCTGTAAGCGCTCTTTGAAGTGTGTGCTCCGCCACAACGGGAACCAGTTCGCCTCAATCCCTCTTGCGCACTCCACAACTCTTGTATAGAAATATGAAGCAGTGAAGTACGTGCTCGACAAAATCCAATATGAGCAGCACCAATGGATCATCTGTGTCGATTTCAAGATGGTGAACTTTCTACTTGGTCAACAGTCCGGGTTCACGAATTACCCATGCTTTATATGTATGTGGGACAGTCGAGACAGAGCCCACCACTATGTTAAGAAAGAGTGGCCGGCACGAGAGCAGTTAGTACCTGGGGCGAGAAACATCATAAACGAACCTCTTGTTGACCGGGAGAAGATATTGATCCCACCACTACACATGAAGCTAGGGTTAATGAAACAGTTCACGCGCGCCCTGGACAAGGATGGGAAATGCTTCAACTACCTGTGCAAAGCCTTTCCTCGACTGACCATTGAGAAGCTGAAGGCAGGCATTTTCGATGGCCCACAGATACGGCAGCTGATGAAGGACGCAGAGTTTGAAAACTCCATGAACACACTAGAGCGCGCTGCGTGGAAATCGTTTGTGTAGGTGGTGATCAACTTCCTGGGGAACACGAAGGCAGCAAACCACGCCACACTCGTCAGCAGCATGATAGAGGCCTTCCAAAAACTGGGGTGTTTGATGAGTATAAAGATGCACTTCTTGTTCTCACATATGGAGAAGTTTCCTGAAAACCTAGGGGCGATGAGCGACGAGCAGGGAGAAAGGTTCCATCAAGACATGCGCCAAATGGAGGAGAGGTACCAGGGGAGGTGGGACGCACTCATGATGGCGGACTACTGCTGGTCGCTGAAGAGAACCAACCCAGCAGCTGCTCACAAACGGGAATCGAAGAAACGGCGATTTATGCCGTAAACTCTAAACTTTTGTGTCTCGTTACGCTCATTCTTATGCTAATATTATGCTAATATGCTTATCAAATTTCTTAGATTAAATAAAAACTGATAGAATTTGCATATGTTGACTTTTATTTCTTAAGAAAAACCGAGAAAATCGTCAGGGGTTTCTCAGCTGAGGAATCGCATAAATTTGTTTTTCGGCGAAAAATCGACTTTTAAAAATTTATGTATGCTAATATCCTGACCTGATTGAACAAAACCATGGCCATTTTCAGACTCAGGGCGTCAATATTAGTCTAATTCAGTTGGAAACCCTGGACTATTTTCAAAAAATCTTTTTTTGTTACTCAGTGTTATTTTCTTGAACATGAGGCACTTGCATGAGTTGAGCATGTGGAAGACCTTGGTGTGATCCTGGACAAAACTTCCAGATGCCTGAGTCTTCTATTCCGCATGACACAAGATTTTAAGGATATTTATTGTCTTTACTGCAGTTTGATTCGATCGACCATCGAAAATGCCTCGGCTGTTTGGTGCCCTTACTACCAAAATGGCTCGAAGCGTATTGGAACGTAACTCTGCGCACGACCTCGAGGCTTGAGAAATTGTGATCTTCAGTTCTTTGCTCCTCTCTGACAGAACAACTACGTAGCTAATACAGCGTTTATTTACATTTATTTATTGGTGGATATATGGGCTGAGTCCGTCATCCCGGCTATATTAAAATTATCTTACACACAGTTGTCTTCTTAACAATAAAATGTAAAGATTTTTGATTATAGATAAACTTAAATTGAAATCAAAGACACTGTTAACACTGTTTATTTCCCTCATGAACCTAAGGGCTGGCTCGTTGCGACTGTAGTTTGTTCGGCGATTCTCAGGAACGTAAGGTCTTCGTCTTCTTAAGACCACATTGTTGGTGTTAGCTGTCAATCGTGAGCGTAGAATTGTTGAGATTGCCAAACCACGTTCAACTTTCATAAAGAACATCAGATCATTTATGCGATGTCGGTTCTCTAATAAATCCAGATCCAAAAGGTAACAGATGTGTTCGTAATCTGGCAAATTTTCTCTCCAGACTATATTCCTGACAGCGAATCTCACAAAGCGTTTCTGTACTCCTTCCAGTCTGCTTGCAGTGTCGGACAATAGAACAGGACCACAGCTCAATCCAAAACAGAAAGTGATAAAACTTTGAGAAAAAAATTTCCATTTAAGTGCATCAAACCATTTACAAATTGTAAATTCCATTCTTCGAAGGTATAAAAATCATCCGTTGTTAAAACAATTGTCCTTTATTTAAAAATGCGTTTTAAGCATACTTACTGACTAAAATAACGCGACATAAAATAGGACCACTTTAGAATTCATGGTAAAAAAAATAAAAAAAAAGAAAATTCATAACGTGATCGATTTGCAGGGTTAGTACTTGGTGGTATAACCCATATTACGCATCACTTCTCGTACCCGGTTCGATATCGACTCCACCAGCTTTTGGCACGTTCTCACCAGGATAGCGTACCACACCACCTGGATTCTCTCCCACAGCTGCTGATTGTTTTTTGATTTTTCGGTGTACACCTTACGTTTAACTATTTCCCATAGGTTCTTTATGGTATTGAGATCAGGGGACTGTGCTGGCCACTCCATAACGTCTACCTTATTATCATGGAACCACTTTTTAACCGTTTTAGCGGTGTGTTTGGGGTCGTTGTCCTGCTGGAACTGCCACTTTAGGGGCATCTTCCACTCGGCATGTGGCAGCATTACTTCCCGAAGTATCTGGACGTAGAGATGCTGGTCCTTAATCCGGTCGATCCAGTACAAGGGACCCACCCCGTACCAAGAAAAGCACCCCCACACCATGATGCTACCTCCTCCATGTTTGAATGTTTTATTTGTATACTGGAGCATATACGCACAGCCGAGTGGGCGATGGACCCAACTCTTTCCGTCCGAGCCGATGAAGATCACTTTGGTCTCATCCGACCACAGCACATTTCTCCATAGTTTCTCCTTTTCCAGACCGACCCAATCGAAGTGGTCCTTCGCATACTTCAGCCACGCCTTCAAGTGCTTCGGCGTTACCATCGGCACCTTCCGGGAACTTTTTCCTCCTAGTCTAGTCCCTTCTCCGCCAACCGTCGCTGAACCGTCCGGGATCTCACAGATAAGTTCAGCTCGTCTCTGATCTGCTTGGACGCTTTGAAAGGGTCCTCTTGCGAGGCCCGCTTGATTGCCGAATCGTCCTTCGGCGTCGTTTTGCGGGGGCGGCCGGTCAGTTCCCGTTTGCGTTGAAAACGAAAGTTTTCGACCTTCCTAAGTAGTCGGCAATCTCGCGTTGGCTTTCGCCAGACTTGTACAGATTCCGGATGATCGCTCGCTGGACCTCCGTGCAGTGCTGTGCCCGACCTATCGCTTTTTCGCTGAAAACAGAGTAAGAGGAAGGAAATATTTATTTTTTGTTTGTTTTCATGATTAACATGATTAATTTTATGGGAAATACTTACCAGGACACGAAAATGGACAAACAACACCGAAAACAACACTTTTTCTTCAAATCTAGAGCGCTGAAAATGCCGGAACAGCCGAACCGATGAGCTGGTCTTAAATATTTTAGGACGCGACTTTTTTCACCCTCTGGCAGCTTTCTGGTCGAGTAGAACATACGGGTTGCTTTGACTGTAACAAACGTGCAGTATACAAAGTTGGTATACTACAATAAGAGCATGCCGCTAGGTGTCGCATTTTATTATATTTGAATTGGCAGTTTAAAGGTGATTTGAATATTTTGCATTAGAGCGGTCCTATTCTATTGTCCGACACTGTATATGGACATTGTACATTGGCCTCCAGACTATACTCGCGAAATCGAATCTAGATCTTACCAAACTGACATACAGGCTTTTCATAGTGTATGGATCTTCCAATTCCCCAGCAAAGCGCCGCACTACACCGAAAAGTGCAAGTCCATCCGATACCAAGTTATTAATGTGGTCTCTGAAACTTAATCCAGAATCCAAAGTGACACCTAAGTCCAATACGCTGGTAACTCTTTGAATGTCATCGTCGCCGAGAGAGTCCTGAACAGGATTGGAGTATCACTTCGTATTACTATTAGCTCAACGAAATCGTTGAGCATTTGGAGATATTCACTTTTAGCTTGCATCCGTCTACAAAGTTTCTTAGTTTGAATCGTTCTATTCGTCCCAATTGTTCAAACCGTCCGAACCGTTCGAACATTCCAAACCTTTAAAACCGCCGTTCGAACCGTCTGAAACGTCCGACCCGTCCGAACCGTTCAAACCGTTCGAACCTTTTGAACGGTTTCTACGGTTTGGACGGTCAGTTGAAATGGGAACTGTTTTGTTTTAGGACAATCCTTTCAAAAAGCACGACTCTGTCCATAGGTTTGTCTTTTTTTCATCACTCTTCTGCCACAAAAAAATTGACTTGCATTTCTAGAACCGACGAAATGGCAATGTGAAAATCAATTTCAGGGTCGTTTTTGGGTCGTAATAACGACTCATGATGGCCTGTAATAAAGAGAGTACGACTTTCTGCACTAGAGCAAAAACGACGAATTGATTTACGTTTCCAACGTTTCGATCCTTATTGGATCTTCTTCAGGGACTAAAATAGTATTTATTTAGTAAGTTCTGCTGATTATAATTTATGCTTTCTTACCGAAAAGATGCCGTTTTTAGTGAGTGTCGACTCGGCTGGTCGTGTATAGCTGTCTTTTGATCTGTTCCGAATAATTTAATTTAATTCGTGTTTTTAGATATAAGGTGTAGTGTATCGACTTACTGCGTATAGATGTTTGCGGATAGAAATCCGTTTGTCTAGTGATTTTGGGATTAATTTTTCACAGCATCGAACTTTTAGCACAGTCTTCACTTTTCACTTATTTTGTTTTGATCAAAAATCAATTGTTGTGTATGTGTGTTGATGGTGTAGTTTTTTTGTCCCACTTCCATCTGTACCGTTGAGCCGTCAACACGTACGCCGGAGCATCGTATTGTTGCTGTGTACCTGCAGGAACATTTTACATTATTTATTTTTTCCTTACCTGTATTTCAATCAGCACTTTTCAGTGCTAAAATTATTTTCATTTTCTTTTATTCATATTTTCTCTTTTCTTTCCAGCATGGGGAAGTCTTCGGCCGGCTCAAGGGCCGGAAGAAAACGGATTGCTGAACCTAATCCAGGGCCATCTGCCAAAAAAGTTGAAATTTCCAATTCATTCGATGTCCTTCATAACATCGGTGATGAGGAAATATTCATATTTAATTCTGATAAGAGTACTAAGAAACCTTCTTCTTCTTCTTATACTCTTAAAAACGAAAAGATTCCACCAATAACGGTCACGATTCCTGACTTCAATGCCTTTCGAAAAGAAATCGTCACTTCCGTCAAGGATGTGAAGATTTCTTTTCAGATCGGTCGAAGGGGAACTGCTCGTATATTGGCGGAATCTTTTAATGATTTTCAAAAAATTTTAACTTATTTGAATAATAAAAAACACCAATTTTTTACGTACGACACTAGAAGTGATCGTCCTTTTAAAGTTGTACTTCGGGGTCTCACCGGCGATCAGACACCGGATGAGATCACAACTGAATTAAATTCTTTGTTAGGTTTTTCTCCAATTCAAGTAATTCAAATGAGGAAAAGAACCAACACGAATAATACCAGTGGTGTTGGTTTTGCTCCTGAACTTTATTTGATCCATTTTAAAAAGGATCAGGTTAATAATTTAAAAATTCTGGAAAAGGCTCGTCTTATGTTTCATTGTCGAGTAAAATTTGAACCTTTTCGTAAATCTACTACCAATTTTTTACAAAATATTACGCAATGTCGTCGTTGTCAAGCTTTTTGTCACGGCACTAAAAATTGTAGAATGAATGCCAGATGCATGTTTTGCGGCTCATTCGATCATGAAAAATCTAAATGCCTTTTTGGTGGTGATAAGCCAAAAACAGAATTTTTTAAGTGTGCGAATTGCGCAGGTAATCATTCCTCGAATTCTCTAGACTGTCCCATCAGGGCAAAAATTATTGCTTCTAGGAAAAATCCCAAAGTTTCCAGAAAAGTTTCTTCTCCTCCTTCCTCTTTTTCGTCTTCACATGTCGGGCCGGCAAACAACCTGCCTGTTCGCATTCAGCCTCGGTCTACATTGGAATCACGGCTGGGTAATACCCGAAGTGATTTTAATGTTACCTGTGCTGAATCTGCGCCACAGACTCGTTGTTTATCGTTCTCAGAGGTGGTTGAAAATGGGATTCCCTCTTCAGGTTTAACTAATAAAAATGGGAAAAAACCAAGTCTCAACGTTCATGCGAAGGCTTGGGAAAATCCCCGAAATTCAAATACTTGTTCTTCTCCTTCATTTTCTGATCCTAACAATTTTGTTGATTTGGGTGAGATTACTGAGGGAAAATTAAAATTTTTGCATCAAAATTTAATGGAAATGATGCAACTTATGTTGAAAGCAAATTCAATGTTTGAAGCTTTTCAAACTTCTTTTAATTATGCTAACAAAATTATTATGACTTTACGATTCCCTCATGGATCCAAATAGATGTTTAAATATTATGAATTGGAACGCTAGATCTTTGCTGGCTAACCAAGACGAGTTCTTTTTATTTTTGAAAACTCAAAACATACATATTGCTGCCATCACTGAAACTTTTTTAAAGCCAGACAATAACTTGAAAAGCAATGCTTTCTTTAAAATTTTACGGAATGATCGACTTGATCGACAAGGTGGGGGTGTAGCTATTGTCATCAATAGTCGTCTCAAATTTAGACTTCTTCCTTCTTTCAATACAAAAGTCTTAGAAACAATTGGAATTGAATTAGAAACTTCTATGGGGAAAATTATAATTGTTTCCGCATACTTGCCTTTTCTATGCAGCGGTGAACAGAAAAATTTTTTGAAGGGAGATTTACAAAAACTCACCAGAAATAAATCTAAATTTTTTATTATTGGTGACTTAAATGCAAAACACCGATCTTGGAATAATATTTCATCAAATTCAAATGGGAATATTTTGTTTAATGACTGCTCTGCAGGTTATTATACTGTTGAATATCCTAATGGGCATACTTGTTTTTCTTCAATTAGAAATCCCTCCACAATTGATTTGGTTCTAACGGATTTAGGCGAGCATTGTAGCCAATTAGTTACTCATGCGGACCTCGATTCAGACCACCTTCCAGTAACATTTTCTTTATCCCAAAGTCCCATTGAAAACCCTTTAAAATCAACTTTTAATTTTCAAAAGGCTAACTGGGAGCGATATATGAATTTTATTGAACGTAATTTAGATGTTAACGTTCCACTGAATTCAATAGAAGATATTGATTTGGCTATAGAAAATTTGACAACTTCAATAGTCAATGCTAAAGCCGCTTCAATACCTAAAGTTAAACATAAATTTAATCAACCTTTAATTGATGATGATCTTCAGTTTTTGATACGACTGAAAAACATTCGTCGACGCCAATATCAACGTACTAGGGATCCTTATTTAAAATTTATTTATTGCGACCTTCAAAAAGAGATCAAACGTCGTTTAAATTTCATTCGTAATGAAAATTTTGCTAAAGCAGTAGAGGACATAAAACCCTACTCAAAGCCATTTTGGAAATTAACTAAAATTCTGAAAAAGCCCCAGAAGCCAATTCCTACTTTGAAAGATGGGGATAAACTTCTTTTAACTAACTCAGAAAAAGCTCAAAAATTAGCCCAACAATTTGAGTCTGCTCATGATTTTAATTTAAACGTTGTTAGTCCTATTGACGCTCAAATTTCCCTAGAATTTGATGATATTCTTTCAAAGCAAAATGTGTTTGAAAGTTCTTGTGAGACAAATATTGATGAACTTAAATTGATTTTCAAAAAATTTAAAAATATGAAAGCTCCGGGGGAAGATGGGATTTTCTATATTCTTATTAAAAAGTTGCCTGAAAGCACTTTAAATTTTTTAGTTAAAATCTTCAACAAATGTTTTCACTTGGCTTATTTTCCCAATAAATGGAAAAATGCCAAAGTAACTCCAATTTTGAAACCTGGAAAAAGTGCTTCAGAGCCATCAAGTTATCGACCAATTAGTTTGCTTTCTTCTTTAAGTAAACTATTTGAGAGAGTTATTTTGAATAGAATGATGATTCACATTAATCAGAATTCTATTTTCCCTGATGAACAATTTGGTTTTCGTCATGGACATTCTACTACACATCAACTTTTGAGTGTAACTAATATGATTAACGCTAGCAAATCTGAAGGTTATTCAACTGGTGTTGCTCTTCTTGATATTGAAAAAGCTTTTGACAGTGTTTGGCACAAAGGTTTAGTAGCTAAATTAGCTCGATTTGATTTTCCTGTATATCTCACCAAAATTATTCAAAATTATTTGACTAGCCGAACCTTACAAGTAAGCTATCAAAATTCATGCTCTGAAAGGACTCCCATTAGAGCTGGGGTCCCTCAGGGCAGTATACTTGGGCCAATTTTATACAATATTTTTACTTCTGATCTTCCTGATGTACCAGAAGGAAAAGGTAGAAGATTATTTGCTGATGATACTTTGCTTTCAGCCAAAGGTCGAAATTTACGGGTGGTACGCAGTAGATTGCAACAAAATTTAAATTCCTTTTTGAATTACTTGAAAATGTGGAAAATTTCTCCTAACGCTTCCAAAACTCAACTTATTTTATTTCCCCATAAGCCAAGAGCAAATTTTTTAAAACCTAACGAAAATCATTCCATAACTTTTAATGGGGTTTCATTAGAATGGTCTGATCACGTGAAGTACTTGGGGCTCACACTTGATCGGAATCTTACTTTTAAAAATCACATTGAAGATATTCAATCTAAATGTAATAAATACACTAAATCTCTTTATTCTCTCATCAACAGGAAATCCAGGTTGTATCTGCGAAACAAGATGTTAATCTACAAACAGGTCTTTCGACCAGCGATAATGTATGCAGTTCCGATTTGGTCTAGCTGCTGCGCGACGAGGAAGAAAGCCATCCAGAGGATTCAGAACAAGGTTCTGAAAATGATTTTGCGGCTTCCACCTTGGCACAGCACCGAAGATCTTCATCGGATTGCAGGCATAGAATCGATCGAAGAGATGGCCAACAAAATCATCTCCAACTTCAGAGGCAAATCGATGCAGTCTTCCATCGCAGAGATTCGTTCTCTTTACAATTAAGTTAGTTTATAGGATTTAGGATTAAGTTTATACATCTTTTTTTTTTTTTGCTTAACAGGATATTCTCCTATAAATCAAATTATTTATTGCTAAAGCAAATTTAAATCAAATAAACAATGTTTAAAATTAACTGTATCAAAGAGTTGAACTGATCATAATTGATCTGAACACTTTAATTTAACTTTAATAATGTAACTTAAATGTAATGATTAAAAGACTAATAGAGACATATTAAAAAAAAAAAAAAAAAGTGTAGTTTTTTTGTCTGTAGATATTTACAAAAGACAGCTACACACGACCAGCCGAGTCGACACTCACTAAAAAACGGCATCTTTTCGGTAAGAAAGCATAAATTATTATCAGCAGAACTAACAAAATTAATACTATTTTAGTCCCTGAAGAAGATCCAATAAGGATCAAAACGTTGGAAACGTAAATCAATAAGTCGTTTTTGCTAAAAACAAGACTGCAAGCCGAAAAAACTCCCCGAAAAAACATATTTCCAGTCGAATTTTTCTACCACAAAAAAAGAGTAGTTATGTAGAAATAAGTGTCTAGCGACTGCATTATTTATCGGGCTATTAGAGCTAAGCCAGCCATAAGGCAACACTACCATACCTTGGTAGAGCCATCTTACTGCCAACAGCAGATTCCCAATTCTTATTCAAACAGTTACTTTCATTATTATTTCAAGCATGGATGTGTATAAATATGTTGAGAAAATAATGGTTTTATTTTCTATAAGAACTACTATCAATAAATTTCATAACAGAAGTTAGTTTCTTAGCAGGACGCCTATGAATTTCTTCATTCCTTGCAAAGCCACATTAGACGCTGAATTTTTGCTGATTTTTCTCGCTTAGTGGTCGCGCCATAGCTGGTGGGGGTTATTGGTCTACCAAAGCTCTCCACCACGATAAGAGTTGGGAGCTTTTCTCAGGTCTGGAGGACGGCTGGTGGAATGAGGATTGATTGGGCGGTAAGAAAAGGTGTGGATTTTTACCTCAAACTGTAGAAGAAGGGGGTACACGAGCCCGAGTCTCAGTCAATGTGGTGAACCAAAGAAGCGACCACTGACGACGACGACGACGAAGACGACGATGTGGCTGCAAAAATGTACTTCTTTAGTGGTTTGGCTCAGTGAAGACTCCGCCCTTAAATTTTTTACGTTCCCGGGATGTTTTTTTTTCTTCTGTCTCTTCTTATCGGTTCCATTGGCGGTGGGTGGAAGGTTTTCGGGAAAGGGTTATCTATCTACAAAGCCTTTCGACGGTCTCGGCGGATGAAGGTACTTCCTTGAAAGATAACGGGTGAGTGTATGTGGGGGAAGATTCCCTGAAAAATTTATTTCTCGCTCATGTTTGGGTTTGGTTCTGTTGGTTTACCGAGAGTTGGTCCGCCGTACTCGGTCGATCTATGTATGGTTTCTGGTTGACAGTGTGGCAGTACCAGATGGTTGGAACGAGACAGAGCCCAACTTTTTTACCTCACTTACTCCTATCTGGGAAATCGGAAGAAGTATGGTTGAGATTTTGTGGCCTAAATTGGGGCGTGGGTGAAGGACCTCCAATGCCACTCGAGCCCAGGACCATGAGTGTGTGTGTCAGAGTGTTTCTGATAGTGCCACACACGAAAAAGGGTCCACAAATCGGAAAGAGAAGCTGAAGTTAAGGACTTTTTTTTCTATATTTCCTCTTCTATATATTGGATGAGAAATTTTTCCACAGAGCCTTGGCCGCAAAATTTTCCCACAAGACACTCGTTTTCATTTGAGGCTTGCCCTGTGGCTGGGCTGAGCATCTTGCTTCTTGAAATTTTTCTTGGTTGGTGGTTGTTGCTAGCTTTCTACGTTTTATTTCCTCCGGTTTATGTATTTTACAGTAGAAATATTCATAGGGTCTCGTTATTTCCGAGCTAGTAATGCAGAAGCTGGAACTTTGTTGTTGGTTTTGAAACAGATGGCGATTCTGTTAATAAAAATTCAAATCAGATTCAAATTGTGGCGAATTCTTATGAGCTTATCGAGATTGAAATAAAACCGAGATTGGCTTTTGGTGCTGACATAGTTTTTCAAGGCTTATGATCAAAAGAAATCAGGGGATAAAAATATTAAAAAAATCCACATTTCCAGTCAACGTTAGATTTTAACCTTAGAATACAAGCTTCAAAACTTTTCATAAATTTAAAATTATGAGTGCAGTTAAAAATAATATAGGTATGTACCTCTAGATTTAAAATTGGGCTTCAAACTTTCGCAAGAAAGCACAAGAAAATGTGTTGATAATTTTTCTTAAACTGAAGCCAAAATCATGACTCAAACCTTCAAATTGTTGCAAACAACGTTTAAGTTTTCCTTGATTTCACTCCCACTCCCATTTTTTATCCCATCATTCATAAAGACTTAAACTCCATAGAGTTTTTATTCATCATATTCATTAAGATTTTAATGGTTCTGTCATTTTTCCGCCACTCAAGTGGTGGCATTCCTCGGTAAAACGCCAACGCTGTGGGGGGGGGGGGGGGGGGGGGTATTTCCAGCATGTCTTATGTACTACTGAGGACTCTTGAGATATTAAAAAAAGACTAAAAAGAGCCAAGGGAAAAAGAGCTAAAGACAACCACCAGCAAGTTCCTACTCTTGCACTTGTGCCGGAGAAAAACCACGCGGTTGGTTTCCGTGGGTGGATTTTTCTTTTTCCCGTTGTTTCTGAGATTGAGAAGGAGCCTATTCAAAAAATAAAAATAAGAGAGAGTTGGGGTGGTTTCTTCGATAAACTTGACAAGAGAGTCATAAAAATGAGCAGACAAGAAGTTTTGCGATTTTTTGTGTACAGTCGTCGAATGTTATGTGTTGGTGAGGAATGAGAGAAACTTCGGGTACAGTTGTGTTGGAGTATCATTGTGTGAATGTACCTGATCCTAGCTTCCAACTTTTAGCTTTAGTAGCGAAGTTTTGATACTTTTTCAACCACTAACATGAATGAAACCGATTTTTAGAACATTTATTAAATGTAAATTTTAAAACCATTGCTCGCAATGGCAAAGATAATTTAATTTTTTTGTCCATTTTAAAAACTGTGATTTGAAAAAAATATATGAACTTTCAAATTTATATTTTTAATGTGCAATTGTTACACTGATTTTTAAGTTGTTTGACTGAATCAAAGCAATCGAAAGATTCCTTTTAATTCAACCACGGTAAATGAAAAGTTCCTTAAAAGTTGTTTGAGCAAATCTTAGCTTGCAATTATAAGTGTCCATTTTCAAATCATTTCAGAGATTTTGTAGAAAAAATGTCATTTATCAGAGTGTATGTAAATTAGGATGGTCCAAAATTTTACTATGTTTGGAATTTTGAAGGCTCAAGCTTCAAATGATAGCTTTGGGTGTAAGAAACAAACTTTTGTAAGGCAGCGACTCAGAAAAATGTTGTTTAGAGGTCGCACTGATTCAATTTTTGGAAAAAGGGCATTTTTTCGAAATTTTGACCTTATAACATTTTCATATCTTGAAAAAGTATCGAACATGTGTCTTTAATATTTTTAATTTTTTTTTATAATGTGAGTTTTGAACTAAAAATATATTGGGACTGTTTTGGACTCTCAATTTGTATGTATGATTTTTTAAATTTCGCAATACTATGAATTTTTGTAAAACAAAAAGTTACAATTCACTAAAAAGTGTACTTTTTTATTAAAATTTTCAATCAACATTGAAAAGAAGTGAAGAAAGTGTATAGCTATAACTTGTCGTTTAAAAGTTATTCAAGTTTTTCCGAGTGAAAAAGTCACAAATTTCAAACTTTTGCTAAGAATTGTTTCATATTATGATGTGTATGAGTTTCGAGCAATCTAAACTTCTGATATCAAACTTTTTCATCCTTTTATCGATCCTTGAATCAGCAGAAACAACCATGACTAATTTCTAGATTTTTATTTTACATTTATTTAGTGATTGTAGCCATAACACATTCACTAAACCGTCACCCAAGTATGGGTAACACGACCTTCAATCAATAAAAAATCCAGAAACTTGGAATGGTTTTTTCTGGTGATTTAAGGATCAATAAAAGGATGATAATATTTGATATCAGGAGTTTATTTGGTTCTTAGATTGCTCGAAACTCATCCACATCATAGTATAAAGCAATTCTTAGCAAAAATTTGAAAATTTTGACTTTATTCAGCAGTGAAACTTAAAATACTTTGAAACGACAAGTCATAACTATACACTTTCTTCTGCAAAGTTGCACATCTTAACTACGCGTCTTTTGAATTCAATGTTGATGAAATATCTTAATTCAAAGTACACTTTTTTGTTCATTTTAATCATTTTTTTTTTTCAAAAATTCATAGTATTTCGTAATTTAAAAATCATACATACAAATTGAGAGTAACTTGGCGTAATCCCGAATATTGCTTTCTCTTCCTGATTTCTGCGAGCCTGTGATTTTCTTCTTTCTTTCTTTCAAAACTTGTAAGCATCTTGAAAAATTAAAGGCTTGCGTCCTTAATTTTTGTTTTCAACGATGCATCTGATACTTATTGAATGCATTGCAGATACCACTACGGCCAGGCCAACCATGTGATGAATACCGCAATAGATACAGCATCAAGGGGAAGAATGAAGCGTGAAGTTCCCTGCCGAACGCTACATGTGTATTTTCTATACAAGTATGATTTGAGAATAGATTGTTAAAATGATCACAACTTAAGAAACTAAAATAATGAATTGATTTTACCAAAACCTGCCAAATCTTGACGCGGATACAAACATGTTATGTTTTTGATGCCATCCGGAACCCCTTTTCCAGCTATGATGGCATTTCCTGTGGACTTCAGCAAACTTCAAAATTTTGTTGTCTTCAGCTTCTCCGTAGTGATATCAACTTAATTTTACCACTAAATTCAATGAATCTTCAAACACAATTGTATTCACAAAATACCTTACCAAGGTCTCAAGGATGAGATTTTTCTTAACTTTTACTGAATCCGAACATTTTCTAAAGGCACTTGTGCAATTCCAACTCATAGACTTCACATGAACGATTTCCTTAGTGAACTTTAAGGACTTTAACTGTATTAGGTTGTTATTTTTCTATCAAATTATAATAAAAATTGCGGAGCTGAAAAACAAAAAAACGCGTTTAGACGCCTACTGTTCGATTCTTACAAAGCTGTGATTTTTTGTGATTTTACTCAAAAATTCCGTGGTGGTTTTCTGTGATGTTTTTCCATTAGTTTCAATGAATAGTCATGGAAATTTGCCTAAAATTATGTGAAATTATAGCTTTAACTGTAATTTCAGCAACCTAGCTGTGAGTATTCCAGGAAAGCAATATTGTTTCAGATAATTTCTGAAAACCAATGGAAGCTCATTTTAACAGGCATTTCTTGACAGATGCGTTCACAGAATTCAGGAATAAAAGATGAAATATAGCGAGTCACGTAATGCGACTCGCAGAATATAGCTCCATAAAAAATATAAAAATATTGACGGGCAATTTGAAAGACTTAAAAAAGTAAGTGTGAAATACAGGATAAAGGCTCGAACAAATACAAATTTTTTCTTTTGTCCTCCCTTCGAAATTTCCAAAAAAAAACCAAAGGGGAGAATAAATAAAAATTGAAGTATTTTCTGTTAATTTCGAAAAAAATAATGCATTCGAAAGATTACGAGATTGAAAAACAAATTTTGGAGGATGGAAGCTTTTTCACCTTTTGAATTTTTGATTTTATTGATTTTTTTAATAAAAAAAATACTTGATGTATAGGTTTTGTGCAATGATATAGCATGAATTTTTTTTACATACGAGTTTCCGTGCAATTTCTTTCAATTTCTTCCATTTTATTAGATTTTCGCATTAATTTTTATTGCCCCCCACCTCTTGTTCCGGCCTTAATTAATAATAATTTATTGGTTTTTTTTCATATGAATTTTATTTTTGGAATTTATTGAATGATGTCATTTTACTGTTAATTTTATTTTTTTGACTTTTGTTATGAAACATTGGAGCTATTAAAAGGTTGCCAGAATTCTTTCAGCAGTAAAATCGTGGCTTTTTTATCTAAAAACCTGAAAAAATTTGAAAAAAAAATGTCGACCAAAAATCCAGGCAATATCCGGGTAAATTTGGTCAAAGCCCAGGAATTGCTCTACACAAATCAAGAGAAAAAAAACTTTTAAATTTTTTTCATAAGCAGTTATATAATCATATTTAAACCTTTCAAAAACTTTTCATGATTATTTTCATAAAACTTGCTCAAAAAATTTCGACACATACAAAAAATATATATACAACACAATTGTTTTTTTGTTTGTTTGTTGTGGCAAATAAAGTGAATAAACCCAGGCAAACCGTACTTTTGTCAAATTTTGTTTCATATATCTGGGCAAATCCGGATAAAACCTCGCAATCTGCAAACCTAAAGTATCTGTAAATTTTTTTGACACCTCAACAAAATATACTGTCATTGTTTTGAATATTAATGACAAAACTTAACTTTATCGAATCAAAGCAATCAAAAGATTCCTTGACTTTGGTTGCAAAATAATATGACTGGAATGTCTTTGAAAAGTCGACTAACATAAAACTTTTTGAAATACAGTGAGCGAAATAAGAATAGTTTTACCACTATTTGTTTTGCTTGTTAAAATATGAATGATTGAAAATCAAGAAAATTTTCTTTTACAGTTTGTTCTGAATTGTGTAACGCATAAATAAAGCATAAGTTTACTGTTTTTGGACGTTGCCATTGGGGTTGAGGACCAAAAATGTGAAAAAAGGGTGCGAAATAAGAATAGTACCACTTGAGTTTTTCAACAAAAACAAGATTTTTTTTTTAAATACTGTGTGAGGGTGAATAATGATGCTTCTATGAATTATTTGAATAGATAACTGCATTTTTAGAAGTTTTCTAGAATTGCGATACCTCTGAAAACCTTTGGAATTCTGGAAAACTCCTTAAAATGCAGTTATCTTTTCAAGTAATTCGTAGAAGCATTATTATTCACATTAACCCAGTTAATTTTTTACAATTATCTTGTTTTTTTTGGAAAACTCAAGTAGTACTATTCTTATTTCGCACCCTTTTTTCAAATTTTTGGTCCTCAACGCAAATTACTACGCCCGAAAAAGGTAAACTTATGCTTGATTTATCCGTTAAACAATTCAGAACTAACTGTTGACGAAAATGTTCGTGATTTTCAATCATTCATATTTTAACAAGCAAAACATATACTGGTGCGATTCTGTTTTAATGTTTGCTATTGCTCTAAGTTTATTGCATCGTTTGTTCCATATATTTACAGTCTCCTTAATAAGAGGAGGGAAATTCAAATTTGGTACGAGAGCTTTTCCAAGCCATTTACTTCTTCTTCTAGCAAAGTACCGTTGAACCCTAACAGATCTGGATTGGGACGATGATTTTTCTTTGTAATGCGCATAACAACAGGTTCTTGGGGGGCAATTTTATTACCTGAAGGTTTTGACCAGTTTTAAATTTTCTTAAGAGTCTTATGATTTTTTTCGCAAAGTATTTCTATTTTTCCCAGACTTATACAAAGAAATGTCATCTGCAAAAACCAAAGCTTTTACATCACGAGGAATGTAGTTAAAAACTAGCAATTTTCTAGAATTTTAGTGTCTGAAATGCAAACTCCAATGATGATTTTAAAAGTTCGATCTTCCAGAACTTTTTTAATAAATCGAAGCATGTTCCACCTATCTACCAATATTTCAGTTGTTTAAGAATCATGAAACACCAAGTTACATCGTACGCCTTAGATATATTAAAAAAACAGCATCTGTTTTTTTGATTTTTCCTAAAATACTCTTTTCTGTCACCTACCAAAGTGTGTATTTGTTCAATTAACTTTCTTCGGTGTAATTCTGATGCTAGATGAGAAGATTTCCTTTGAGGGACAAGCGTTCAAAGAGATTGGCCTTATATTTCTGGGGTCAGTTTGTTTTTCTTCGGTTTTTCGGATAGCAACTAAAGAGACTCCTTCCAAATACTAGGAAAACATCCTTCCTTCCAGAATCGATTCGTGAAGAAAAGTGTGTTTAGCGGGATAAGGTAAGTTGTTAGAGCATGGAGTAATTTATGTCCTAAGCCAACAACTTTTCCTTTTGACTTTATCTAAAGCGAACATTAGTTATTGAATTTAAAAATGAATAGTTATACAATTCTTTCCCTGCAAAGTTACAGGTAAAGGGTGATACGGTCAAAATTTGGTCAATATCAACTTGACGTATTTCTTTCAATTTTGCATTCAAAAAACCTGAACACCCCTCATTTTGAAGGTGTGTGTGTGTGTAGAATGTTGCTTCTATTTTGATTTTGGAATTCACTCTTCAGTTGTCAAAATGCCGTCCAAGGAAGAAGAGCAGCGTATCAAAATTTTGCTCGCACATCGCGAAAATCCGAGCTACTCGCACACAAAGCTGGCTAAATCGCTAAAAGTTGCCAAATCAACCGTTACAAATGTAATTAAAATGTTTGGGGAACGTTTGTCGACAGCCAGGAAGTCTGGATCGGGGGGAAATCGAAAACCGGAAGCCGCTGAGACGACAAAGAGAGTTGCCGGTAGTTTCAAGCGAAACCCTAACCTCTCTCTCCGAGATGCCGCAAATAAGCTGGGTGTATCGTCTACAACCGTGCATCGAGCCAAAAACCGAGCTGGACTATCGATTTACAAGTGACTCCAAATCGCGATGATAAACAAAATACGACGGCCAAAGCGTGATCCCGGAGGCTGTACACGACGATGCTGACGAAGTTTGACTGCGTGGTAATCGACGACGAAACCTACGTCAAAGCCGACTACAAGCAGCTTCCGGGACAGGAGTTTTACACGAAAAAAGAAAGGGGAAAGGTAGCAGATATTTTCAAGCACATGAAACTTTCAAAGTTCACGAAGAAATATCTGGTTTGGCAAGCCATCTGTACCTGTGGCTTAAAAAGCAGCATTTTCATAGCTTCCGGGACTGTCAACCAAAAAATTCACGTGAAAGAGTGTTTGAACAAACGTCTGCTGTCTTTCCTGAAGAAACACGGTTGTTCCGTACTGTTTTAGCCGGATTTAGCATCTTGCCATTACGGTAAAAAGGTCATGGAGTGGTACGCCGCCAACAACGTGCAGGTGGTTCCCAAGGACAAGAACCCTCCCAACACGCCAGAGCTCCGCCCAATTGAGAAATACTGGGCTATTGTCAAGCGGAACCTAACGAAGACCAAAAAAACTGCTAAGGACGAGCAGCAGTTCATGGAAAACTGGCTTTCTGCGGCGAAGAAGGTGGACAAGGTGTCTGTACAAAATCTGATGACAGGGGATAAGCGTAAGGTCCGCCAATTCGGATTTAGAAAAGCGGAAGCCTAACTGAATATTTTTCCTGAATTTTATACTAATTAAACTTGAAAAAAGCAATTTAATTTGAATTTTTAAATAAACGATTTCACCGATTAACACGCGTTTTCCTTTGACCAAATTTTGACCGTATCGCCCTTTAATAGTTGTTTCTTGTTTATTTAAAAAATCAATCATCTTTGTCATATGCAGCATTGCTAGAAGGAAATGCGAAGGATTTTCCCATATTTCACTTGATAATGTATCGGTATTAAAAGAAAAAGTAGATAAATGTTTCCCAGGATTCTTTTTTTGCCCTCCAAATTATTTCTAGGGACGCAGATCTATGCTGCTTTTTTTTAATTTTCTAACAACAAAGGGTAATTGGGGTGATCGTGATCGATTTTTTGAACTGCTCGTAATACTTTTCGTTTTCGTTTAATCGCGGAATAAACATTATCGGAACACCAGGGAGCTTTTTTCTTGAGAGAGATTTCAGTAGTTTGAGGGATAGATTTTTTGCGGCTTCAAAAATGACGCTAATTATTTCCACAATGGATGCTATACTACATGCTGGAATATTTTCATCTACTTCTTTTCCAAATGCGCCCAGTCAGCTGCTTTAGTGATCCAATGACTACGCCTACATGAAAGCGTAGTTGATCTACAGGATTTAGAAGTCTCTATCAATCGGAGTCGCGACTTTTACGTGAACTCGTGAATACCATTTTCGATGTTTACTCAATAGTTTTTGCAATTTTTCTTTCTCTTCTTTGCCTGACTTAAAAAAAAATATTTTGAAGATTTGACTGTGCAGTCAATTTTGCTTACATATTTTGGTGATTTTGATTATTTATTTATTACTAGCTGATCCCATACGAACTCCGTTTCGCTTTCAACTTGGAATATGCCATGAACAGTTTGTATGAAAGTCAATTGCCAGACATTTTCCAGATGCACTTCCGAATGCATTGTTAAGTAATAAATGCAAAAATATTGGACGATCACTTTGTCTGTCGTCTGCTACTGAATTTGAAATCAGGAATCAATTGACCGTGCCAAAAAACCACGTGTATAAATTTCGACTTAATCATTGCATAACAACGCAGTTATTGCCAAAAAGCTAAAACCTTTTCGGAGGCTCTTATACAATCTTTGATAACTGAAATCGATTGCCCTTCAGTCAAAACTCCCATGTGCAATTTTTCAATGCAATCCATTGTATAATAACGTCAATATTGCTAAAAAAAGTGAAAAAATAATTTATATGGACGACCCCTTTCGTCGACCCCTGGCAAAACATTTGACATCTGAAATCGAGTGCCCGTTCCTTGAAAACTATCGTGTGCAAATTTTCATCCCAATCCGATGTATAATAACGACGATATTGCAAATATATTGAAAGTTTTATATGGACGATCCCCTTTGTCGACCCCTTACACTGTATTGAATACCTGAAATGCATTGCTCATCTCTCAAAACCCTCGTGTACCAATTTTCGCCTGAATCCTATGTATACTAACGACAATATCGCATCAACAGAGAATAGTTAATATGGACGACCCCTCTGGCCGACCCCTGATTTTAGTTTGGATAAGTGAAATCAGTTGTTTGTCCCTAATAGCTCCTATGTGCAAATTTTCACCCCAATCCGATGTATAAAAACGTGAATATCACTAAGATACTGAAAATTGAATATGGACGTCCCCTTTTGCCGGCCCCTTAAAATGAATTTGATACTTCAAGTCGATTGCACCTCACTCAGAACTATCGTGTACAAATTTTCATCTGAATACGATGTATAATAACGTCAATATCGCAAAAACAGCGAACAGTTAATATAGACGACCCCTTTGGCTGATCCCCTACACAAAATTTGACACCTGAAATCGATTGCTCGTCTTTCAAAACATTCATGTGCAAATTTTCAACACGATCCGACAAAAAGTAACGTCAATATCGCGAAAACAATATTTGTCTTGTTTGGACGACCCCCTTCAGAAGGGGTCATCCGAAAATCTAAAAACATTTTTCATCATTCCCGGTCCTAATGAGCATCCATGCCAAATTTCAGCTCTCAGGCTCTTAAGACGGCTGAGTCTATAGAGGACAAACAAACAAACAAACAAACAAACAAACAAACATACAGAAATTGTTTTTTATATACATAGATTTATTTTTACTTTCCATTATTGAGAAGATTAACGTTTGGGACAGAAGATACTGCACTCCTGACGCCTCTGTCAGCTCATCCGTCTGCAAGGGAAGCTTTTATTGGGTAGCTAACAACAAAGAAACCCCACCAAGACGGTCGCCAAACTTTTCTCCAGCTCGTGCAAGAAACGGAAAAATCCGCATCAATGTTGTTGTGTATTTTTTGCGTCACATCGCGAGAGAGTATCTTACAAAAAGAAAATCGGGGAAAAAAGAATAACGGAAGCTTTTTCGAAGGGAAGCCAGGCTTCTTTCTGAGATGGTGCGGGTGTATGCGTTTCTCAAATTCTCTCCCGGAAAAATAAAAACTCCGAGGCAAGATTTTTCCTTGCGGTTGATGGTGGTAGTCGTACCTACTTATTGTTGAGCTGATGGGTCGTGGGTGGGTGGATTCGACGGGAATTTTGGTGGTTGTTTACTGCCAGTTTTTTGCTGCACTCGCTCTCCGTTGCTGCAGTTCGCTCTCATATCGCCGATTGGTGGTGGTGGTTCGGGGCAAGTGTATCTACCAAGAAATCTCACCCCCTAGTCGTTCGGTATGTTTGACTGGCTGGCTGGCTGGAGACTTTGTTGGCAACCCAGAATCACCAGAACTTGGCGGTCGGCGGTTGTCGGTAAAAATAAGAACACCATCGGGTTTAGCGAGAGCAGCAAGAGCAGGAAAAAAAAGAAAAGCACTTCGCCACTAGATACAACCACATATCAGGACGAACCGCCAGCAGGCCTGCAAGTCGGAAACGAATTCTCCTCCTGGTCGTGGCGTGGCCACCCGAAGACGAGGTCGCGGGCAAAGACGGTGCTAGGACGATGGCAGGACGATGCTGGCGGTGGAGGAAGAAGAGGTTTTTTACCCGAGCCCACAAAGCTTTGGTTGCGTTTTGTGGGGTTCGGTTGGCTTGGTGTCTCTTCTGGTATCTCACTCATCATCATCATCATCGGCGGTCGTCTTGGTCTTGGTCTTGGTTTGAGGCTTTCGGTTTCTCGAAGTTCTCCAGGCCACCGCGCGGCAGCCAGCCAACCCAACAACGTCGAAACACATAAGAACTGCCGTTGTTGGTGAACCACGAAACGTGGTCGGAGATTCCGTCGCGGCTCGCGCCTTCTAGCTATCCACCATTCATTCGAAGTGGATGGGACAACCCGCCGCAGACCGCATCGGACAGTATCGGACCGCGCGTCATCGTCGGAGGCGTCGTCGTCGTCGTAGTCGTCGGAAATTCCTCTGAACTCCGCCGTCCTTAACGGAACGTTCCCGGGTTACGGCTGCTGGTTGCCGTCGGTTTTCTTGTGACAAGATCTCGGACCTTCTATTTTGGATACCTACTGTACACAACTCCGGGACATCGATCATGGAAGGATTTGAAGAATTGTAATCAACGATCGAAAAGTGATATAATCTAGTGTTTAGTGAAACGTGATTCTTTTATGTGCTAGAAAAATTCAATTTTTTTTAAAGTACTTCAGATGTATAACTGAATCATTTGGAATATTTTGTGGTATAATGCTGTGAATCTTTAAGCTGATTTATCAAACAACACCCAAATGTTACAAAACAGTGATCATGGAATACTTCCAAAAATTTTATTTAAAGCTCTCCTCTTCGAACGATCTGGGATAACTTTGAGGTTCCTGTCGAACAAACGTTTTGCTTGAAATGGAAACCAAAAAATTATTGGTATTTTTTTATTCTTCAAAGGCACGTTTGGAAGCGCGAGTTTATACATTTGGCGATAAATTCTCATGTTAACCTTATCCAGCAAAATCGTTGAAAAAACTTAAAATTTCAAAGCTACTCAAAATAAAATTCGTTTTCTGAACAACAACTTAAAATGAGTTGTCCAGAGAACATTTAAATGGTAGGAAAAATCTCGTCCTATTTGTGTCAAATGTTCTGCTGGATGAGCATTTTTTCAGATTAAAAAATATCTGCCCTGAAAAAACATGTCAAAGAAAAATCCTGTTAAGATTTTTTCTCTATATTATTGTGTTAGAGTTTGAAATCGGCAATAAACGTCTAATGGAAACCAATGAGTTTTTTTTGTATGTTTTTATTTGGAAAAAGCTCTATCTGCATGTATATGTTGGTTATTCACCATGGGTGCGCCGATTCACCGCAATTTCAGCCTAAGTATGTGCTAAAATAAATACTTGCCTAAAAGATTGAAATTTTCGAATTTCTTAGCTTCGATTTTTTTTCCGAAATTAAGTCCGAATACTTATAAAAAAGTGCAAATGGTATTTCTAATTAAGACGATTCCATATTTAATTATCGCTAATAATTAAACTATATTAATTTGAAAAATTATCCGAAGAACCTGCAGTGTATTTATTAAAGAATGCAGACACATTTATCACTCTGTTGACTAGTTTTAGAATAATCTGATCCAAGTTCATAGCTGACTCACTCAAATTTCTAGCACATGGGTGGCATTCAATATATTTTCGTATCTTATAGAATAAGGTTGCCAGTTCTTTTTAAATCATGTTTTTGAGCCGGTCAAACACGGGCTAATTTATCTACAACGCAAACTTTGAATTGCTGAAAACCAGCAAAGTTTTGCTGGTTTTCGTCCCGCGCTGGTTTTGCAGCAAAATTTCCGGCAATATAAATTGCTGGAAACAATCAACCAACTCCACTGCTGGAAAGTCAGCAAGCTTCAGTGTTGGAAACCAGCATTCTCAATTGCTGGAAATCAGCAATTTTATACGAAAATAATTTTATTCTTTGGATTCTCATTTGATTCCCAATTCCAATAACTATATTCAACACTTATAATATTCTTACTAGCTACGATTAATTCGAATCGTGTTTATTGTTGTTTCTACAGTGACGCATTTATTAAAATTTAATATTAAAATAAAATTATAGCCTAAGGTTGTCAGAATTTTTTCAGCACGTATCCCGGCTGGACAAATGTTGGCAATTTTATATAAAAACCTGGCAAAATTCGGGCATTTGATATCAAAATTGTCCGGGCGAAATCCGGGCAAATTTAGTGAAAACCCAGAAATTTCTCAACAAAAATCAAGAAAAAAAATATAAAAAAAAAATGTCATCAAAATTTATCGACCGATTTGAAATCGTATTTAAAGCCTCCGAAAACCTTTCATGATTATTTTTATAAAACTTGATTGAAAAGTTTCGTTTAAGAGGCAAAAAAACAAAAAATTGAATAAAAAAATAACAAATTCTATAAAATTTGTAATTTTTTTGTTCCATATACTAATCAAAGTGAATTAGGCCGGGGATTTTTCAATAAAATCCGGGCAATTGGGCCGGGCCGGACTGTTTCCAAATTTTATATTGAATATCCTGGTAAACCCGGATAAAATCGGGCAATCTGGCAACCTTATTATAGCCGCCTGTGGAGTAGACGCTGTGCACTTTGTCCCCAACAAATTCCTCTTCTTTTGGTGATTGTGACATCACTAGAATATGGAGGAAAACAAAGGTTAACTATATTTGAACAAAATGATTCGTCTAAAAGAAATTTACATCACAACACTGTCACATTCATTTTTGCAAAGACATAGAATCTTCACAAGAAGCGAACAAAAAACGAAAACAACAAAAAAAACAGATGTTTGACAGATCGATTGCTGGCTTTCCAGCAATGTAGATCAAGTGCTGGAAAAATCAGCAAGAAGGAAAATGTTTGCTGGTTTCTGGAAGTAATTTGGGTTGGTGAACGTTTCCAGCAATCCGGGCATTTGATTTTAAAATTGTCGACCAAAATCCGGGCCAATTTGGTCGAAACTTAGGAATTACCTCATCAAAAATCAAGGAAAAATATTTTGAAAACATTTTTTTAATTAAAACTTATCAGCTGATTAAAAAAATTATTCAAGGCTTCAAAAAACTTTTCCTGATTATTTTTATGAAACTCATAAATTTTTGAGTTGGAAGCATAAATAAACAACAAAATTTGTTTTTTTTTATATTTGATTTTAGAATGAAAATGAACCCGGTCAAATTCCAGGGTTTTCCAATGAAAATCGGGAAACTGGGCCGTAAATTTTGCAAATATCTACGAAGATAGAGATGATTGAAATTCAAATTTGGTAGATTATTTACTTATATGATATATTTTTTTAGGTCATCAAAAAACCAAAAAACTTATTGGAAAAACTATCAAACACAAAAAAAAATTCTTCCAGACACCAGAGGAGAAAAGCTGTTCAGTTATTTCAATTAAATCGATTTCACAAATGGAATTGAAACAAATATTACACAAAAAAGAACTCGCATCATAAATGGAATATAGAAAATAATATCAACAAACTTATTGAAAAAAGGACAAGCCAAAGGCTGAAAGTCTATGTAATAATGTCATTTAAAAAATATTCTAGTACCTACCTACACACATTTGAAATCCTTAGTTCGAAATTTGCAAACTGAATAAAGCATTGGAATCCGTTTAAAGTTTGAAGTTAATTTTTACATCAATAAGATTTATCAACATTTATAAACATCTCTTAACTATTGAAATCAACTAAGACACTCTGATTGGGTTTTTTTTAAACCATTGATCGACTTTTTCTAAAAGTCACGAAAAATGTTGACTTCTGGAAAAAAATTAAAAGAGCTTTTTTTGTTTGTTTTTTTACAATTTGGTGATAATTGAGAATTTCGAAGAAATTTAAAAAAAAAATTAATCAATACGAGTTTAAACCTTTTTTAAAGCAAAATTTGATACGTTCAGCGATCTTCAATAAAGATGACAAGAATATTTGAATTGTCAATAGCATAAACCCTGAAACGTCCTTCAGTAATTTACAAGAAAAGTTTCTTTTACCTAATCAGTTCTCTTAAGTTTATGAATTTTCCTTCCATTTTTTTTCAAACATTGTATCTCTGAAACAATAATAACAATAATTAAAAGATACAACATGAGTTTTTGTTTCGTATAAAGGTTTGTTAGTGCACTTCCTTAGAATAATTGATTCCACTAATTTTGAACAATTTAAACATAAAATCGACAAAACAAGAGAAGATTGAAAAATTTACTGAATGATGCGAGTTCCAAACGTTCAACTATAATCGAATTATGATTTAGATTTAAAAATAATTTAGTTATTTAAATTTGTTAGTTTAAAGATCGTGGTTTCTAACAACTAATTTTGTGTTTGTGGCGAATGGAAAAAAATCATTTTTGTGTAAGATCAGTCTATAAAAGTTGATGATCAAAAACAGTTAACACACAATTTAAATGAACATTGATTGTTGAGCAAGTAATCTACCTTAATTGAAAATACGTTTCGGATTTTGCGTTAGTTTTGGAGTTAAGAGATATTTCACTTCACAAATGTATAATTTCAAATAAAAACACAAAAAATAGCAATCCTTCATTTTTGTTACTGAAGATTTCAATTTGATGAACATTTTTGCTGAGCACCCTCGAAAATAAGACCGGATATTTTTTCTAAGCATTCCCTCAAAATTCAAATATTTAACCTAATGAAGGATAACATATTTAAAACAATTTGTTTAACCTTTTTCGCAGAAAACAACGCTATTCGAAGTTCTCTAGCAATTTTGTTCTTAAATTTTCATCTCTCAGGGGTTGTGACCTATTTTTTTCTGACATTTTTGTTCCTACATTAAATTAAAAAAAATAATCAAAAATATTATTTTTTAATATTACACTGAGGTTTTTGAGAGAAAATATTCTAAGACTCTTTCAAAGGAAAACACTTAGAATCTTTTTGTATTTGGGAAAATCTAAGCTCTGAGACTAAGAACGTGATACATGAGATCTGAGACCTGAGACCTGAGACTTGAGACCTGAGACATGAGACATGAGACCTGAGACAAGAGACCTGAGACTTGAGACCTGAAATATGAGACTCGAGATCTGAGACATGAGACATGACACATGAGACCTGAGACTTGAGACCTGAGACCTGAGACTTGAGACCTGAGACATGAGACATGAGACCTGAGACTTGAGACCTGAAATATGAGCACGATATCTGATTCATGAGACATGAGACCTGAGACATGAAACACCTGAGACACCTCAGACATGAGACATGAGACATGAGACATGAGACATGAGACATGAGACATGAGACATGAGGCATGAGACATGGAACATGAGACCTGAGACATGAGACATAAGACGATCTGAATTCCACTCTGTCAAATAAGCCTCTTTATATTCTACAATTCTATTAATCTAATTGATTTTGTTTTTTATCTTAAAAATAAACTATCATTGTACGCAAATTTTTAAATGATCATGGTTCTTACGCGTTTTTTTAGTAACGTGCTTTTTTGCGCGAATTTTCGAATTAAAATTGATTTTTTACGTGGATTTTCGAATTACGGGTTTTTTTTACGCGGATTTTCGAATTAACGCGGTTTTTCTACGTGGATTTTTGAATTAACGCGTTTTTTTTTACGCGGTACGAAACCCCGCGTTAAAAAAAATTCAGTGTACTTCATTTTTAAATTTTTAAGTTCTCTTTTATAAATAGTTTTTCGTGTTAAATTGAAACATCATAGATCCTAAGATCTTTAAAACGATGATTGGGATTCTTTAGAAACAAAATAGGAAACTTACTTTCATCGATGGTTGAAATCTTAGAATTTAGATCAAAATTTGGTGAACGTAGCTTAAGATTGCCAGAAGTTCTCTTGCACGTATTCTGGCTGGGCAAATCTGGGCTATTTTATTTCAAACCTGGCGAAATTCGGACATTCTATTTAATTAAAAATGTTAAATAAAAATTCGAGCAATATCCGGGAAAATTTTTCAAAAATCTGACCAGCATAATTTTGCTTATTTGATTGGAACTTACAATAAATTTTTTTTTTATAAGAAATAGGTACTTCAATTTCGAATAAACTAAAAGAATTCCAGTTTTAAAAAGTAAAAACAAAAGATTAAAATGTTGGGGTTAAAATAGGATTTATGCAAACTCGATCTAGTTATATGGAATTCCCTGCAATTTCTTAGAAAGAAAAAACATGTTTCTCTATCACCAATAACTTTTCATTAAAAATCAATTTTTGTGGATGGTTTTTTTTAAATAAGTTTTTTTTTAACATAAAACTTGCAAAATGAACCCAAATTCTAATTCATTTTTGTCATTTTGATTTGAAACGAACTGAATTTGGTTAAATTTATAAATAGAAATGAAAATCAGAATTATAAGTCTGCGATCTTTTGCAATTTAAATTCTTTTCCGAAATTGTCATTTTGACAATTTTTTTCTGTTTGTGGAACTCATTTCCGAGCCGAATCTGAATCTTGATACTGAATTCAAAATTTGAATTGTCGATCTGGAACGGAAGTTTTCTGAAATGAATTAAGAAATATGAGTCAAGTAATGAAATCAGTTCAAGAGCCTTCAATCATGTGTACATAATTGTAAATCGGATGTTTCGGGGTTTTCAATGAATTTTCTTGACTTCAATTAAATATTTCTAAACAGACCTGCAAATCTAAATAAAAATAAATATTTCCCATGATGAATCTATATCTATTGCCATTTGGAAGCTTTTTTTTGTTTGAATTTTGCATAAAGATTACAAACTTCAAATCTGAAAATGAAACAGAAACACAGAATGATTTAAAACCTTTTTTTCGAATTCGGAAAAATAGTAACTCAATTTAACCCTCCAAAGCTGTTCGGGTCAATATGACCCGAAGCGCACATTTCAAACCTCTTTATCATCATTCCAATATACTGAAGAACTGGGAATTTTGACAAACCAAGTATGTTCTATGAAAATAATGATCAAATTAACGACAAGAAATTAAAATTTGAGTTTTGAAAATCGATTCATTGGTAAGTGAAATACAGCTAAGCAAAGCCAAAACTAAATGTCGTTTTTTTAAAGTAAGATTTTTTTCTACCGGAGGATCTGAGATAACGGTCAAAACTTTCATTGGACCCCAACATATCTATACATTGTCGGATAGATGGATTCTTCACGATTTCAAACATGAAAGAAACACTTAAATACAGAGAAGCTATCAAGAGTTATGAGTATTTTAAAAATAAAATTGATTTTCCGGACTTTTTACTTTCTGAACCAGTTTCTGATAACCTGGTAATAGTTTTCGACTTTATTTTTAAATGTTGAGTAAGAAGACTAAATTACCTACACAATGAATATAATATCATTAAAATCGGTTAACATTTACAGCCAGGAGAACAAAATCAAACAACAACTCAAATTTCCCCGAAACGATTTTTTTGCGAACGGCTTTGGAAGGTTAAAAAAATGCGTGTGAGTTTCGAAAATCATGGATAAAATTTTAAAGAAATGTAAAATGTTCAAATTTGAACGAAGATTCCACCACAGCTTTCATTTAAATTATTAATGATGATTTGAATCGAAAACAAGAATCCTAAACTGAATACATAATCCGAAATATAAAATCTCAAATATAAACTCAATTTTGATGAGATAGAACCTGAACCTCTGTAATGAGTTAAACTTTAGTTGAAATTCAATATTGAGAAATGAATTTTTATCCATAAGAGAGAAAATTTAGAAAAACAGCAGCTAAATTTGAATCTGGGATTAGTTTTCGAGGTTTTAACATCAGTTCTGAGTCAAGATTGTAACTTTCGAATAACCTTACTCAATCATCAAAATTTGATAAAGAATAAAAAATTTTGAGTTTGAGTCACGCGTCTCTAAAATGTTTACCCGTACAGTCCCTAGAGTGCCAATTTGAGACTCCTGACTAAAATCAATATATCTCTCTTGATTATCAAGCGATTTTTAGAAAACTTATAGTGTTGGAAACCTCGTATTGTAACTTAAATATTTTTACTTAACAATATTCAGCTACAATACTTAAGTTTGCCGTTATTCAAAGTCTAAGAAAAAAAAATCCGAAAAAACATGCTCCGGATAAAAGACTGTGTAGATCAGCTACGGAATGCTCAAAACAAATCTCACTGAATCGTCATAATTTTTTAACTCACACCAGATAAAATTTTAATAGAGGATTGAAAAGTTGACGTTATTTTACAATTTTTTGTTTTAACGATCACAGAATTTGCAAGTTCTATTTTCTAAGATTTAAATATTCACCAGAAAGGTTTTTTCATACCAATTTTAGTGGTGTTATTACATTAGCGTTGGAATACTGTACAAAAACAAATGTTCTGGATTTTCATTTATTTTATTTTTTACATAATCATATTTTGCATATTCTTACTTCAGCTTTCTTGAAAACTAAGTGAAATTTTTTTGAGCATTCCGTAGCCGATCTACAGTCTTTTTTTCCGAAGCATATTTTTTCTTTTTTTTTCCTTATACTTTTAATAACAGAAAACTGAAATATTGCAGCTGAATATTGTCTGAAAAACATATTTGAGATACAATTGGATGCACCTGAATAAAGTTACAAACCGCCAAAATTCCAAAAAAGTCATTTTGACACTCTAAAAGCAAATTAGGGTTAATCATATTTTTTTAAAAAGTTTTTTGTTGATATGTTTAGCTACTTAATGAAATTTTAATTTTAAATGTTCGACTGCTATGGAAATTTTTTGAAGAAATTTTTCATGAATTATCAATTGAATTACCGGACAGCTGCCGATTGCATCCCGAATTATTATCCGTGAACTCTAATCATTTTCAATCAATTCACCAATCCCAGCCACTTCCGCGAGAGCTTCTGTATGTAATGGCAAATATTTATCGACGGGTGAAATTAATGAACTTATGCGGCCGGGCAAAACATGCCAAATACAAGCAAGCAAGCTCACCAAAGCCAAAGCCAATGCCAAATCAATTTCCAAATCGTTTTGTGGCACAAACAACATTCGGGTTGAGATAAAAAAAAATAGAAAAGTGTGCGTTAGGAAGTTTAATTTTCAATTTTCACATTTCAGCAGCCCCTCGATCCTTGTTGCTGATTTGAAAAAGGGAGGGTTTCCAAAAACATCAACAAAGACAACAAAGCTGCAGCCACATTATCCTGTGCATTACTGCGGGTAATCCCATTTTGGAAATGAGATCCCTCATTCATGATTTATCAATAAACAACCGCCCAATCTACGCGTTGCCTCCAGTGACGCGGGAAAAATTTACCCATCAGCCACCATTCAGACGTTTTAGGAATTAGAAAAAAAAAAATGCGTACACCGTTTCAAAATCTGTAATGTATCGACATCAATTTCAATCTAATCCCATCATACTTCCAGGTGGTTTTGGGCTAAATATTTTTGAACCCTCTGCCTCCCCTTGAAGCCATATTTGTTTGTACACAAATGTGGGAAAGTGGGCGGAAAAATGGGTCAGTGGTGGGGAAAATTGGTGGGTGGTATTACTATGGCTATTTGCTTTTCGGTGTACAAAGTCAAACCAAACCCGGAGAGCTTTTTATTTTCCTGTTTTACGTTGTTGCCAACTTTTGACCGCTCATGCATCTAATTTTCTAAAATATACACCCGCCAGGCAGCCAACAACATCAGTCAGTTAGCCAGTCAGAGGTTCAGAGCTAGGAAAAGGGATTGGTGGATGGTCAAAAAGAGGGAAAGGTGGGGAGCTGAGGGCCATATTGGCATTTTGATGGAGGCCTAAAAATTGGACCCACATGTATGCACGCGTTGCATGCGTTTTAAATAAATTAATTCTGTAATAACCACACACCCAGGCATCAGATGGAACCGAGGCCGCACATTTGCGCTAAACCTATCTCGAGTGAAGCGTTCTGGGGCTAGCTAGTTGCTGTTATTTCGTTGCTTCCACCTATTTTCCCCCGGATGGCTGTTTGGGGTCATCCCTTTCTCGGGAAGTGACCCCTGGCCATCAGTGGAAATTGGCAGTGGGTGTTTCTGAAGATTTTGAAAATTGAAAATGTTTTCTTGAAATTTGCTGGAACTATGGTAGTTTTTGAACTTCGAGTAGGGTTAAGTCTAAGAGTATAGTTTTTTTAAACTCGGAAATATTACTAAGGTGGAATGATAAGGAATTTTGTTCCTAAAAATTTTATAATATTGAATTTTCTTCTATAGACAGTAGAACCCCGCTAATCCAGAGCAGTCTGAATTCCTCAAATTTGTTGCACCAAAGAAAGATGCAAAAGCGCGTGATCGGATGGTGGCCGATCAACTCACGAATGTGCCGGTTGAGAATCAAGGGCCGGTTCTTCAACATCAGCATCATCAACGTGCACAGCCCTCACCTCGGAAGTACCGGTGACGACAAAGACGAATTCTACGCGCAGCTGGAGCGTGAATACGACCGTTGCCCAAAACATGATATCAAGATCGTCATCGGGGATTTCAATGCTCAGGTCGGCCAGGAGGAGGAATTCAAACCGACAATTGGAAGGTTCAGTGCACACCAGCTGACCAACGAAAACGGCCTCAGACTTATTGATTTCGCCGCCTCCAAACGAATGGCCGTACGTAGTACCTTTTTCCAGCACCGCCTCCCACACAAGTACACCTGGAGATCACCGTACCAAACTCAATCACAGATCGACCACGTTTTGATCGACAGCCGGCACTTCTCGGACATCATCGACGTCAGATCCTGTCGGGGCGCCAACATCGAGTCGGACCATTATCTGGTGATGGTGAAGATGCGCCCAAAACTCTCCGTAGTGAACAACACGCGAAACCGGCGCCCGCCTCGGTTAAATATCGCGCGACTG
Source organism: Uranotaenia lowii (assembly GCF_029784155.1). Taxonomy (NCBI): domain Eukaryota; kingdom Metazoa; phylum Arthropoda; class Insecta; order Diptera; family Culicidae; genus Uranotaenia; species Uranotaenia lowii. Next base: position 29,628,861 of record NC_073691.1, on the reverse strand, counting down.
AAGCAACCTGAGGTCGCGGCAGACTACGCGCAATCGGTCGAAGCAGCGCTGCCGGCAGAGGGCGAGCTTGACGAAGCCCCTCTCGAGGACTGTTGGGATACCATCAAAAAAGCCATCAACAGTGCTGCGGAGAACGTCATCGGTTACGTGGAGCGATCTCGACGGAACGACTGGTTCGACGAGGAGTGTAGGAGGGTGATGGACGAAGAGAATGCCGCGCGGGCGGCAGTGGTGCAGAGAGGCACCCGTCGAAATGTGGAAAATCACCGACAGCGGAAGAGGCAGCGAGTCCGACTTTTCCAGGAGAAAAAGCGCCGCCTGGAGGAGGAGGAGCTCGAGGAGCTGGAGCAGCTGCATCGTTCCCAAGAAACACGAAAGTTCTATCAGAAACTCAACGCATCCCGCAAAGGCTTCGTGCCGCAAGCCGAAATGTGCCGGGATAAGGACGGGGGTATCCTGACGGACAATCGTGAGGTGATGAAAAGGTGGAAGCAGCACTTCGATGAACACCTGAACGGCGCACATGCAGGAGATCAAGACGGTGGGGGAAGGTACATCGCCGGCGTAGCCAACGACGAAGACGAGCCACTCCCAACGATGAGTGAAGTTAAGGAAGCCATTCGCCAGCTGAATAGAAACAAGTCGGCTGGGAAGGATGGCATCGCAGCTGAACTCATCAAAATGGGCCCGGACAGGTTGGCCGATTGCCTACACCGGTTGATAAACCGGATCTGGGACATAGAACAGCTACCGGAGGAGTGGAAGGAGGGGGTAATATGCCCCATCTACAAGAAGGGCGACAAATTGGACTGTGAGAACTACCGAGCGATCACTGTCCTCAACGCCGCCTACAAAGTGTTGTCCCGAATCCTACTCCGCCGCCTGACGCCACAAGCAAACAGATTCGTGGGAAGTCATCAGGCCGGCTTCATGGAGGGACGGTCAACGACTGACCAGATATTTACATTACGGCAAATCCTCCAAAAATGCCGGGAACACCAAGTCCCTACGCACCATCTATTCATCGACTTCAAAGCCGCATACGACACGATCGACCGTAACGAGCTATGGAAAATCATGGACGAGAACGGCTTTTCCGGGAAGCTGATCAGACTGATCAAGGCGACGATGGATGGGACGCAGTGCTGTGTGCGGATTTCGGGTGAATTGTCGAGTTCATTCGAATCTCGCAGGGGGCTTCGACAAGGTGATGGTTTATCCTGCATGATGTTCAACGTGGCGCTAGAAGGTGTTATTCGACGAGCGGTGGGCAAAATGCGGGGCACGATTTTCAACAGATCCAGTCAACTTATCTGCTTTGCCGATGACATTGATATAGTCGGCAGATCATCTGCGGCGGTGGGGGAGATCTACCGCAAACTGAAACGCGAAGCAGGAAGGATTGGGTTGATGATTAATACGTCCAAGACAAAGTACATGCTGGCCTGCGGATCCAAGACCGACCGAACCCGCTTGTCCAGTAATAACAAGGTCACGATCGACGGCGACGAGCTGGAGATAGTCGAAGACTTTGTCTATCTCGGCTCCCTGGTGACCGCAGACAATGACACCAGCCGTGAGATCCGGAGGCGAATTATTAGCGGAAGTCGTGCCTACTATGGACTCCACAAGCAACTACGGTCGAGAAGACTTAGCCCTCGCACAAAGTGTAACCTGTATACGACGCTTATTAGACCGGTTGTTCTCTACGGGCACGAGACATGGATATTGCTCGAGGAGGACCTGCGTACACTCGGAGTATTCGAGCGACGAGTGTTAAGAACCATCTTTGGCGGCGTACAGGAGAACGGAGTGTGGAGGCGAAGGATGAACCACGAGCTCGCGCGACTCTACGGCGAACCCAGTATCCAGAAGGTGGTGAAGGCTGGCCGGATACGCTGGGCGGGACATGTTGCGAGAATGCCGGATGACTGTCCTGCAAAACAGGTGTTCGCCACGAATCCGGTAGGAACAAGACGAGCGGGGGCGCAACGAGCGAGGTGGTTAGACCAAGTGGAGCGTGATCTGGCGAACGTGGGGTGCCCGAGAAATTGGAGAACGGTTGCCATGGACCGAGTGAATTTTAGGAATTATGTTCGTCAAGTTATGTCGTAAGACGGAATACTATGTAAATAAATAAAATTGTTGCACCAACATCTGTTGACTTATTCGAAAGGTTAATCAGTTTTTTTTTAACAAATTTTGATATCGTTGGATGATTTAATCTAATATAAATATCTACCCTTTTTATTTTATTTTTTCAAAGCACTCTAACTTTTGTGCTTCCATTAAAATTTATAATAAAATTTGCCAGTATGTGCACATGTGATACAACATTGGTTAATTTTTTCACATTTATCAATACTTTAAATGAGAATTTTCCATGGCATTTGATTTGGTTTGGTAAGCTTGAACAATGCTTTGGTTTGATATGGAAATGAGACCTCTACTATTTTCTTCTAAAAACAGAATCATGCATGAAAATTATAAATACAGACCCCGTTCGATTTTGGCAACATAGCCGCAGCCCGTGACGTTGAGGATAGCCTTCAAGTCTTCTAAGCTAGTGGGCATGAGATCGAATCCCGGTCACGGCATACAAAGTACACTTTCTGTGGGTTGGTGGTTTTAGCATTTGTAAGATGCTAGCCATCATATCCTCGGAAGATATACGCTGAGAGTTTGGAAAAATGGAATCTCTTCGAGGAAACATCATGTTTCATTGAGATAGTGTATCTGTTAGTGTTCGTTTAAAAAAAAACACGCCCGAGCATTTTGTGTTGCCAAAATCGAACGGTTTTTTTTTTCTTAATTTATTTTCTCTCTTATTTCTACAAAACAACTACATATTTTTAAAATCATTAACGTTAATTTTAGTCAATTTTCGACCATTTCTAGTCGTTTTTTATGATTTTTCTCATGTTTTAAATGCATTTTGCTCCATTTTTGTTTTGTTTATAATTTTGGTTTTTTTCTATCATATTTGCTGTATTTGACATTCTTCTTAATTTTTCGCTTGTTATTTTAGGTGTATTGTTTTTTTTTTTTTTGAATTTTCCATCGTTTTGTAATTTTTGAGTACTTTATCATTTTTATTGAAAACTTTTTGTTTTTTTTGTGTTGTATTTGATCACCATTTCAGAACGTAAAAACGTATTTATGGTGTTTTTATAAATTGTATTGATCATGTTATAGAGAAAACTAAAATGTAATGTCGCGTCAAAAACCCGTTGCCAAACCGGATGCGGATGTTGCCAAAATCGGATGTTGCCAAAATCCCATGTTACCAAAATCGAATGTTGTCAAAACGAACGGGGTCTGTAGTATTGCACCAATTATGTTTTTCAATTGATTATTTTTAATTTTATTTAAAAAAAACTCCAAGATCAATAGATTTCTACCCATTTCCCAATCTGATTATTTTTGACAAACGCTCAAATGCTGAATCAATTTGACATTGAAACTCTAGACCATGGGTGGCCAATTTCGAGGTTTTAATTAGAATATTTCCTCTACCGAAAAGAAACTAAATGAAATGATTGGAAAAATATTAATAAAATATAATAATCATGGAAGGAATCATTCTGAAATATTATCGCTGTCATTTGATGAAAAAAATCTTCATTTGTGTGTTAAGCTTTTCAGATTGCCTGGTTTTACTCTTCTTGTCTGGATATTTGGTACACAATTCGGTAGAAGTCCAGTCCGAAATGATTGCCACGATTTTGTACAAAAAAGCCCGTTTTTTGCCTGGATTTATTCACTTAGGCCGGAACAAATTTCAAATCCTTCTTTTGTCACTCGGAGTTGGAACATCGCGAGATGGGGGGGGGGGGGGGGGGGGGGGGGGGGGTGACAATAAAAAATAATGCGAGAAACAAATAAATTGGAATAAATTGCACGAAAGCTTGTATGCAACCAAATTGCATACTATATAATTGCATAAAACCTATAAATCAAGTTTTTTTATCGAAAAATTCAATAAAATCAAGAATACAAAATGTGAATTAACTTCCATCTTCCAGAATTTGGTTCTTGGTCTTGTAATCTTTCGAATATTTGAATTTTAATTTGAAATTTACTTAAAATACTTTAAACTTTATTTATTCCCCCCTTCGGGATTTTGGAAATTTCGAAGGGGGTGACAAAAGAAGAAATTGATATTTGTTCCAGCCTTAATAAGCAAAATAAAAAAAAATCAAAATGGGAATGTTTGATTTTTCATATGTTTTGATGAAAAAGGCTTTCAGTCTTCAGCTCTAATGTAATCTTAATTTAAAATTTATGGTTCTAAAAACAAATTTTGAGGAATTTTTAACATAAAGGATTCTTTGAAAGCCTTCAAAACTATTTCAAATCAGCTCATGTGTTAACGATAGAATGTTCCAAATTTTTAAATTCTTGATTTTTGTCGAATAAATTCTGGGTTTTGACCAAATTTTGGGTAAAAAATTATGCAATCAATGCCTGAGCATTGCCATATTTTTAAATAAAAGAGCTCAGATTCGCCCGGCTCTGTAACGCGAAGGAAAAAATATGGAAACCTTACTGGTAGTGTTTCTAAATAGCGAAATGATCAACAAATATTTAAACATTAAAAACTTTCCATTGTCCCTATATTTTTCATTAAACACTTCCAGACCAACCTTATGACATTTTTTTTCTGAAACTATGTATCACAGCACATTTCACTGTGTTCCGTTTGTAATGATCCTGGCAGTAAGTATAAGTTAACGAAAATGTTGTTGTAAATGGATACGATGTTCTCCAAACTCTTGAAAACTTTTCTAAAATTCCAAGATCATGTCCGATATGAATACGACGTATTTATCAGCCCCCATTTTGGTGATGCCAGGCTTTGGTTTTAAGTTGTTGAATAAATTTATGCGTTGAATAGTTCGCGCGAATTTCAAGTTAAATGAAGCGACTTTGTACTGCCTTCAGAATTACGAATAATTATTTAATTTAATTTCTAAAGAGGGAAAAGAAAATTTCGAAGAATCTTTTAAAACATTCTGTAAGTTCAATATGACTTTAATAATTTTGAAGCAAATCTAAGTTTCGCGGGCCACGGTTTGGCCATCCATGCACTAGACATTTAAACTGAAGTTAAACTATCTTTTCAAATTGTCTTCTAGATGACGCTAAAATAATATCAATTTTATGAATAATTTAGCTACCGTTAGTTATGTAGTGATATTTCTCCAGGAGATAGTTTAACTTTTGATTCAGTCAAACGAATGCCCCATGAATTCTGGCCTGATCTAGCTAGTTGTTGCTACATCCGGGATTCGTTGGAATGGTATCAGCAGAATAATATTGATATTTTAGCCCAAGCAACCAAAAGTCTCATAAAACAGGTAGGAGAAAGCTTTTTCAGCCCCATCATTAATCTGAAGTACAATCTATGTAGTTCAAAACTAAGGTTTTGGGATACTTACAAGTTCCAACACAAGTCTAAATGACTTCCCCAAGCAACCAAAAGTCCCAAATTTACTGAAACGCGTGCCTCCCGAGTGCGAATCACGCTGAACAAAGGTTCCAAAGGGAATTTTCTCAAATGCGAACATGAAAGTTACGAAACGTCCCTCAAATAGGCTTTTTGTGAAAATTCAATTGCTTAGCTTAGTTTAAAAGTTGTAAATAGAGCCTCAAATGGTCGTCTATGGACTTGAAGTTACATAATGTTCCTAAAATAGCCTTTTTGTGACACGTCAATTCCGTTCACTCAGTATTAAAGTTACAAATAGGGCCTCAAATAGCCTTCTATGAACTTTAATTTACAAAATGCTCTTTAAATAGCTTTTTTGGAGACATGTTAACTGCATCCGCCATTTCATGAAAATAAAATGTTATGTATTTTGCATTAAAAACCATTTTTTGAGTAAATTTCATCCAAATAAACTGGATGCTGTGTTTCGATTTAAAAAAACAATTTTTCGAACTTTCTTCTTCTTGATTTTGAAGAATTCCTGAATTTGGCTGGATAGTACGAAGATTTTGGGTTGTCAATTTTGATATCGAGTGTCCGGATTCTGCAAGGTTTCTAGACAAAATAGCCCGGATTTGCTCTACCCGAATAAAGGCGGAAAAATATCTGGTTAGCTTAGGTGTTCTGATTTCCGATGTTCTGGTTCCAATTTTTTTCATAAAAATCGAAATTTGTTGTCCATGATCGGATCGTAGAATCTGTATCCAGTCTGTATTCTGGATTTTCAGTTAGGTTCATCATTGGGAAAAAATACCTGATTCGAGTCTTGATTTTACATTTTAAACAAAAATTCATTTTTTTCATGTTTGAAACTCATCATTTTGGTATATGAAAAAATATTTCAATTTACAAACCCATTTAAATATTTGGTTTTGAAATTCTAACTCTTAATTCTTATGCAGAATTGAAACTTAAAAAAGTTGCTTTATGGTGATCCAGAATAGAAATAACAGAGTTTCATCACTCAAAATTTTCATTCAGATTCACGAGTTGAATAATGAATAAATAGTTGAAGAAAGAATTCATAAAGAAGATCAATGATTATAATTACAATAAGAGATTTCTGCCTAAAGATTCTGTTATAGTATGCTCCTTTTTTGTTTCATAATTATCGGGAATTTTTATTTCAATTTTGATTCAAAAATCGATTTCAATTTAGGATTGAGAATATTCATTCAGGTTTGAAATGCAGAGTTCAGATTCACGATGTTTTTTTAACGACTGTTACTTGAATTTAAGGTGATTTTTTCGGCTTTCAGTCAGTTCAAATAGCAAAAACGACTATTTATTTAACGTTCCAACGTTTCAATCCATATAGGATCGTCATCAGGGACTGTAAAATTTATTGTGTGTAAACAAAATTTCAAAAAGTCTTCACAAATTAACCGATTCTTACCTAAAATGTGTCGTATTTCTTGTCAGGTTTGATTCGGCTGATCGGGTAAAGCTGTCATTTGTGTCTGTTACAATATTTTGTGATTAATTTGTGAATCTAGTGTTTTTGTAGTGCTGTTTGACTTACTGTGTAAAATCCGTACTTCCTCCTATTTTCTGGATTATATTTCCGCAGCATCGATTTTCCACAGTCACTACTTTTCACTTTTTGTTTTGGTTTGATCTGTTACAACTAGTCTGTGCTATTGTTTTCTGAGTGTTGTTGGATTTGTGTTTCTGTGTTGGTGGTTTTATATTTTTGGTTTATTTTTCGTATGTGTTGGATGGTTTTAAAAATGTTTGCGTGATGTATGTATGTTTTCGGTGTCTTTTTTTAGGTTTATTGCGTGTTTTGTTGTTTTAATGTGGCAACTCTCCAGAATCAACAGTTTGTTTTCGTTGTCACATAAAGCGGATATCATCGACAGATGTGACAACGAAAACAAACTGTTGATTCTGGAGAGTTGCCACATTAAAACAACAAAACACGCAATAAACCTAAAAAAAGACACCGAAAACATACATACATCATACGCAAACATTTTTAAAACCATCCAACACATACGAAAAATAAACCAAAAATATAAAACCACCAACACAGAAACACAAATCCAACAACACTCAGAAAACAATAGCACAGACTAGTTGTAACAGATCAAACCAAAACAAAAAGTGAAAAGTAGTGACTGTGGAAAATCGATGCTGCGGAAATATAATCCAGAAAATAGGAGGAAGTACGGATTTTACACAGTAAGTCAAACAGCACTACAAAAACACTAGATTCACAAATTAATCACAAAATATTGTAACAGACACAAATGACAGCTTTACCCGATCAGCCGAATCCAACCTGACAAGAAATACGACACATTTTAGGTAAGAATCGGTTAATTTGTGAAGACTTTTTGAAATTTTGTTTACACACAATAAATTTTACAGTCCCTGATGACGATCCTATATGGATTGAAACGTTGGAACGTTAAATAAATAGTCGTTTTTGCTATTTGAACTGACTGAAAGCCGAAAAAATCACCTTAAATTGAGTTCAGATTCGGAATTAAAATCAAAATTACTTTTGAAAAAAACATGAAACGGGTTAAAACCACTATAAGAAGATAAGATGTGAATGCATTTTCAAGATTACGATATTTGAAAAATCTTAGTTTCAGTTGAAATAATTTTCACAAGATGTTAATAATGAAATAAATTATTAATGGGAATTTTGGTTGAAAAAACAACTTTTATTTAATCTTCACCAAAGTTTTTTTTAAATGGGTCTTTAAAGATCCCTTATTTATTTTCTAAAGCTTCAAAAAACTGGAAATTTTAAAAACTTACTTTCGAAAGAACATAATAATTTTTAATAAACAACTTTTAATATAATAGAACTTTCACTTGAATAAGAGATGCTATTAGTGTCACATTTTTTTACCATTCTTTAGGTTATATTTTTCAAGCAAAAATGTTATGGGGAAAATTAGATTCAAAATTTAATAAGTTAGTTTTTTTATTGTAGGTATTAACTAATCTGTCATTAAAGTTCGATTTTTCTCAAAACAGATCAATTTAAAAATGGAAACTGGGGCTAAATTCTTCCAAAATCAGTTCTTTGAATGAGACATCCAAACCATGTCCCTTGTGTTTTCAATACTGCGTTAATGACAATTATTCAAGTTCGCATTATTTCAAATTTAACCATATCAATTTCCTTATTCCAGAAATTTAATATAACACTGCATTCTCGATCTATTTTTTAACTATTTTCCGCGTTCACTTTCATTTGACTTGTTAACAAAGCTTCAATAACAACGAAATTATAGTGTCCATTTTCTGGCCATTTTAGCCTTCCTGGAATTTGAAAAATCTGATGATCCTTTCCCCGGGAATTCTTGGGATATTTACGTAATAGTATTGAAAAACATTTCATACTTTCAAAATTTTAATAAGCTCCCGGCACATAAAAAACTTTACAAGAAAATTGCCTTAATTAAACCATTTGTAAATAAAAATTCAATAAGCAATATTCAAACCCAAGACAAAATAGAACATTCAGCATTTATCCGTTGGAGTTGTTTGGATTCACAGATTTTTTGTCGTTTTTTATGCTTTAAAACTAAGTTTTCGAATGAAAAAAACATTTTTAAACCAAATTCAATATATTAACCAGTCTTTAAAAGGTCTTTATAAGGGTAGGACACTTCAAACGGAATTTAAGAAATGTCATGTAATGAACTTTAAATCCATTTCTTTAATATGAAGAAACAAATTTGAATTACGGTGATGAAATGGTGATGATGAAAAGATGAAAAAAAACTTTTCAGGGTTTTCCTCAAAAAATAATTTCAAATTTTATTACTGATAATAATTTAGAAAATACTTATGTATCTATAGAAACGAATTATGAAAAAAAACTAGATTTTATAATACAAGTTTTTTTTAACAAATAAATGTAGGCTACACCCCTAATACAGCCTTCACTCCAATCATGAGTTCTCAATATTTCATCGCCATTGGCATAATATGTGCACACTAGCGGCGCTGATTCGATTTGAGACCTCCATGTCCCTTCCTACCCCATCACAAGATAGAGAAGGATGGAAACAAACGCCTAGCAGCCCGTCAGTGCTGTGCGTGTTTCAAATCACCGGCAAACAATCTCTAGTCAAGCTGCTCGGCTGTGTGTGTGTATGTAAACAGACAGTAGGAAAGCAAAATACAGTTTCTCGTTTTCAATTCACTTTCCAATCATAAGACAAGAGTCCTATTTGCCCCTAATAGTATTCGTGTCATAATTCACTAACACATTTAAATTTTGAGAACATAACTTAAAAAAAACTACCATGTTCGTCGGCAGGCTGTCCGATTTTTGCACTGAAATTTTTGGAGGTTAATTTTCCCGTATGGGATGAGAGTTAATGGGTGTGAGAAATGTCAAAAACAACTCTATACTAGCAAACCCCCAGCCAAATGCCAGAAACTTTGCTTAATTTTTTTTAGTGATGAGACGTTCAGAACCACTATGAAAATTAACCCTTGTTCTCTATTTGGCTCAGGTGGTTCACTGGTTAAACTGTCGGATGCGAAAGACCAAGGTAGAAAATTTTTGTGGTTTCGAATCTTACCGACGGCATTTTTTTTTATTTTCTTGTTTCTGGGATGAATTATCCAACCGGATGAAAACCTAATGAAATGTCTGTCTTGATTCGTTTGTATGTTTTTATGTAGAGATTTCGGCCGATAGCACGAGTCATTATGCCAGCGACCGGAAAGCAAACATATCAGCTTTGGCGCAACGCACATTTCAGCGCATTTTCGGCACAATGTTTGCTCCGATCGGCATTGAAATTTTGCAACCTCTCTTTGGGTGTAGAAACACCAAATTTAGCTCAGAAGTATCTGAGCTCAAATAAAGTTAATATTTAGTTGATATTATTTTATAATACTATAGTAAAAGTCAGCTATAATTATTTCCAAAAAGGTTTACGAAAAAAAATTACACTAGCCCACAGTTGCAGCTCATTATCAGCTGCAGTCAAGTGACATCTCCCGATTTATGAATTTGTGTTCGTGCGCGTGATGCTGCTCTGATTGATCATCATCGCGGTGATGCAATTTGAATGCATCAGCGTCCTCCAAAAGGCCTTGGCCGGCTGGGCTAAAAGTGATTTGGTCACACGACAACACGCTGTCATGAATATTTTACACCCCGCCGTTGGTGAAACCCGTTTGCTATTAATGACAAACTCCATTTGAATGAATTAAAATATGAAATTGATGGCAGATTTTGATTGAGGCAATAAATTTTTAACACAGGTGGGAAAACGTTCTGAATAATGAACAATTTGTTTTAGGTTCTACTTCTATCAAATTGTGATTTTGGTGTTGTTTGATAAAACCGGCTTAAACTAAATGTGCAACAAATGTGTGTTGTGATAAAAATTTTAAAAATAACAGTTTTTTCTCTTTTTAAGTAGATTATGTATAAAGGAAACATTTCGTTAGATTTCCCCATCAGTTGAACTGTTATTTAATTACTTTTCGAAGGAAACTTTGCGTCAATTAAAGTTTTGTAGTAAAAAAGAAACTAGAAACACCAAACACAAATCAAAATGCACCTCGCAGCATCCGAGGTAAGCTCAACAACGAATCCCACCTCGATGGATCATGGTGGGAGTACTGCAAGTGCAAACGCTGGAGGAAACTCCGGAAGCAAAGATCAAGATTTGGGTGCCAAACACCAACCCTTGACGGCGGAAAATCTAGCGGAACGGACAATCGAGGGGTTGCTAGCTGATCATCCGGGCGAACTTGTGAGAACCGGATCACCTCATGTTGTAAGTATTGGTTAGTTTTTTTTTTAAATATAATTGATTACATTAATTTTTTCACACATAAGGGAGGTAAGGGCATAATGTTCACCTTAAGAAAGAAGCTTAAACCATAGAAAACAGCTACATCAAATGTGAGTTACACCGCTATTTGGAATTCAGACACTAAAGGTGGGCACTATGGTCTCTGGCTGAAACTTGAAATAGTAGATAAAAACGTTTGAAAATGCAATTCAAAAATGTTTGTCGAAAGCTAAAAATCGGTCACTATAGGGGCATAATGAGAATCTCTCCTAAGGCAGTATAAGCACCATTAATCGGGGCAAGATGAGCATTTTTTGCCGAAGAATCTCGCAGCGAATTCATCTCGATGAAGTCAACTAAATTATAGAGCTACAGCTTGACTGATTTCATTTGACGAGTTGACTTATTTAAAGGGGTTATCCGAAAATCTGAAAACATTTTTGAAAAAAAAAAGACATACGCCGTCTTAGCCGATTTAGGCTTTACAGACTGAATAAATGACGTGGACAACTTAAGATTAACATTTAACACCCAGTACCGAGATGGGAATCGCACCTATGCCATCAGTGGACCAGCGATTACCGTCTTACCACGCTAACCACTCGACCACCGAGACGTACATTTTTCATATTTCCTGGTCCTTATGCGCAGCCATGCTAAATTTCAGCACTCTAGCTCTTAAGCCGGCTGAGCCTATAGAGGACAAACAATCAAACATACAGAAATTGTTTTTATACATATAGGTAGATAAATTTAAGCTTATGAATATTCCATTTAGTAAACATACAAATTATCGAGGTTATTGTATCGATGAATTTCAATATTTCAGATCTGAATTTAAATGTGTTATTTTGATTATCTTTCAAACAACAGTACACAACATATTTATTTGGCATAGAAACGCTGACTCCCCAGCACTTAAACACGTGAAGCTTAAAAGCTTCAACACTAGGAAAATTTTACCGGAAAACGGAATCGGCTAGCTCACTTTTCCAAAGACCCTCGAAATCGTTCCGCAAAACAAGACCCAAAGTTGGTTCATTTTCATGGTCAATCCGATGACCCCACCCACTCCTTCCATGCGACCATGCAAATCCTGAACCCGGGTCCTCCAGAAGCGAGAGCCTCTACTTCAAGCGGGTTTAAACTTAACTTAAGGAAATCCCTGGAATAGGAAACTAGCATGAGTAGGTGGGGAGGTACAAGTCGGAAAATGGAGGAAAATTCAGCTAGAAATTAACTCAAAGACACGGAACAAACGCACAAACATGGATGACAGCTCCCGGTAGCAACGTCGTCGTCGTCGTCCTCGACGGGGTTTTTCCGGACTTTGCGCCTCCTGTAGCGTAGCTCGCATTTCCATGAAAACGGCGTCGTTGAGTCAGACAAATTTTATATCTCTGCAAGATGTTGAAAACGGATTCAGCTCCCGGCCCGGGTCGGTTTTTCTCCGACGGGACTGACGACGGTATTTTGAGACAGCCGGCGCACACAAAACAAAGCGCTTTAAATTGGAGAACTCATCCGGCGATGAAATATTTTATTGATTTTTCTCCGGTTCTGGTGTTGGTTTTTTGGGGAAAATAGGCACAAACCCGTAGTTTAATTTTCGGGCATCCCCCTGAAGTGGGACAGCTGAGACAGTTGCTGAGTATCCCGGCAAATTTTAAGGCACAAGTCCCATATGTGCGGAAAAGGGGGACCTCCTTCCGGTGAATATTTATGCATTAAGGGGCGTTGCTCCTCCCCAGAAAGGTGGTCGCGGCTGGAACAAAACCGAGCATCCATTTCTGGTTGATTATACCGCAACCGAAAATTGATTGTAAAGGATAACCGAAAACGGGCGAAAACCCCAATCGGTTGCCGCAATCCGGATGCCGCCGGCCACAAAGAGCACAAACCCGGAGCATGACGACGTTTGGTTGGGAAATTGGGCCGTCCCAGTTCCGAGTTGATCGCAGGGGAAATCTCCTCAAATACATATGCCGACGGAGTGCCGTCGGCAGTCGTCATTTCAATTCCAATACTTTAAACATTTTTTCTTCTTCAGACTACAGCAAAAAAGTGTATTGGCACACTTTTTTTAAGCGTATTGTAAATTTTAACATGTTTTGATGCATCATAATTGTAAACATACAAAATTGAAGTACCCTAAACATGAAATGCTAAGTCTGCACTAGTTTGAACAAAACTCTTCATAATAACCTGAGATAATGAAATCAAATCCAAATTATTGATACCTAGTGAAATGTTCAAGATCTTCCATAAACTACTATGAACGACTTTCTGCACGATATTTTAAAACTTCCTTTTGGGTTAAAATAAAAAGCCAATTTGCTGATTATTATTTTATCATAAGGTTGCCAATTTTTTTCAGCACATGTCCGGGCCAGCCAAATCCGAGCTATTTTATCCAAAAACCTGGAAATATCCGGCATTTGATTTCAAACTTTTACCAATAATCCAGGCAGCACCCGAGATAACATGATCAAAACTCAGGAAAAGTAAAAAAAAATTAAGGAAAAAAATGTATCAAATCTTTTTAGCAGATTTTAGATTGGAATTAAGCCTTCCATAAAACCTTTCATGATTATGTTTAAAAAATTGCTTATAAAATGTTGTTTTGGACGCATAAATAAAATCAAAATTATAACGCTTTTTTTTGACTCGGCAAATAAGGTGAATAAATCCGGAAAAAAATCCGAGCTTTTTTCAATAAAATCCGGGCATCCGTGTCGGATCGGAATTTTTCCAAATCTTATATTTAAAAATGGAGGCATAAATAAGTGATTAACTCTTGCAGATAATTTCGATAAGGGTTTTGTGGAATTCGATAGTTTATTTTAGTTTTTAGTTTTTATTCGTATCAAAAACAAAAGTCATGGTACCCAATTTCCATTTTTTTTTATTCAAATCACCCAGAGAAGGATGGCCACAATAAAGCAATCAAGGTCTATTGATGCTAATACATCTCTATGAATCTCTATGCAAGTTCACTGGTGTTGGGAAAAAGTAGTAGAAATTTTGACATTTTGAAAATTGTACCAAGCAGAAATGATTCCAAGATCTTTGGGCGTTGTATAAAACAGTGCTGTAGTTTCTATTTCAGCCGCATGTGATAAAGTCTGCTTCATTTAATATTGGAACAAATTCTTTTGCTCATTGTGGCGCTCCTAGTGGACGGATTTGGAAACTTTTTTCACCCACGTGTCGGGAAATTCATTACCTTTCACCATGTATTTATGTCATAACACCAAACGATAGCATTTTGTAAACAACCGCCATGGAAGCCGAACGGAGAGATCAAATTGTGCACAGTTTTCTTACGAGTACGAGTACGAGAATTTCTTCGAAACAGCAATGAATAATTTTTTTAATTTTTTTTTATGAAAGAGTAAAGAAAATGCTACATTTGTATGAAAAACAAATTATGAATTCGTTAATAAATGACTGAACTACACGCAATTGTTTGTGTTCCAATATTAAATGAAGCAGACTTTACATCCGTCGAACTTGGTCAGCACGGATTCTGGCCACATTGTTCTGCTTCAGCGTCCGATTTGGCTGTTTGCTGGCTCGGAATGACCTTATTCCTTCCCGGAGACGAATTCGTCGCACCGTACTGTGAGCGGCCTGGAACTTATTGGCCAAATCGCGGTCTGAAAGATTGGGATTCCTCTTGACGGCCTTGATGACTTTCCCACGCAGTTTCCGGTCGACAGTTCCACTCCGACGCTTCGAATGCGGCTTCCGAGCCGTCGTCAATGTTTCCTTGTACTGCTTGATAACACGCCATACGGTATTTCTGGGCATTTTAAGCTGTTTAGCTAGCTTTGATGCCGACAACAATGGATTTTCAAGAAAATTGTGCACAATTTGATCTCTCCGTTCGGCTTCCATGGCGGTTGTTTACAAAATGCTATCGTTTGGTGTTATGACATAAATACATGGTGAAAGGTAATGAATTTCCCGACACGTGGGTGAAAAAAGTTTCCAAATCCGTCCACTAGGAGCGCCACAATGAGCAAAAAAATTTGTTCCAATATTAAATGAAGCAGACTTTAGAAATATTTTTTTCAACACGTGTTGAAGAAAAAAAACTTGAAGGTCACAGATCTTGAAAATGTTTTTGCATGGCATAATTTTCAAAATGTGCAAAAAGTGACAAAATTTCTATCACTTTTTCCCAACACCAGTGAACTTGCTCTAAGATTGCCAGAATTTTTTCAGCACGTATCCAGGCCAAACAAACTGAGCAATTTTTATATGAAAGCCTGGCAAAATCAAAGCATTCGATTTCAAAATGACTACCATGAATCCGGTCAATATCCGGGCAAATTTTGTCAAAACTCAGAAATTCTTCAACGAAAATCAAGAGAAAAATATGATTTTTTTTTCATCGAAATTCATCGATTGATTTTGAACCGTATTTTAGGCTTCCAAAAAACCTTTCATGGTTATTTTTTATTTCGTTTTGGAGGTGTTTGTTTTTTTTTGTACAATTTGCCAAATAAAGTGAAAAAATCCGGGCGAAATCCGTGCATTTTTCAATAGAATCCGGGCAACCGGCAGGGCCGGACTATTTTTAAATTTAGTATTAAATATCCGGGCGAACCCGGCAAAAACCGGGCAATCTGGCAACCTTACACTATACTCTTCACGTGGTACCAGTAAAAAGGATACTCCAAAGTGATTCCATATGGTGAAAAATGCAACTAAAGGTGATACGGTCAAAATTTGGTCCAGGGAAAACGCGAGTAAATCGGTGAAATCGTTTATTTAAAAAATCAAACAACATTTCTTTTTCAAGTTAAATTAGTATAAAATTCAGGGAAAATATTCAGTTAGGCTTCCGCTTTTCCAAACCCGAATTGCCAGGAATTACGCTTAACCCCTGCCATCAGATTTTGTTCTCCTGTCCCGGAAGCTGCTTGTAGCCGGCTTTGACGTAGGTTTCGTCGTCCATTACCACGCAGTCAAGCTTCGTCAGCATCGTCGTGTACAGCCTCCGTGATCGCCCTTTGGCCGTCGTATTTTGTTTATTATCGCGATTTGGAGTCACTACCTTCTTGTAAGTCGATAGTCCGGCTCGTTTTTTGGCTCGATGTACGGTTGTAGACGATACACCCAGCTTATTTGCGGCATTTCGGAGAAAGAGGTTAGGGTTTCGCTTGAAACTACCGGCAACTCTCTTTGTCGTCTCAGCGGCTTCCGGTTTTCGATTTCCCCCGGATCCAGACTTCCTGGCTGTCGACAAACGTTCCCCAAACACTTTAATTACATTTGTAACGGTTGATTTGGAAACTTTTAGCGATTTAGCCAGCTTTGCGTGCGAGTAGCTCGGATTTTCGCGATGCGTGAGCAAAATTTTGATACGCTGTTCTTCTTCCTTGGACGGCATTTTGACAACGGAAGAGTGAGTTCCAAAATCAAAGTAGGAGCAGCATTCCACATACACACAAACACACACACCTTCAAAATGAGTGGTGTTCAGGTATTCTTAATGCAAATTGAAAGAAATACGTCAAGTTGATATTGAAAAGACATACACTATCTTAGCCAATATAGGCTTCACAGACTGAATAAATAACGTGGACAACTTAAGATTAACATTTAACACCCAGTACCGAGATGGGAATCGAACCCATGCCATCAATGGACCAACGATTACCGTCTTACCACGCTAACCACTCGACCACCGTGACGTATTGATCAAATTTTGACCGTATCACCCTTTAGCCTGAAAGGAGCTCATTTCCGAAAATAGTTATTTTTGCTACAGGATCAAGGCCACTCAAAATTATTTTATTCTGAATAACCCAAAGCTGGCTAGATTGCCCGTTTTTACCTGGGCATGTTCGGATATTTGAAACAACTTTTGAGAACGGTCCGGTTCGACCCGATTGCCTGAATTTTATTTGAAAAAATTCCAGATCCGGCTTTCTTTACTTTATTTGCAAAATCAAACAAAAACTTTAATTAAATTATTCAACTATTTTGATTTTGGCGTATAAAAATGAAACTTTTGGAGCAAGTTTGGGACCGAAAATTGCGTTACGTAATATTTGAACGGCCCCATTTTAACAACATGATCATAAACGCTTTCTAGAAGCTTAAAATACAATTCATCATTAGCTTATGTGTTTCTATTTATGTTGTTGAGTAGATCCCGGATTTCGACCGAATTCGGATTGAAAATTTTGAAATCAAATGTCAGGTTTCTGATAAAATAGCCCGTTTACGTACAGGTAGGTATTTGACCCAATAACTGAATCCAATGCCTAAATCAAAGTCTCTTGAATTATTCACAGACTCTGAAAACGCGTTCTTTAAATTTAAAAAGTTTGCAGATAAATTTCAACATAACACTCCTTGGCGCACTTATCTTGGGGTTAATCAAAAATGGACATAATATTATCCAGAATCCTCTGTAAGCGAAGAAAACGACGTTAAACGGAAGAAAATTCGCTTTCAGCTTTCGCTGGAAATCAAGAAATTAAAACTTATAAATTTCTATGTTAATTTTTGCCCCATAGGGAAAGGCACTAGCATTTAAATTTCTCCGAATATAAGTATGGGTGATGAAAAAGGGAATTTAAATAAACAAAAAAACTGATTCTAGGTTCAATATGTTGAAAGCTCAAACAAAAGTTTTCCTCGGTTAATTAGCCACTGTCTTTATTCACACCATTTCGGGAGTGAATGAAAATAGCTGTTTGAAGATTGATATTAAAAATATGTACGTACAACTTTCTTTTGGATTGAGTTCTGTTCTTCCGTGATATGGCACAGTGACGCATATGCCAATTTTGGTTTTCGCTAATAAGAGCGTTTTTCGTTTTAATATTACGATGATAGTCAATAATCGACCCTGATTCTCCCCATTTTGCGGTACCAATCCAATTTCATGAAAATAAATAATCATTTATCCTCTAATTAAATTATTATTACAATTTGGAAAATTCAAAGGCTCAACAAAGTTTACAGGGTCAGCTAGTTTTTTTTGATAAAAATTCCAGGCAAACACGGATAAAAGCGGACAAGCTTATCCATGTTTTAAAAATCCCAAATTTTCAAGATTTTCAATCTTTTTTATGAAAGATCCGTTGTATTTGTCAAATATTTGTTTTCATGAACGAATATGTTCGCTTCTCTTAATGAAACACATGTTAAATAAATAACAAATAACAACAGTTTCCTTTTCACTGGAACTTGGCTAGGTATCAGAGAAACGTTGTTAAAAATTGGTTTTGCTTCAGTTATGTCAAATTGGTCTACGGTTGGCAAATCTTCAATCCTGCTGATATAATGAGCTGATAAACATTTTACTGCAATATGCTAAGAACAATATCCGAGGCATTCTGTTCGACGCCCAATGAAGCGCTTTATGTAGAGAATGGAGTACTTTCTTTCAAATTTCTGGTATTGAGCTGAAAACTGGACAAGGAAAGCAATTCACGGTGTGTTTCTAGAGGATGTTTACAAGAAAAAAAACAGTTACTCTATTTTTTCGGAATTTGAAAATTTAGCATTTTTTGAGTCATTTCCAGGCAAAATTCAAATATTTGGTCGGTGAGTCCCCTAACGATTCGTTTATGTTTTGAAGATTTCCAGTCTATATTTATAAATTTAAAGTTACGTGAATAAAAACGTCCAAAATCCTTTGATTGGTTCCCAAGGAAATATAAAAAATCTTTTTGTTTTAAACTTGTTCTTTGAATTGATTCTTTAATATTTGTATGCTCAGATGCATATGAATACGCATTTTACAAAAAAATTAAATTTTGAATGATACCTCTCGATTATGGAATTTTTCTTTATCTTTTACCTCAGATTAAAATTTAAACAAACCTCAGCAAACCAGTTTTAAATTGAGATTTAGAAATATAAGATTTAGTTAGAAGTAAAAATAATTGCACTTAAATCAGTACATTTTCGGCTACATAACATCAATATTTAATTACTTTTCTCATATTGAAGGCGAATAAATTTTCTTTCAATCATCTGAACTTCATTTTTGCGTAAGAATTAAAATGCTGTTGATATTTTTGAATTAATGAATTTAAGATGAAAATCTATTTTTTTTTTCAGGAGAAATTTCAATTTCATCGACAGTTTTAGACCAGATTTTTACATTTTAAGATTTTAAGTTTTCAAGGATTTCTATAATAAATTCAAACCAATGATTTCTGAAGGTTATTACCATAATTGGTATAAAATTGTAGAAATTGTAACTGTTTTACTGTAACATTTATGCTTCATTAATATTCTAATCATATAGAAGAACTGCAGTGTAAAATAGAATAACTAAAATAAAAATGGGATTAACATAATATGATGAATCTAACGCGCTTCAGACTAGTTTGCTTTCGATCATTTTCAATGCACTTTGGCCAACACTGTTGATTTTTTCAAATTAAAGATCGACAAAAAAAATAGAAATGCATTTTTTTGAATAATATCAAATAAATCACAGGTTTAGACATGATTCAGGAATTAAAAAAAATCATAAAAACTTTAAAATTCAATTTAAAACAAAGAATTCAAGAGATTATTACAGTAAAAGAGTGGGTTGAAAACTGTAGAAACTAGGATTATTTACCCTTAAAGTTAATGTTTGCTCTTTGAATAAAATTGGAGAATCACAGTGCACAGGAGGGTTACTAAAATTGGGCTTAATAATAGAAATAAAACGTTTTTTAGAACACTCCAGGTTAATAATGATCATTTTATCATGAGAAAGTTACATGCAAAATTTAGCAAGATTTAACTGCTGTATTGATTCGCATTGAGTCTGAAGTGCGAATGGGATTTTAAGACATTTGACTCAGGAGAAGGTAAAAAAACTGAATTTCCAACAAAAAACAAAAATCAACGTTTCCTTTTGAAAATAGATTTTCTTAATTATTTAAATGATTAAATTAAGACAAACGTTTCAACTCCAGATCGCATCACGATAAGCGTTATTGCAAAAAAAAAATATAGCGGTTCCTATTATTTACTGATTTTCTTAATCATTGAGTATTTTTAATAAAATACTACCCTCCAATGTTTCCACATTAAGAAAAAGACAAATTGGGAAAGCTTTTGAGAAGAATATTATTTGATGGGATGAAGAAAATGCAGAAAATAAAAAAAAAAAACATTCGAAAGCTTTTGTAGAGAATGGAATGTAGAATTGAGATGAAGGATATTTGGGATATAAAACTTTGTATTTAAGAAGAACTAAAGCCTGTAAATTAATGATTCCATTGAGAAAAGAGTTGAGAGGAAATGTAGAGATGAGACGAAGGATAAATTGAAATTAAATAAAATTTGTGGTATGGAGAATAAAGAAGTGGAATCAGAAAAACAAATTAAGAATATTTGGTGAAAAAAATGGTTTACGTAAAAGTTTTAATTGAGAATAGAGGTGAGAAGAAATGTAGGGATGAGATGAAGGATATGCAGAAAATAAATCAATTTTAATTCAAATTCAAATAAAATAATAGTTGTAATCGGCAAAACTGAAGATAAATAAAATGAAATAAATTTCTATGGCAACGTTTGCTGTTTTGGCAACATAAGGCAAACAAACAGAACAAAGTCAGTCATAGATCTATTCTTGTGAGCGACAGACGTGTCTAAGTGAATATCTGAATTGAGATTCGTAAAATCACGACACATTACTCTATTGCATTGATATTAACTTAAAAAAAAATAAAAATCTTAATAAGAAATACCAATTAAAAATATCTTATATATAAAAATGGAGGCGTTTTCTTTGTAAGAACATCAAGTATGAATGGTCGGTCGGAATGAAGTGAAATTTGGTATTCGAGGATTTTTTGGGTCAGAGATGGTTTGTATAATAGTTTCAAGAATCTCACTTTTTATGAAAGGGGGGTCCCCATACAAAATGATCTCTTCACATCTCTTCTTATATATAAAAATGGAGGCGTTTTCTTTGTAACAACATCACGTATGAATGGTCGGTCGGAATGAAGTGAAATTTGGTATCCGAGGGTTTTTTGGGTCAGAGATTGTTTGTATAATAGTTTCAAGAATCTCACTTTTTATGGAAGGTGGTCCCAATACAAATTCAACTTTATTTGTTACGATTTCCATAAGAATCGATTCGCGAGCACGATAAAGTTAAGTGAAGTGTAGATGAAATCAAACATATATTACGATTACATAAAAAGGTAAAACGAAGTTTACCGGGTCAGCTAGTTACAAATAAAAACTGACATGATGATTGGTTGTTATAGGATATGGTCTTTTGAGGAGTGTAACACCCCTGGTAAGAGCCCACTTCCCTTCTTCCTATCATTCCATTGCAAGGAGGAAGGAGTTCCAACTTATCATTGAAAAACTTCCCGTTTCTACTCACTCCAAGGCCAAATTTTATTCCATTGGATTTATCAGCTCTTGAGTTATGGGAAATGTACGGGAGATCCCTCTACACGACACTGGAAAGAAAAAAGGGTACTCAATATTCATAGAAACATTTTTTGAACATTTATACATTTCCATGCCGAAGTTGGTTCCTTTTGCTTGATTAGTTTTCGGGATATGTCAAAAACATATGGAGTCCCTTCCTCTTCCTGTTCTCCTGATAGGAATATTTGTCATACACAAATGCCCATCTCTGCCAAATTTGTTAGCATTTACTCGAAGAGTTTGTAACCATGCATGAGACAATCACAAATAAGATCGAAGAGTGGCGGAGCATACATGACCCTTTCCTCCGACCACAGAACGACCGGGTTCGAGGTGAACAAAAAAGAAACAAACTCTAAACTTACCGCGTTACTCCCAAGTTAACAAAATAAAGAATTACAGATAACATTTACTTATTTATTAGTTTTTGTACTTACTCTACACAGCAAAAAATTTCTAAAAGTACACGGAATCTAAAACACGAGTGATCTATTTTTTATTGAGTGTAATTACAAAAAGATGTAATTTTAAACTTCTTTCGATGTAATATTAGTCTATTTTCCAAAATTGAATAGAAATAAACTGTTTTGATTTAATTTTACACTGCATCATGCAAAAATCAACCGGTCAATGAAATTTATATCACAAACAGTGTAAAATTATATCTGTTTGGTTTAAAATTGAATGCAAGTATTTAAATTGTGCCTTTTTATATTTCAAGTAAGTTTGCGCATCGGGCACAAAGTAAACAAATTGGAAAATTATTCGGAAACGAGTCATTCAAAGGCATAGCTACAGGAGCACTTTAAGAGTCTTTAAAGTAGTAAGTTTATGAGACGTGAAATAAAGAATATGGTTGAAACTGATAAGTTTTCTCTCCATTACAGCAAGGTTAGATTTTTCGCAGCGGCTGATATCCGGCCAGTGATTATCCGGAGAAACTTTTGTCAGAACAATTCGAGTGTGCTGACCGAAAAATTATGATTTCCGGAACCATTCGAGGATGCTGATCATGCTGATTCGAAAAACGTCCCCGTGCTGGGAATCATCGGATGCAACAACAATATCAGCCTGACGTTTTCCGAATGTTTTTTTTATGTTCAGTTTCGGAAATAAATGTGAATTAAAAATGATACATGCGGCGTATTTATTCAAGACAAAAGCAAAAACCATAATATTTAGAAAAAATATCAATATTTACGATAATAAATTTTAAAATTTACATCCCTGTGTATTTTTACACGACGGCTTTTGTGATCCAATCTCGTGCATTGATTTCGATCTAAATTTACACGCCTCAAAAATTACATCCTCGAAAAAAATACACCGTGATAGAATTTTACATCAAAATCGATGTTCCGTTTTCGTGCATCGTTTTCGATCTAAATTTACACGAATTTTTCTTGCTGTGTAGGGTTAAAACTTATCCTCTATGTGTGTGTGTGTGTAATCGTGTGCAGTCTATCCCACGGCGGACGAATCTCGATCTTGCCTATCCGGATAGGATCAAAGCTGCGAATCTCGACCCCTCCTGGGTCTCTTCCACCCGCTTGGTACGCCGCTTGACTCTTATGCAGTTACTTGCATCGAAAACCACAAGCCTACGAGCACCAGAACAATCGTTTAGTTTCTTTCTGGGTCATTTAAAACGAATACCCATCTTACCGATCTCTAAATTCTCCCACTTCACTGTATGGTCGCGACCTTTTAACTCGCTCTGTTGCTGCTGAACTGTGAAAAGAAATTGGTTTCTGCTTTGGCGTAAGTTGGCTACCCTCATTTCATTTCACTTACTTTGCCCTTGACAAAATGGTGTTTAAGCAAACTTTCAAGGAGCCGCGCTCAGTATTTGTGGAACGTCTTCACTTCGCGCTTGATCAGCAACAATAGAACGAGAATATCTGTTGGACCCCTACACAAGCTCGATTGTGTTCGTCAATTCAGAATTGAGTGCCCCGAACTAATTAGTTCGATCATGTTCTTGACGTTGGGAGTCCTACCTGGTTGCCAGATGATGTTCTTCAGAACTTACGTGAATCGGTGGGCGTAGATCGGATGTCGTGCAAGAAGTATTAATTTGCTCATGACATTGTTTCGAGATTGTCGTTTTGAGTTGCATTCCGGTATTGTAGTTTGTCGACCACTCGATCGGCTGTTTTGTTTTATTAATTTGTTCTCTATTGGGTGCTCATATTTTTGGCGTTCTTCCAGTGCGCACGGGCGAAGCCTAGGCACGGCGTATGCGCACGATCGGTTGACTATTGACAACAACCGATCTAGATTTGGGCCTAACTGTGTGTTGTTCTGTTGTGAAGTGTAATGATAATGATGTTTTTTTTCTTTTTTTTTTTCTTCTGTAGACACAATATTTTTCAGTTTGCGACTCTTGTTTTGCCTTTGGGAGGGACAATAACCATTTCCGAGGACGGCACTTCTCCCCCTATGCCGCTTGTGACTTTGGAGCAGGTCACAAGTTCTCGAATTATCAAAAAATATATGGAAGCCTCCCATCTTACCTTCCCATTCCCTTCTGGAAGCAGAGAGGGCTCCCAAGTGGTCATTAAAACAGTTCTTGTTTCCACATTACCTCTCAAATTAGGTTGTAAAAAGTTCAATTAAACATGTGTATTACAAACAAAACTGCTATCTCCTAATTGTAAGAATTGAATCAATTGCTATACGATTTCTAAGCTTTAACACTAAAACTTTTAACACTTCTTTCTGTATCAACAGGTTTGCACCGTCCTCCCAAATCACTGGCGCTCGAACAAAACGCTTCCGGTGGCCTTCAAGGTGGTAGCCCTGGGGGAAGTCGGCGATGGAACGATGGTCACGGTGATGGCCGGCAACGACGAAAATTTTGCCGGCGAGCTCCGGAACTGCACCGCCATTATGAAGAACCAGGTGGCCAAATTTAATGACCTGCGTTTCGTGGGGAGAAGTGGAAGGGGTAAGTTGGATTTTTTTGTTTAAATTTTTAATTTTCTTTTAGAGGAATTGAAATTCTTCAAACCCAAAGCCCGTAACTGTGTAAGATTTGTATTCTTTTTTATTGGATGACAAAAAAAAAATTAACTCAAGACGCATCGAAGGGATTAACAGCACTTGCTCCGGATGTAGGCTGAGAGGAAAAAAAAAACACCAACCTTTCTCCTTTGGGAAACCGAAAAATTTATGCTTTCCAAGATTCCAACAATGATTATCACTTTCATCGTTATTATGTCTCAGAAGATTTAGCGAAGCGAGAAAAAAACAAATCCACTCCAAAAAAAAAGCGCACCCCCTTATCTCTATTTCTACTTATTTGCATTTTCACTGTCCATTTTGAACTCATCCCTTAAGTCCACTTTTACTTCGAGAACCCAGGGATGAGTGACACAAGGCAGCATAGAAAAAAAAATGCCTAACAAATCCTCTGACTTTCTTTCCTTTGGCTTTCCGGCAAGTCGGTGGCCACCGGCAAGGCTCAGAGCCAAACAAGGGATTATAAATTGTAAACAGTAGCATCTCATGTCTCGGTCCCCTAATTTGGCGCAGGCGGGCGAATCTCTCCCGGAGCGTTCTTAATTTTAATTTCCGGGAATTAAAAGTTTTTTTTTTCCGCCGTTTGGCTGCTGTCCATTTTTTTTTCACAAGCCGGTAGTCAGTTCTGGTTCCGGTAGGCCTACCGGGAAATTCTTTCAAGGGGTTTGTTTTAATTTTCGTCCATTTTCACTTGATTGTCCCCTTTTTCGCCGTGGCGAACGATTGTTTTTTTTTGAACGTGAAAATTCTTTACCAGTTGAAGAAAAGATACTTTTTTGGACACGGGCCACAACCGGGAAAAAGAAAATGAGCAGCTTCTTTCCCGTCGGTCGGTGGTGGCAATTAGATAATGAGTAATAAGAAGCTGCGGAGGCTGGGTTGGATTGAATCGATTTTTTTTCGGGTCGTTTGTTTATTCGAGTGACGATAGACTCAGAGTACCTAGAACCAAATCTCATGAAATTCTTCGGTTTTAACATAATTTTCAATCCAACAAATCAATGAGATCTGGAAGCAATAGCTTAAGTATGTTTTTAAATGGAAATGGATGGAAAATGGAAACAAAAATGTGATAAATAGTTTTCATTTGTTTTGCGTTTACATGTATTTCGTTCAAAATATTTGTATTGATCGATTTAATTTTATCTCTAGATTGAAAGTTTCACAAGTGATTTGTCGTGAAATAAGGATTTATTTTTGCTTTTCATCATGCATGAGAATTTTCAAAACATGAATGGCTTGAGTGAATAGTTGTCAATTTTGAGATTATAATCCCAAAAAAAATCTAAAAATTTACCTCAAACTTTTGGTTCAATACATCGGGGATTACGAAAGACAAAACTTTTAAGAGTTTTTTTTTTTCAATGAAAAAGATTTTAATAAACAACAAAAAACAATACCAAAAAACTGATGCCAGTAAAAAAGTTCTTAAACACAGCACATTGAAGTTGGTCAACGAAGCCGGGCCCGCGAAGCCTTTCTGAAATCGAAATATTTTCTCAAGTTATTCCTGCAACAGATAGTTATTTATTTAAAAGTTGATAAACATTTGTCGATTATTGTTTAAATATGTAATTCACGTGTTTTTGTTTGGATTTAATTGACAATTATTCAGTTTGGTGACTTTTTTCCCATATATTTTAACATTCAATGTAATTTCCTCAAAGCAATAAGTGCAATTTTTTGTCAGAAACGTTATATTGGAGTTTCAGTTTCTAATTTAAAATACAAGTTCCCTAATTTTTCTTGAAGACTTTTAAATTCAAAATCAATAAGTAATAGCAAGTCGACAAAGACAAATACAAGCATCGGAAGGCTATTGATGAACACACACATATATAGAATCTCAGTGAATCTTCTTGTTTCTTTGAAGAGATCAAATTTACTAAGATCTAATGCGTACATATTTCAAGGATATGATGGCTAGCAGCTAACAAATGCTAAAACCACCAGCACACAGAAAGAGTACTATGTATGCCGTGACCGAGATTCGATCTCTTGACCTCTGGCTTAGAAGACTTGAACGCTATCCTTCAGGCCACGGTCGACGACAAATGATGATGATTTTTTATAATGCTGTCCAAGGAATGTATTATAAATTTCCTCAGCAGAAATTTTTTTTTTGAAAATATAATTGTTTTATCAAAATGGATGAAACTAATAATTTTGAATTACAGATAAGCCTCAAAATTTCGGAAAAAAAATCAATAAAGTTGATAAAACCCAAATTGTCGTTTGTATTTGATCTCAAAAGTCTGTGAAAAATTTCTCTGATTTCAAACCAAACGTTTACAAATTTAGTCTTTTCATATTAACCTTGTTAAGAAATTTTCTTAAACATACGTTAAAAATCCAGGAGCACTGAAATTTAATTTTTAAAATTTGTTTTAAAAGAGTTTAAAGAAAAAATTACAATAAAGAAGGTAAACTCTAGCCCAAATTTTTAACTGTAATTTTCTTGGGAATCAATAAAATTATTGTTTCTCCCAGAATCAGCTAATTTTATCAACATGTTATGTTAAAAATATTTTCTCACCAATTGCAGGAAAAAATCAGGACTTTGAGAGCAAATTTCAACTGTATTACATTTTGGAAATACACTTAGGAAATGCGTCCAGAAAACCAAAATTTCGACAAGTGAATTTGAACCAGAAAAAATAAAAATATATCTCTCGTTTTTGCTGTGATATGCATTGCCCCAAAAGAGTTTTGAATGAAAGTTATGTGTAGGCTCCGTAGTTTAAAACAAAAAAAAAAATTTTATATGGAAACGAGTCAAATGTTTTATGTATCGTAGAAAGAATTTGATAAATTTCCGTTTTTATGGAAAAATGTGATGCAAAGAACGTCTATGTTTGGAAGAACAAGTGTTTGCGAAGAAGTTCAAGTTAATTGAAATAAATCTATATTTTCCAAAACAACAACAAACTCTGACGTTGATTTAGTGATGTATCTTATCATTTTCGGCAGATTTTATCCGTTTTTTAAGATTTGTAATAAATAACATTGATTACCGAAAAAACCGCTTACAATATGTTTTTTCACGTTTTTTCAATGTTTTTTCAACTTTTGATTATTTAGCCAATCTTCTTGTTATTATCTAAAGAGTTCTGCAGATAATTGACGAGTGTTATTTGATATAAGTGCGGCCCTCCGAAAAGATTTTTAATTAAAACTGGGCCGTTGGTTTTAAAGTTTGCTCACCCCTGTACTAAAATACTTTAAAAAAAATAGAACCTAATCCAAGAATAACAGATTATTCGGACAAATAATAACATTTAAGTTCGAATAACACAACTGAACAGCTCTGAAGACGTTTTGTCGACACTTAAAGGAGGGGGTAGGGTCTAACGGGTAAAAAAAAACACCATTTTCGCGATTTTTTTCTAGAGCTATCGTTCAAACAAATGTATGTTACAAATTTTTTGCATGATACAAAGCATTGTTAAAAGAACATTTAGTAATTTTTTCGTAGAAAAATATTTAAAAATGAACCGGTGACGGAGCACTTTCGAGGATGCCTTTTAGAAAACAGGATTTGCGGTGGACACTGTATCTCAGCACAGAATCATCTGAAATCAAAAAATCAGAGCAAAATATTTTTAATAGATGTTTTTCTGAACCCCAACGTTTCTATTTAACTATAAAAAAAATTATGAAATTTTTGTGGCTGTTTGAAGTAAAAACTACGATTTTTCACGAAAAAATCCGCCATTTTTTATCTGTAAAATCTCCCCAAAGTAAAAAAAAAGAAAAACTTTGGGGTCTGGTATTTTATATGTAGAAAATATGTTCCAAATTTGAAAAGAATCGGATAAGTAGTTTTCAAATGACGATGTCCACGGACTTTAAAAATGTGCTATCGAGAAAAACGCGTTTGAAGTTTCTGCTCTTGCTTTCTTGCAGTATTAGAAAGGAGGAGATAATGGCCTATAATTTCTACAGTTTTGCTTCAATTGACTTGAAAATTTGATATAACATTCTTGAAACGTTTTACAATAAGAAAATAAAAAAATAAAAAATCGATTTTTTGAAAGTGTTAGACCCTACCTCCCTCTTAAAAAGCAAGGGCCCTAATGGTTGAAAATTGATCTTTGAAATTGTTGATTTATTTCAAAACTATTTTGCAAATTTCTTCCTACCATTGTTCGCCGCGTGCCGGAAGATGTTTATGATTGATTGTGAATGAAAAAATTATTAGAATTTTTTAATTTTTTTGTATTTATTTAGGAGACCTTTTTTGACATTCGGGTCTGTTAGAATTTCTAAATCGGATGAATTTCCAGCAATTTCCCAGGAAATGTTTTTTTTTCCAAAAAAAATGTTATTTATTTTTTATTTTCGTAGTAATCCGGCTCACGACATAACTTGATGAACATAATTCTTAAATTCACTCGGTCTATGGCAACCGTTTTCCAATTTCTCGGACATCCCACATTCGCTAGATCACGGTCCACTTGGTCTAACCACGTCGCTTGTTGCGCTTCTGCTCGTCTCGTTCCTACCGGATTCGTAGCAAACACCTGTTTTGCAGGACAGTCGTCCGGCATTCTCGCAACATGTCTTACCAAGCGTATCCGGTCAGCCTTAACCACCTCCTCGATACTGGATTGGCCGTGGAGTCGCGCGTGCTCGTGGTTCATCCTTCGCCTCCACACTCCGTTCTTCTGCACGCCGCCAAAGATGGTTCTTAACACTCGTCGCTCGAATACTCCGCGTGTACACAGGTCCTCCTCGAGCAATATCCATGTCTCGTGCCCGTAGAGGACAACCGGTCTAACGAGCGTTGTGTACAGGTTTCACTTTGTGCGGGGTTCAGTTTGCGATAGATCTGTCTCTAATCCGACTAATTCAATCTGAATCCAGTTTGGTGCGGATGTACTTTAACTGCGATGAAGACGAAAGGCAACCGGTTGATGTTATCGTGGCCTCTCAGGAAAACTCCGTTTCTGGGCAAGACGATACGGTACCAAGTCTGCTTCTTGCAGATCGGCGGTGGTTAGCGCTGGGAATGGGTTCCTCTCTAACTTCCGTGCAGCTGCTTTCAACAAGCAGAGGTATCGCATGCAGTGAGCGATGGAGTGAGTTTCTCGTTACTGGAGTACATTCTGAAGATACGATCTGCAAACTCGTCATCCTTCACAACAGCCGGAAGCGCAGCAACTGGACCTCTCATCTCACTTGTTGAAATGGTTTGGCATGCTGACAATTCGATTCGTGCCATGGAGATCTAGTCCACCAAAGCGAATGATTGACGAGCTCAGGTGGACTTATTCCAGGTGAAAGTTCGTCAGCTGGATTCGATTCTCCACGAACATGAATCCATAAGTTCCTATCTGTCGAGTTCTGGAACTTAAATAGACACTCGGTCGGACATAAATATCTTCCAGCGGTTAGGTGATGATTGTAACCACTGAAGAACCGTCGAGGAATCAGTCCAAAAGAACACTTCGGCAGGCAACCTGAGAGCACGTTTGACCTTCTCGGGTAAGTTGACAGATAGAAGTTCCAAACGGGCAGTGCTCTGGTGGCTCTTCAGCGGTGCGACCTTCGACTTCGATGTCAGCAATAAGATACGGACGACTTGATCACATTCGGACCGAGTGTAGCAAAAGCTACCGTAAGCTTTCTTCGACGCGTCCGAGAAGAAATGCATTTGAAAGGATGTGTTATTTTTGGAAGACTCCTATCGAGGAACTTGGGAAGTGACAATGGTACTCTGCATGCTGTGAAACTCCTTCTAATCGGCCTGGTACGACGACGCTGGCATTAGGCGATCCCATCCAAAAGATTATCCGTTCTCTGCTCGAAGTCCCCACAAACGCTGCATGAACAAACAGTTTGACGACGGTAATAATCAGTCCAACCAAACAAAGTGGATCAAAGATCTGTGCGGTGTAGGACATACTCTTGCGGTTTGTGAGCTTACTGGAGTTGTACTTTAGAAACATTGGATGCTCATTTCTTGAGTTTAACTTGAGTCTTGAGTCGTTCTTGAAAACTGGAGCGGCAACAGAAAAACGACTGATTTCGTTCCCAGTAAGGGGCTGTAAGGTGCGGGTGGCCAAAAATGATGCTGAAACAAAACCGTGGGTCACAGTCTGCAGCTCAAACGTTGCGAGAGGTTCCTTGGGACTTCGGCGCCAGAGAATTCATCGGTACGTATAGTAGTCCAGGTGCAATTGTGTTTGGCGGTATATCTTCTCAATGTCAGCTACGAGTGCAATTGGGTGGGTACGGAAGGGCACAATGTTCGACAGTAGATCGTCCTGGATAGTGGATCCTACCAACTGCATATTGTCAAAAATAAAACGGACCTTGCTGCTTGTGCTTTACTCGTTGAAGACTGGATGATGTGGTAGCTAGCAGTGAGGAATAGAGTCGTCCACTTGATCATGTGGCCCAAACGTTCGTAGTCGGTCATGGAACAAATGTAGGCTTTTCGAGTGGCAGGATCTTGCTTAAGTCTCCTCTCTAGACTTTGGAAGCGGCGCTCGGCGATGGATCTTGATTCCACCAGGGGAGTGACAATCTGGCAACGAAACGACCGAACGTACATTATGTAGCATTATGAAGCACTGAACACCTATTTCATGTCTACGTGGCATTTTGATTCCTGGAAATGGGTATTGGGTCTGGACAGGAATGGAACACTCTAAATAGCATAAACACCACTTACCAAATTCACTTTTTGTCGGACATTCTTCTTACAAAACGGCGACCGACATAAAATGGTTCGACGGATTGACTCAATAAAGATATCAGGTTTTCAAGGCGTTGGCTGTCAATACTCCAAATACCAATGTCATTTGTCTTAAAACAGAAATTTACCAAAATCTAGTTGAGTATAAACGGTAGAATTTTCGCAATTCACGTAACACGCAATGTTCAGTCCTACAAGTGGGCTGAAAGTTTGAAGGAGAGCGCGAGAAAAGAGATGAGAGTCATCGGCCAATCAGCGAGCAGCAGTTGTCTAGCCGAAGATATAAAAAGGTGCGCTGCCGCGCCTGTGGAGTCATTCGTTATCAATCCACCAAACCGTCAAAATGGGACGGTCTTGTAAATAGTGTAAATTGTTTGAGTGATAAGTTAGAGAAAAGGAATAGAAAGTAAATCAAGATAGAGTGTCTTGTTCTACTTCGCAGCTTCGTACCGACGCTTGGCTCCCGGGTCCAGCTGCCACAATCGGCTCTTTCCAGAGCCCTTCCATCTGAAAGAGTTTGGATCTCGGTTAACCAGGCGACCGAAATCGCACCGAGCCTTGGCCGCCGGGCAGCGTCATGAGAACTTGCCTCTACTGATGGGACAACCATGCGTGGTCTCTTGAGGTTCTCTTTAGTCCTTGAGGTCCTCTTGAGTTTTACGAAGCTTTCACATAAATCCGGTCTTGGCCTCCAGGCAGACAGCCTGCGGGCTTGCCTCCACTGTTTGGCAACTACCATGGGGTTGTCATAGCCTAATCCTTGAAGAGGAAACGGCAAGTAGTGGTAGTTTCACCAAAGCCGCTCCTCCCTACAGGCCTATGGCTTTTCCTGGCCATAACACGCAAAATTTAATAAAAATCAATTTAATTTTAAGAAAAATCTCACAATTTGATCAAATATGAAGATTACTAATGTTTTTTTTTTCAACGAAGAATATCAGTTGCCATTTGACAATTGTCGTAGATAACGTTTATATTCGTTAAATGCGAGTCTTCACATTTAAAATTTAAAAAATCCATCTGATTCACTGTACCATGACTTTGGATCAAAATCTATTTTAAGACCATCTATAGAGTTACAAATTTGTTAAAAATTGTATTTCACAAGAAATTCTTCGGATTAATTTTCTCATGATAAACCTCAGGGAGGGCAGAAATTACGCCCTAGAAATTTCCAACGACAAATGGCTCTATAACCGGCTCCACCTTCCGGCAGCATCCGCCAACATATTATTTTCATTAAAATTCATAAAACATCTTCTAATTTATCTTCCTCTAACCAGCACGCTCTGTCCGTGATAGGACTAGGTACATGTTGCTAACTTGAAAGAAGGCTTTATAGCTTCTCTCTCTAAAACCAGCATCATCGCTATCATCTTCATTTATGCTCCCATAAAGACCAAACATCTACTATTTAGGTAGATTTTCCCTCTTATTTAGGTGGCTGCTGTTTTTCCGGGAAAATTTGTATTATTAAGGGTGGATTTTTACCTGCCGACGCATTTAGGATGTTGATCCAGTCGCTGGAAAAGTTTTTCCTCTCTCTCAGTCCGTGGTCCGGATGGTTATAATTTGTATTGCGGAAGGGATTTTTCGGGGCGTCATCCTTCGTTGGATCCTTTTTTTTCGGAGTTGGGGTGTGGGGAGCTGTTTGTATTTTTGTCCCATAGTTAGTTGGTCTCTTAATTTAGACACTTTCGCAACTGTACTCCAGAAGCCACCACCTTGGAGGGCCACCTTTTTGTTTCCACAAATAAGCATAATTAATATCCGCTCGTTGGCAAATTATTGGATACCTTGAACAAAAGGCAAGGTTTTTCCTCAGGGATTAATCCATCCTTTAAAGGTTTTCAAATAAGACTCATTTGAACTTTGATCCACAATTGTGTAAAGATTTTTTTTTTAATTTCCTTAGCTGTTCTTATTTTTTGACTTGTACCTACTAAAGCTTAGTTCTTTTAGAAATGGGACACTTTCTTTTGCTAATAGCTCGTTTAATAGTAATCGGACATTCAAAATTTTGACAGCATTTTGTTGCCTGTAAAAAGTACTATCCGACCTATTTTTTTTTCAAAATTTAAAATTTACGCGTTTTTGAGATATTTACGATGCAAGAGAAAAAGGAAAAAATAATTTTGCATTCAAAATCCATCATTATCAAATTGATTGCCGACAAAACCGTTGATTATTCAAAGAACTACTGTTTGTGAGTGGTGGAAAAGTATGGAAATACTGTCAAAAATGTTCACAAAGTTCAAATCAACCATTGGAGTGAAGCATATGATCGGCAACTTCGGCTAAGGGTCATCAGGGAAGTCAAGTCTCATACCAGCATTTTTAATTTTCAATAAGCGAACAACTAAGGGTAGATCGCTGAAATTTCAAAAAAAAAAAATTTCTCCGATAAGCTGAAAGTGTTGCCTCCTAATGAGTCATTCAAACCTAACCTGAAACAACCTTTTTTTTGCCAGATTCACAGCTCATAAGCTGTATTACTGGTTCCGAGGCTATGGGACACATGATTTCCTGATGAACGACATAACTTATGAAATACCCTATTTAAAACAAATTCCAGCGTTTGAATCCTATACCACTTCTGCTCGTGGCAAGGTCCCGAGTATATTAAAGTATGTATTTACTTATTATTTTGTATAAAATATAATGATTTGCCAAAACTCTGCTCCTGGGGAAAAAACAACAATATTCAAAACGAAAGCTATGGTTTTCACTCTTTTCAAAAGCCTAAAAAGAGCAATCTATTATGTATCCTTCGCAACTTACGATCTATACTAACCGAATATACTTTAATTTCAATCTCCTCATGGTTTTACTTCGTCATTGCCAGATTTTGCCAGCAGAAATTCCATTTAAAACGCTCAAAAAGTGGCTCAAAAATAATCAAATTGGTTAATTTCGAAACAGCTGTATCCACTAAAGTGGCTTCAGTTTCTTTTAAAAGAGAAGTATTGGTCCGAAAAGTATCAGAAATTGAAGAAGGGGGATGTAGCCACCTAAAATACAGATTAGACGGAGTATTAGTTTGAAAAACTGATCATTATCATGACTGAAAAAAGTGTGCGCTGGCCGAAGGGAGGTACCAAGAATAAAGAAGAATTATTCTTACAAAAAAACGATAACTATTTTTTTTTTAATTTTTTTATGAATTATCATAAGATAACCTCCATTTCCTTCATAGAAAGTATTTTGATCAAACGAAAGGTTTCTGAGATACACGCATTCGTAACTGTCCCATTTCTAAAAGAACTAAGCTTTAATTTGAACTTATAAGTTTCACTTTAAAAACATCGAGTCGTCTTAAAATTCATAGACCATGATCCCTTGTATCTTCTCCACCATTAATGAAAATTTCTTTTAACTGTTCTCATTTACGTACTACTCACATGAATTCTTGTAAACAAGCTTCTCATTTGACACCCCTGCTCCAATTCCTGGCAACATTATACAAATTACACATATTAAAATCCGGAGAAACCTTCAAAAGAAATTTTTCTCCACACACTCCAAAGGAAAAGAGCGTTGAAACTAATCCTGGGGTTGAATTATTCACACATCGACAAATGGGAAACGCAGGAAGTTCGCAGACATATCGTCGTCATCGTCGTCGTTTCATCCCGCATCAGCTAAGGGGTATTCAAAGCGAAAAAGGTATGCTGGGAATAAAAAAAAAACAAACCAGCAGCTCACATTTTCCACAATTCCGGTGCTAAGGTTCAGGAATTCATCCATTCGGGTTTTCCTTGCTAATGGAAGACGTACATATATCGTAACATCACAGAAGGGTTCAATCTCTCCGGTTTCCTTTCAGAGGGAAAAGTGCGTGGAGGTTCACCTTCACATATCTCACCGTATGAGTTTTCGTTTTGACAACTTTCATCCACGTTGTTCGGGGAGAAGTTTTCCTTTTCGGGACTTTTCCCGCATCTTTCAGTTTGACACTTTCGGTGGACGTTGCCGTTCGTTCGCCGGAATAAAAGGGTTCTGTAAAAATTAACCCCCTAATTTCAGGTGGTTCTGACAAGAGACACAGTCACAAGGTGTAACCTTTTCTCGGATGTGTCTCTTTATTTGATTGTTACCTCTTTCGGGGTGCTTACGGTAATTTGATTGAAAGAGTTCAAAGTGATATTTTTGGGAGTGTCTATTCAATACCAACGTTTTTCACTTCTTGCTTCGATAAGGTATTAATTAAGCTTGTTTTGAAAATTATTGTGCAGATTAAGGAAAAAACAGAGATTTTGAGGTATATTTTCATATTTATCTATAAATTAAATTTTTTAATTTGAAATGTCATCAATTTATCGTTTGGATGTGACGATCTCTACAGACAGATTTTGTGTTTGTTTGAAAATTTTCATAAAATTTACAAAAATATCAATGAATTTAGAATTTCAAACAATTGTTTAAAATTTGAAAAAAAAAATTGTTCATAAACCTCGTGGTCAAAGCAAGAGTTTCAGTTGGAAACTTAAGAAGCATTGTAGGAATTGTACGAAAAAATTAGCTGGCCTAGAATCTCCCAGGATTAACCTTCCTCAAATTACCTGTTATAAAACTCTCCACATTTATGGGTGGTTCGTAAAGCATCTACATCAACCTTTTAAGTGAACGTGAGTCACTTAAGTGATTAACATTCGTTCCCCTCTTCCCGAAACAGTCCACAGGTTCGGCCAGGTCACTTTCAACATTCTTTGGAAGCTGGTTTTCAGTTTAAAAGATTTGAAAATATGAGGCAGCGAGTTGAAAATCTTTAGCTTCTTTAGAAACTATAAGTCAGAAAGAGTAACATCATCTCTAAATGAGGTCGATGAAGGTTAAAAAAACTTTAACTTCATAACACGGAGAGTTTCTGAGTAGCACAAATCGATTTTGAATCAGCAAGTAATAATTTTTATCTTTGCTTCACTCACATATTTTACTATTTTAAAACTCCGCAAAAATAAATAATTAAATTTTAACTAAACTTTTTTAGAAAATCCTTCCCAGCAAACATTTTTGAAACTATATCCTTTTGCTATTTTGATATACATCCCATATACATTATAGAAAGATCGTATGAAAGTTGAAAAAAAAAGCATTTACCTACCAAAGTGGAGGCAATATACAAAAAAAAATATATTTCTTTCTAAAGCGACGAAAATTACACCAATTCGGCGCTATTCGACACCTTATTTGTACTTATTCGAAGAATGCAAATCGCAGCCAAAGACAATATTTTTCAGTTCTCTCATTGGTCAATATCACTCAATTCCGAACTGATTTCAGTCATCTGGATGCACTGCTGGTTGCAGAAAGAAAATGCGATGATTTTCCTACTTGAAGCCTGCGCGGGGGCAGAAATCATTAAAAAAAAAAAAAAAAACAGAACGGAATTTCTATCATATCCGATTTAAACTGACTTCAGAGGACATCTTATACGATCATTCCACTGGAGTTGGAATAGCAATTCGCAAAACCGTTAAACGACTTAAGTTATCATATCTGATACAATTTCATGTTCGTTTGTCCAAATCTTATGATTCTGCTTTGGGACATTTCGGACCTGAAAAAAAAACAAATTTTCAGGGTGATGGAAAATTTAAGAGAAACATTGGGGTAAACGAAATTTTTTTTGTATGGTTTTGATAACCGCATTTTCTTGTGGTTTTCTTTAATTGATATTTTTCAGAGATTTACGAAGAAAAATAAAACTGCTGTTTTTAACGTTTCAACTTACTAATTTTCAGCCATCCTCAGAAAAAAAAACTTGTTTTGCCGCGTGTTTCCTTTAAGGCCGTCGTACGGCTCGTACAAAAAATCAGCAGTTTTATTTTTCATCGTAAATCACCGAAAAATATCAATGAAACAAAACCACGAGCCAAAGAGAGTTTCTCGAAGAGATACAACGGCTTTCCGACAAGACTTAATCCCGCAACCTCCGCTCCAGAACGACAGGGCACGTTAGCCAACTGCACCACGGTGAATGTGATGGTATCAACCGACTCGAGCGTGCGAGTTGAGCTCCATCGGTCAACTCCAGAACCTCCCATCGATACACTCCATCCATGTTTATCCCGCATGTGTACTATTTTCTTATTGATCTATCTTGCAGCGATGCCACATGTACCGATTTATCGGTAGTTATACCGAATTTTGAGCAAATTTTCTACCAAGAATCTGTATAAATTCACCGAAAGCCGATTTTGGGAAAAAACATACCGATTTCATATCGATTTTTTAAATTTTTGGTATAAAATTTGGTTTGGAAGTAATAATACGTAAAGATTTTTCATATTTTAAACTATAATCGGTAATTTCTTCAGATTTTAAGAAAATTATTTACATACCTTAATGTTCGGAAGAGAAATAATTAAAAAAAACTTTTAGAAAATGACCGAACACAACATCTTAAAAGCGTGTTTTCTCAAAATTTGCTTTCATGCAATTATATCTCTACACAGCAAAAATTATTTTCTGTAAAATTACGCAAATGTCCTATAACAAAAAGGAGCATGACATTTACCGTAATTTTACAGGTCGAAAAACAAATTACGTGACATTTAATTTTCAGTGTACAACTTTTTAACAGGACATTTGCTGTAATAATAAATGAATCTTCGTTAACTTTCAAGGAAAACAATTTAAAATTACAGATTTTGTTAATAACAGGTTGATTTATTTTAAAGGTTGTAGTTTCAGTGACACGTAATAGTCATTTTTTTGTGTATTTGGTATCAAAGGCCTCAATTATAAAAAATCTCAAGTTTGCAAAAATTTTCAAATACAAATTATTACTTAGAATGTATAGTATAAACCTTCTAAGAATTCTTAAAAACTAATAAAAAATGAATAAACAACAGAAAATAGTAACCACACAAGATACTTAAGGTAAGGCATTTACAAAAAAAGGATTAAATATCAGATTTCAGAATCATTACCGAAGACCAATTTTCAATCATTACAAAATATCGTTTTTTTCACCGATTTTTCGGATTTCCATACCGAAATAAAATGTTATTGGGTAGCAAAATTCCGATTTAATTGTGGCCTCACTGCTCTCTTGTTTTCAAATCGACCGACACGAGCGTACAAGCA
Source organism: Uranotaenia lowii (assembly GCF_029784155.1). Taxonomy (NCBI): domain Eukaryota; kingdom Metazoa; phylum Arthropoda; class Insecta; order Diptera; family Culicidae; genus Uranotaenia; species Uranotaenia lowii. Next base: position 29,590,343 of record NC_073691.1, on the reverse strand, counting down.
GCGATGCCACACGTATCGATTTTCCGGTATTTGTACCGATTTTTGGGCAAAAATTTGAACAAGAATCGGTATAAACCGATTACCGATTTCGGCAAAATATACTGATTTCATACCGATTTGTAGAATTTTTATCCTAAAATCAAAATTTGTTTTACTTTACTTTTTCATTGCAAGTATTTGTTTAAAGAAAATTTGTTAGGAAGTTTACAGTGTATGCTTTTTTATATACGCCTGAATATAGCGATTTTTAAACCGATTTTTGGGATTTATATACAGATAAAAGATTTTTTTGGGTTCGAAAATACCGATTTCAATGTGGCATCACTGCGTACAAGTCAAGCTAGCGCAACACCTTCCTGTGTACTTAACTGGTCTGAACGGAATCTTGAGCAGCGAGCTCGATCGACAAAAATCCCGAATAGATGAGTTGTGATTAGGGTTGTCAATGTGCCTCGTTTTCGGAGGCTTATCCTGATAGCTAGAACTTTTCGCAATATTTTTGATACGATAACTTTGAGTGAAAACCTGTTAAATTCAAAATAGAAAATTCTTAAGAATAAATGGAATAAGCTCTATCGGCAAATTGGCATTGATTAACCCGATTTCATTTGGTCCTCCGTTACGTTACTTTTTACATATTGAGGTAAATTTTTGACAATTTTTTTTCCGAGATAATACCAAATTTTGACAAATTTCGCTTATTCCAATTTCCGTTGGTCCCACCCTTTGTTGATTTTGAGGGTATAAAAACCAACACTTTGAGCGCTTTGAGGCACACCTAAATCAATCCGATTGGGCTGAAATTTTGCACAGGTCAGTTTTTTGGGCCAATCAACAAAATGTACATAGTCAGTTTTCAAAATTGAAACTTTTCCCTTAAATCTATTGCAACCCTTATCATCATGATCGATAACTAAACCTATTTTGTAAGAAAACCGAAAAAAAGTTATCAGTTCGGCTATTTTTGACGTAGAATTACGTCTTACGGCAACACTATAGGGGGACAAATTGAAATTTGCGAACGAATCTCGCGTCACGAAAAACGCCTCATTGAGAGACATCACAGGATAATGACGTCATCAACAACGCCTGCTTTGATGGGTTTTGTTTTTCCCTACCTACGAAAGGTATAAAACAAAGGAACCGTCGGTCGGTCTACTCGGTTTCTTTCTCTGATTGTCGTCGAATTGAACAGACGTTTGCTGTCACAAGGTCCGATTATGTTGCATGGTCGGTTTATGTCACATGGTCCGATTATGTTTTATGATCCGATTATGTCACATGGTCGATTATGTTGCATGATCCGATTATGTCACATGGTCGATTATGTCAAATGGTCGATTATGTTCAGGTATCAGGTATCAGAAAAGGGGTAGGCTTGATAGCGGCACGTTATCCAAACAAACGGGAAAATTGTGCCTAGCCTTTTTTTTTACAGATTTCATCATATACCTGAGAAACCTGAAAACCATAAAAGGATTAGAAAATAAATAAATATTTAGGGCATAAAGCCGATCCACGTAGGGATTTTAAAGCAATGAAGCTTATAACCACATTGGGTGAAAAATGACAGATTGTTATTTAAGTTTAAATCTTAGAATAAGATACACTTATAACAGGATAGGCGAGAGTACATAAAAGCTTTCTAGCAAACGAAAAACAGGCATATATGAGCTAAAATGAATCACACATTTTTGATTCACAACTGCAAAATTCAGAAGATTTGAGTTTACAATGATCAGAAAGTGTTCTAACCAGGATGCTACAACTACAATAAGGGCTAATAAACGATTTTATAATGGCAAAGTTGGCATTTAGCCTATCCACTTAGGGATTTTTAAGCAATGAAGCTTTTTTTAAATCATAATATCGGAAATAAGGACTTTTTTTTAACTTTCTCTGTTAAATTCTAACATACATTAAAAAAAATGAAGTCGGGCAAAAGAGGGACATGTACACACTAAGTGGAAGGTAAATATAGGTACAGTAGTACCTCTGAATCATAGCTTAACCATACAGGAGATTTAGAGCACAAAGTCTTGATTTTATATATTTTTATTTAACTCACCAGTTAGCGCTCTGGTTAGACGACTACAAAGAGTTCCTGTGACAACAAATTTGAAACAAGCGATAGCTGTAGCAGTGGATTCTAGAACCAGGATTGACGTTTGATAACGAAATATCAGAGTACGATACTAGAGGAGCATTCACTCTTCTTAACACTATAGCCATTCTAAAGCTAAGGGAACATGTGTCAATATAAGAGAAATGACATAAATTAGGTGAAACAGATATGACTGTCGACATGCGATACAAGTTTTGATCGAAAGCTTGATTTAATAGGGAATTTTAAAGCCTTTTGGCAACCTAAAAGACATTTTTTTTTAACACTTTTTCCATGGAAACGATATTTGTACGGCTTGAATGATTGAATAACCAAAATTTAATATCTTTATATAAAAGGGCATTTACCTCCACAAAATTCTGTTACCAATCCAAAGATAGAAGGGACTGAACACTTGTCCATAATAAGGAAAATACACTAATTTTGCGCTTGATGTGACAGATATAACTGATGTAATTTAGATTATATTCTTCTATGATTTCAAATCGGTTAATATTAACAGATAGCCGAAAGAAATGGGACCGTAAGCGATGCGTTTGCGATTCACATTTGAACACATGTGAAGAGATTTTATAAAACGGAGTTACTAGGAGAGCAAAAAGATTAATTATATGAAAAATCACATTCCAAATTGGCAAAACAAGAAAATATAGAAGAATACAGCTTGTGCAAATGCATGTACTACATATGCACTATTGGCATACCCTTCTCGAGAGAGAATACGTACAAAAGTTCAAAAATACTAGCAAGAATTTAAAACTGATTCAGATTCAAAACATTTTCTTCCATTGTTTTGAACTTGAAAAACTTCCGAACTCTGCATGCAATAATTGACCTTGACCTATTTTCTCCCCCGCCCAGATACAGCCTCATTGATTTCCAATAGACAGAAATATGAGATAAACGTATCTGGGAAGTACTGGATAAGTCGCCTCGTACGACATGGACCAGTATCCCAGTGGCAGTATTCTTTTGGCCGCTGCCACACAGCACCATCGATAACTAAACCTATTTTGTAAGAAAACCGAAAAAAAGTTATCAGTTCGGCTATTTTTGACGTAGAATTACGTCTTACGGCAACACTATAGGGGGACAAATTGAAATTTGCGAACGAATCTCGCGTCACGAAAAACGCCTCATAAAGAGACATAACATCTAAAGGATTATGACGTCATCACCAACGCCTGCTTTGATGGGTTTTGTTTTTCCCTACCTATGAAAGGTATGAAACAAAGAGCCCGTCGGTCTACTCGGTTTCTTTCGCTGTTTGTCGTCGAATTGAACATACGTTTGCTGCACGGTCCGATAATGTTGCACGGTCCGATTATGTTGCATGGTCGGATTATGTTGCATGATCCGATTATGTTGCATGATCCGATTATGTTGCATGATCCGATTATGTCACATGGTCCAATTATGTTGCATGGTCGGATTATGTTGCATGATCCGATTACATCACATGGTCCGATTATGTATCATGGTCGAATTATTTCACATGGTCGAATTATGTCACATGGTCTGATTATGTTGCATGATCCGATTATGTCACATGGTCCGATTATGTTGAATGGTCGAATTATGTCACATGTTCCGAACATGTTGCATGGTCCAATTATGGTGCATGGTCAGATTATGTCACATGGTCGATTATGTTGCATGGTCGGATTATGTCACATGGTCCGATCATGTTGAATGGTCGGATTATGATGCATGATTCGATTATGTCAAATGGTCCGATTATGTTGCATGATCCGATTATGTCACATGGTCATGGTTGCATGGTCGGATTATGTTGCATGGTCGAATTATACCACATGGTCAGATTATTTTGCATGGTCGGGTTATGTCACATGGTCAGATTATGTTGCATGATTGGATTATGTCACATGATCCGATAATGTTTCATGATCGGATTATGTCACATCTTCGATTAAATTGCATTATCGGATTTTGTCACATGGTCGATTATGTTGCATAGTCAGATTGTGTCATGGTCGATTCTGTTGCATGGTAGGATTATTTCAGATGGTCGATTATATTTCTTGGTTGAATTATGTCACATGGACTGTTCAAAATGCTTGCTCAGATTATTTATAAATTCTATTATATAGTCGAAATTTGTCAGTCATATATTACCATTTTGACACTCATATGTTGATCACTACGAAAATAAACCATAAATTCTATTATTCCATACATTGACAACAAAATTGTGTAATCCTACGTTTAGCGGTCGTAGCTAAATAACTACCTCCTCCACTTTTTGAGCCTGATTTTTTTTTCTGATTTTTATATTTAAGGTTGCCTGAATTTGAGAAAAAAAGAGAGAGTGTATCGATAGAAGATCCAGCAATTGACCGATGGAGCTCGACTTGTACGCTCGTGTCGGTCTATTCCATCGCGTTCACCGTGGTGTAATTGGCTAACGCGCCATCATACTGTAGCGAAATTGCTAGTTCAAGTCCTGTCGGTGAGCCGTTGTATCTTTTTCGAGAAATATTATATTTACGGCTTATGCCCTTCTTTTTCTTTGATCCTTATGTTTCTCAAATATTTTCCATCACCTTAATAATTTCATTTGTTATTTAAATCTCATTATACAAACTTTTTAAGATAACCACTCTGGATAAAATAAATTGAATTAATTCTATAGAAACATTTGAACGTTTAACATGTTTTATTTGGAATATTATAAACCGGTATTTATAGTTGTTTGAGATCGAAAGTTATTTCCTCAACGACTATTGATAATATTAATTTTTTTTTTCATTTAAAAAAAAAATATTAAATTCGAGAAAATTTGGTGATAAATATCACTTGCCATTAACGTTCATCTCAAGTCAAAGAAAGAAAGTGTGTTGTTTACTTCAAAAGATATGTTACATTTGTCCCAAAAGCGTGAGTCTAATCCTCATCAACTGTCGCTCGAAATGTTGCGAGAAAACTTCGCAGCAAATTTCCTTCAGCCCTTTTAATCCTTTCGCTTAACCGTATGTGGCCTTCATGTAAGCTAGCGAGGGAGGTTGGAATGAGTAGTTTCTTTGTAGCCAACCGAATCCATCCATCTTGGCAGGAAAAACCAACAGCTCAAGACGAAGAAAAATGAGGCGCTTTCTTGGCTCCTGATGCTTCTGATACTAAAATCCGGCATTTTCCCGTACTCGGTAAGCCGGAAGGCAAGATTAATCTGATACGATTAAAAATTAATACGAACACATAACGACGGCGACGTTTGCTGTTTTTCGGTGAGGAAGATTACAAAAACGGGCTCATGTGATCCCCATCCCAGCCTGATTCATGAAAGTTTGCTTAAGACCCATCCTTATTCATCCTACACTTTCACACACTCACGTCCTAAACTTAAGATCCCAAGACATTTTTCTTGGAAATCTCCAACCTCGCGCAGTAGGAAAAGATAAATTGGAAGATGTTTTTCTCTAATTAATTATTTAGCATCCTCTTCTGGAGCCAGAGAGATTCTCTGACTAATCCTTTGAAGAAAGTAAATAAAAAAATACCCATCATCAGCAAAAAAAAACTTCCCTTCAGGGATCGATTCCCACTAGGTTTTTTTTCTATTCATTTTTCACCATACTCGAATCTCTTAGCCTTGGGATGGAAATTCATGCTAATCCATTAGTAGGAGATGGACAATTTTCACTTTCTTTTCACGGTCCATTAAATGGCGCGCGCGAATGAATGGGACGAATCCTTTGACTTCCAAGAGAGAGAGAGAGAGAAAAAAAAGAAATGCACATCGAGGAAAACCCTTTCGAGTGTAACGGATTGAATTTTCGGGGGATTTAAATTTTCCGTTTGGGTCAAAAGGAAATGTTTTTCATCCCATCATTTGCCATTTCTTTTCCATATTCTTTTTCCTACTTTCAAGGAGAGTTTAATTACATTTCCCACTTTGATTTGGACTGAGAGTAAAAAGGTTTCCGAAGGAAATAAGAAAAAAAAATCTCATTTGAAAATGCAACTCCACAGATTGGTTGTCCTCTGGAATGCTTTAACTGGTTTTATTTCTTTGCCGTTATTTTGTCGCATCATTAATTCCGAATTTGAATCGATTGTTTTGAGAATCGGAAAAATTCTTACACGAATGCGACATATTTCTCGTGCTTTCCTTTAACTGAAAAAAAAGAAATAATAAAGTTTCATACCTCGAACCAACTCGAGCTTAGATTTTAGAAAGAAAAAGCAGGTGATCAGCTTTAAAAATCCCATTTGTACCAAAATCTTATCCCATTCAGCGCTAAAATAATTTTTATTTTAAACTATTCATCTAGACACTTTGACAATTTTGACAATTTTGACAATTTTGACAATTTTGACAATTTTGACAATTTTGACAATTTTGACAATTTTGACAATTTTGACAATTTTGACAATTTTGACAATTTTGACAATTTTGACAATTTTGACAATTTTGACAATTTTGACAATTTTGACAATTTTGACAATTTTGACAATTTTGACAATTTTGACAATTTTGACAATTTTGACAATTTTGACAATTTTGACAATTTTGACAATTTTGACAATTTTGACAATTTTGACAATTTTGACAATTTTGACAATTTTGACAATTTTGACAATTTTGACAATTTTGACAATTTTGACAATTTTGACAATTTTGACAATTTTGACAATTTTGACAATTTTGACAATTTTGACAATTTTGACAATTTTGACAATTTTGACAATTTTGACAATTTTGACAATTTTGACAATTTTGACAATTTTGACAATTTTGACAATTTTGACAATTTTGACAATTTTGACAATTTTGACAATTTTGACAATTTTGACAATTTTGACAATTTTGACAATTTTGACAATTTTGACAATTTTGACAATTTTGACAATTTTGACAATTTTGACAATTTTGACAATTTTGACAATTTTGACAATTTTGACAATTTTGACAATTTTGACAATTTTGACAATTTTGACAATTTTGACAATTTTGAAAATTTTGACAAATTTGACAATTTTGACAATTTTGACAATTTTGACAATTTTGACAATTTTGACAATTTTGACAATTTTGACAATTTTGACAATTTTGACAATTTTGACAATTTTGACAATTTTGACAATTTTGACAATTTTGACAATTTTGACAATTTTGACAATTTCGACAATTTTGACAATTTTGACAATTTTGACAATTTTGACAATTTTGACAATTTTGACAATTTTGACAATTTTGACAATTTTGACAATTTTGACAATTTTGACAATTTTGACAATTTTGACAATTTTGACAATTTTGACAATTTTGACAATTTTGACAATTTTGACAATTTTGACAATTTTGACAATTTTGACAATTTTGACAATTTTGACAATTTTGACAATTTTGACAATTTTGACAATTTTGACAATTTTGACAATTTTGACAATTTTGACAATTTTGACAATTTTGACAATTTTGACAATTTTGAGAATTTTGACAATTTTGACAATTTTGACAATTTTGACAATTTTGACAATTTTGACAATTTTGACAATTTTGACAATTTTGACAATTTTGACAATTTTGACAATTTTGACAATTTTGACAATTTTGACAATTTGGACAATTTTGACAATTTTGACAATTTTGACAATTTTGACAATTTTGACAATTTTGACAATTTTGACAATTTTGACAATTTTGACAATTTTGACAATTTTGACAATTTTGACAATTTTGACAATTTTGACAATTTTGACAGTTTTGACAATTTTGACAATTTTGACAATTTTGACAATTTTGACAATTTTGACAATTTTGACAATTTTGAAAATTTTGACAATTTTGACAATTTTGACAATTTTGACAATTTTGACAATTTTGACAATTTTGACAATTTTGACAATTTTGACAATTTTGACAATTTTGACAATTTTGACAATTTTGACAATTTTGACAATTTTGACAATTTTGACAATTTTGACAATTTTGACAATTTTGACAATTTTGACAATTTTGACAATTTTGACAATTTTGACAATTTTGACAATTTTGACAATTTTGACAATTTTGACAGTTTTGACAGTTTTGACAATTTTGAAAATTTTGACAATTTTGACAATTTTGACAATTTTGACAATTTTGACCATTTTGAAAATTTTGACAATTTTGACAATTTTGACAATTTTGACAATTTTGACAATTTTGACAATTTTGACAATTTTGACAATTTTGACAATTTTGACAATTTTGACAATTTTGACAATTTTGTCAATTTTGACAATTTTGACAATTTTGACAATTTTGACAATTTTGACAATTTTGACAATTTTGACAATTTTGACAATTTTGACAATTTTGACAATTTTGACAATTTTGAAAATTTTGACAATTTTGACAATTTTGACAATTTTGACAATTTTGACAATTTTGACAATTTTGACAATTTTGACAATTTTGACAATTTTGACAATTTTGACAATTTTGACAATTTTGACAATTTTGACAATTTTGACAATTTTGACAATTTTGACAATTTTGACAATTTTGACAATTTTGACAATTTTGACAATTTTGACAATTTTGACAATTTTGACAATTTTGACAATTTTGACAATTTTGACAATTTTGACAGTTTTGACAGTTTTGACAATTTTGAAAATTTTGACAATTTTGACAATTTTGACAATTTTGACAATTTTGACCATTTTGAAAATTTTGACAATTTTGACAATTTTGACAATTTTGACAATTTTGACAATTTTGACAATTTTGACAATTTTGACAATTTTGACAATTTTGACAATTTTGACAATTTTGACAATTTTGACAATTTTGACAATTTTGACAATTTTGACAATTTTGACAATTTTGACAATTTTGACAATTTTGACAATTTTGACAATTTTGACAATTTTGACAATTTTGACAATTTTGACAATTTTGACAATTTTGACAATTTTGACAATTTTGACAATTTTGACAATTTTGACAATTTTGACAATTTTGACAATTTTGACAATTTTGACAATTTTGACAATTTTGACAATTTTGACAATTTTGACAATTTTGACAATTTTGACAATTTTGAAAATTTTGAAAATTTTGACAATTTTGACAATTTTGACAATTTTGACAATTTTGACAATTTTGACAATTTTGACAATTTTTACAATTTTGACAATTTTGACAATTTTGACAATTTTGACAATTTTGACAATTTTGACAATTTTGACAATTTTGACAGTTTTGACAATTTTGACAATTTTGACAATTTTGACAATTTTGACAATTTTGACAATTTTGACAATTTTGACAATTTTGACAATTTTGACAATTTTGACAATTTTGACAATTTTGACAATTTTGACAATTTTGACAATTTTGACAATTTTGACAATTTTGACAATTTTGACAATTTTGACAATTTTTACAATTTTGACAATTTTGACAATTTTGACAATTTTGACAATTTTGACAATTTTGACAATTTTGACAATTTTGACAATTTTGACAATTTTGACAATTTTGACAATTTTGACAATTTTGACAATTTTGACAATTTTGACAATTTTGACAATTTTGACAATTTTGACAATTTTGACAATTTTGACAATTTTGACAATTTTGACAATTTTGACAATTTTGACAATTTTGACAATTTTGACAATTTTGACAATTTTGACAATTTTGACAATTTTGACAATTTTGACAATTTTGACAATTTTGACAGTTTTGACAATTTTGACAATTTGGACAATTTTGACAATTTTGACAATTTTGACAATTTTGACAATTTTGACAATTTTGACAATTTTGACAATTTTGACAATTTTGACAATTTTGACAATTTTGACAATTTTGACAATTTTGACAATTTTGACAATTTTGACAATTTTGACAATTTTGACAATTTTGACAGTTTTGACAATTTTGACAATTTTGACAATTTTGACAATTTTGACAATTTTGACAATTTTGACAATTTTGACAATTTTGACAATTTTGACAATTTTGACAATTTTGACAATTTTGACAATTTTGACAATTTTGACAATTTTGACAATTTTGACAATTTTGACAATTTTGACAATTTTGACAATTTTGACAATTTTGACAGTTTTGACAGTTTTGACAATTTTGAAAATTTTGACAATTTTGACAATTTTGACAATTTTGACAATTTTGACAATTTTGACAATTTTGACAATTTTGACAATTTTGACAATTTTGACAATTTTGACAATTTTGACAATTTTGACAATTTTGACAATTTTGACAATTTTGACAATTTTGACAATTTTGACAATTTTGACAATTTTGACAATTTTGACAATTTTGACAATTTTGACAATTTTGACAATTTTGACAATTTTGACAATTTTGACAATTTTGACAATTTTGACAATTTTGACAATTTTGACAATTTTGACAATTTTGACAATTTTGACAATTTTGAAAATTTTGACAATTTTGACAATTTTGACAATTTTGACAATTTTGACAATTTTGACAATTTTGACAATTTTGACAATTTTGACAATTTTGACAATTTTGACAATTTTGACAATTTTGACAATTTTGACAATTTTGACAATTTTGACAATTTTGACAATTTTGACAATTTTGACAATTTTGACAATTTTGACAATTATGACAATTTTGACAATTTTGACAATTTTGACAATTTTGACAATTTTGACAATTTTGACAATTTTGACAATTTTGACAATTTTGACAATTTTGACAATTTTGACAATTTTGACAATTTTGACAATTTTGACAATTTTGACAATTTTGACAATTTTGACAATTTTGACAATTTTGACAATTTTGACAATTTTGACAATTTTGACAATTTTGACAATTTTGACAATTTTGACAATTTTGACAATTTTGACAATTTTGACAATTTTGACAATTTTGACAATTTTGACAATTTTGACAATTTTGACAATTTTGACAATTTTGACAATTTTGACAATTTTGACAATTTTGACAATTTTGACAATTTTGACAATTTTGACAATTTTGACAATTTTGACAATTTTGACAATTTTGACAATTTTGACAATTTTGACAATTTTGACAATTTTGACAATTTTGACAATTTTGACAATTTTGACAATTTTGACAATTTTGACAATTTTGACAATTTTGACAATTTTGACAATTTTGACAATTTTGACAATTTTGACAATTTTGACAATTTTGACAATTTTGACAATTTTGACAATTTTGACAATTTTGACAATTTTGACAATTTTGACAATTTTGACAATTTTGACAATTTTGACAATTTTGACAATTTTGACAATTTTGACAATTTTGACAATTTTGACAATTTTGACAATTTTGACAATTTTGACAATTTTGAAAATTTTGACAAATTTGACAATTTTGACAATTTTGACAATTTTGACAATTTTGACAATTTTGACAATTTTGACAATTTTGACAATTTTGACAATTTTGACAATTTTGACAATTTTGACAATTTTGACAATTTTGACAATTTTGACAATTTTGACAATTTTGACAATTTTGACAATTTTGACAATTTTGACAATTTTGACAATTTTGACAATTTTGACAATTTTGACAATTTTGACAATTTTGACAATTTTGACAATTTTGACAATTTTGACAATTTTGACAATTTTGACAATTTTGACAATTTTGACAATTTTGACAATTTTGACAATTTTGACAATTTTGACAATTTTGACAATTTTGACAATTTTGACAATTTTGACAATTTTGACAATTTTGACAATTTTGACAATTTTGACAATTTTGACAATTTTGACAATTTTGACAATTTTGACAATTTTGACAATTTTGAGAATTTTGACAATTTTGACAATTTTGACAATTTTGACAATTTTGACAATTTTGACAATTTTGACAATTTTGACAATTTTGACAATTTTGACAATTTTGACAATTTTGACAATTTTGACAATTTTGACAATTTTGACAATTTGGACAATTTTGACAATTTTGACAATTTTGACAATTTTGACAATTTTGACAATTTTGACAATTTTGACAATTTTGACAATTTTGACAATTTTGACAATTTTGACAATTTTGACAATTTTGACAATTTTGACAATTTTGACAGTTTTGACAGTTTTGACAATTTTGAAAATTTTGACAATTTTGACAATTTTGACAATTTTGACAATTTTGACCATTTTGAAAATTTTGACAATTTTGACAATTTTGACAATTTTGACAATTTTGACAATTTTGACAATTTTGACAATTTTGACAATTTTGACAATTTTGACAATTTTGACAATTTTGACAATTTTGACAATTTTGACAATTTTGACAATTTTGACAATTTTGACAATTTTGACAATTTTGAAAATTTTGACAATTTTGACAATTTTGACAATTTTGACAATTTTGACAATTTTGACAATTTTGACAATTTTGACAATTTTGACAATTTTGACAATTTTGACAATTTTGACAATTATGACAATTTTGACAATTTTGACAATTTTGACAATTTTGACAATTTTGACAATTTTGACAATTTTGACAATTTTGACAATTTTGACAATTTTGACAATTTTGACAATTTTGACAATTTTGACAATTTTGACAATTTTGACAATTTTGACAATTTTGACAATTTTGACAATTTTGACAATTTTGACAATTTTGACAATTTTGACAATTTTGACAATTTTGACAATTTTGACAATTTTGACAATTTTGAAAATTTTGACAATTTTGACAATTTTGACAATTTTGACAATTTTGACAATTTTGACAATTTTGACAATTTTGACAATTTTGACAATTTTGACAATTTTGACAATTTTGACAATTTTGACAATTTTGACAATTTTGACAATTTTGACAATTTTGACAATTTTGACAATTTTGACAATTTTGACAATTTTGACAATTTTGACAATTTTGACAATTTTGACAATTTTGACAATTTTGACAATTTTGACAATTTTGACAATTTTGACAATTTTGACAATTTTGACAATTTTGACAATTTTGACAATTTTGACAATTTTGACAATTTTGACAATTTTGACAATTTTGACAATTTTGACAATTTTGACAATTTTGACAATTTTGACAATTTTGACAAATTCTTGACTTTCAACTTTCTTTATTCTACTCTTGATTTGAGTTTATCGACTGTCGACTTTTGACTTTCGATTGAAATTCACGACACTCGACTAGCGATTTTTAAATCTCATCCTTTAACTCTTGTTTTTCGACTCTCGGCCCTCAATAGCTGAGTTTCAACTTTTGATTCTAGATTCTCAAATTTCGACCATCGATTTTTGACTTCACTCTTTCGATTCTTGACTCTTGACTCTCGACTCTGGACTTTCCACTCTAGACTCTCAGTTCTCGACTTTGGACTCTCAATTCTCCGACTGATGCTACCGACGGATTCCTCCCGATAGTCGAATCTCAACTTTTGATTTTGAATTTGGATTCTCGATTCTCAATTTTCGGTTTTTGAGTCTATTTTATCGATTTTGGACTCTCGACATTCAAAGCTCTTTTTTCAACTCTCGATTCTCGACGTTAAATTTTATTTCGTGACACTCGATTCTCAACTTGCGACAATCGATTAAAGGCACTCGACTCACCACTCTCAACTCTCTATTTTCACCTTTCGACTATCGACTTTCAATTATGAGCTTTGGACTCTTTACTCTCAACTTTGGACTCACTGTTGGCTTTCGATTTTTGATTTCGGCTATATATTCTTAAACTTCGATTATTCGTTATCAGAATGGGGGTAGGCTTAATAGCGGCACGTTATCCAAACATACGGGAAAATTGTGCCTACTCACGACTTACCTACTTCTAACGATTTTCGAATCCTTTCTCTCGAATGTCAAATGTTCGATTCTCACCACTAGACTATATTAAGTTTTCGTGTATATGTACTTTGAAAAATCGGAAAATCCATTTGGAACCCTCCACCTTCAAAGCTGCTCTAATGATCATGTTTCCTGGAAATCGAGCCAACAAATCAATAAAGCAATGACTTAGCTGAACCAAGGATTGGGAAAGAGTGTTATCATTTGAACGGAAGGAACCGGTCGCTTAATAATCAGCTTCATCATCTCCCGGCTGCGGAACCAAGAAGGTGTAAGGTTGAGCAGCCTGAGATTCCGTTCACGAAGAACCCAATTCTTTGACTCGGTACGACCGAATCTTCAGAAGAAAAAAAACCATCACAACCGGAAAGGAAAAATCATTTTCACTTGACTCATCTTCACCATTCGAGAAGAAGAAGAAAAGTCCTACCGTTTTTTGAAAGAAATCCCAGACGAAGACGACAGGACAGAATTGATAAGATTCCGGTAATTGCCAGGCAACGAACCGACGACGAGATGGCAAGACACGCTTTGTTCCGGAACCTCCGGGTTCATTTGCCCTTCTGAGTCTTGGTGCCAATTTTCAATTCTTCCAATTTCCTTCCTGGCGGAAAATTCTAATAGAAAAGAAAACGGAAGCAAAAGTGGGTTGGGGGAAAAACCAACCACCATGGATATTTTTCATTTCAACGCAACAAAAATCTTGTCCACCACAGTGGGTGTTCTTTTTTTATGTGTGTTGAATGTGAAAAAATCTTCCTGACATTTTCTATTTTTTTCGATCTTCTCGAGGAAAAATGTGGAAGGAGAAAAGTCTATGGTTTGGTTGAAAAAAGACACACACCAAAAGTGACGGCAGTTGATTGACTGGCGTCTCGTGATTTTTTTTCCTCCGTCACATCATCCCACCATCTCTTAGGTCTTCCCTTCAACTTTTTTGAACTTGCTCCAATTTTCTTTTATTTTCCCCAACAACACGAGAAAGCGGACAACTTGAAAATGACAAAATTATTTAGCAGCAGCAGTTTTGAAGTTGCCAACTTAAATCGTTTGTCGTTTGTAGCTTCCTCGTCTTCCGTGCTCGAATGACGTTCTTGGAAAATTTCGAAGGCCAAGGGAAGAGGAAAGGCCATGAAAAGAATCCAGGAATCACAGTTCAGAGAGTTTACGCATTGTTATTTTCGCATTGGAAACCCCTGGAAAATAAGAATAAGTATGTCGACAGCTGTGAAATCCGAGAAAATTGCGATAATGAGGGCAGAAGGTTCTTTTTTTTCCTCGGGCGGGTGAGGTTAGACGATGGTGGTTGGATTCCATGACAATCCTCGGAACTGAAATGAAATACTGAAAAGAGATTTCTTGAATTAGTTGTAATGTTATCCTGTAAGAAGAATTGTACAATGTTTTAACATAATATTGATAAAGTCTATTTTTTAGGCGTGATCAAAATTCCCAATGCATGAAATCATGAAAGAAAACGTCCTTAATTTCATTCTATATTTTATGCAGTGTATTTGAATATATTTGAATTATGTGATGCAGGGATGCAGAAATTTGTATTAACATTCCGATGTGTTTATCTTGATGACAATAATTTTAAACCTGGAATTTTTACGGTCGCCTTGCATGGACACAAAAATCCCTTACCCTCAAATTTTTATTGTAGATTGTAAATAGACGATTGTCGATTGTCGATTGTCGATTATCAATTATCGATTGTCGATTGTCGATTGTCGATTGTCGATTGTCGATTGTCGATTGTCGATTGTCGATTGTCGATTGTCGATTGTCGATTGTCAATTGTCGATTGCCGATTGTCGATTGTCGATTGTCGATTGTCGATTGTCGATTGTCGATTGTCGATTGTCGATTGTCGATTGTCGATTGTCGATTGTCGATTGTCGATTGTCGATTGTCGATTGTCGATTGTCGATTGTCGATTGTCGATTGTCGATTGTCGATTGTCGATTGTCAATTGTCGATTGTCGATTGTCGATTGTCGATTGTTGATTGTCAATTGTTGATTGTCGATTGTCGATTGTCGATTGTCGATTGTCGATTGTCGATTGTCGATTGTTGATTGTCGATTATCAATTGTTGATTATCGTTTTTGATTTCGATTGTCGATATTTGATTTATGGCTATATATTTCCAAATTCAATCAACGAGCAAATACTTAAACAATATGTCAGCATAAATGTAGATTCAAGAAAAGCCAAAGGTAGACACTCGGGAAGAAAAATGTGAGTTAAATTTGAACTTTTCATACTCGAGAGTAGAAAGCTGTGATCGAAATTCAAAACAGGGATATAAGAACCAACATTTAGGGGTCGAGAGTCGACAGTCTAAGGTAGAGAGTCTAGTGACGAAAGTTTTAGATAGGAGATTCGAGGGTTGGTAGTTGATATTTGAGAGTCGTAAAAGAGATTCGAAGGTCGAGAGTTGAGAATCCAAGTCGAGAGTGCAAAATCGAGAGTCGATATTTGCAAGTCTAGAGTTAAGCGTAAATGCGATAGAATTCGTGAATTGAGAATAAAGAGTAGATAGTCGAAAGCTGAGAGGCGAGAATCTAATGTTGAGGTTCAACAGCCGAGGTCAAAGAAATGAATGTTGAGAACCGAGAATAAAAAATTTCGAGCTTTTAGCATGGAGTCGACAATCTAAGTTTAAGAGTCGACGATCGACAGCTGGCAATCGACGTCGAGTCTCCAAAAAAAAGAACTCTAGCATATGTTTGATAAGAGTAGACCTGAAAAAAATTCACTTTTAAAATTTTCTGAAGTGTATCATTTTTGTTTGAGTTGACAACTTGATAATTTGAAAACTGAAAAGCAGCAATCATCATCCATCAAAATTTGTTCGCATATGATAATGTTCGTTTCTGTTTTTTCGTACTTTAAACCAATCAAACATTTTGAATTAACCTTATTTCGCCTAATCAGTTGTCGAAATTAAGCCCTCATGCCCCAGACTGCAACTTAGTTTTCCCAGCTCCGGCAACAATTAAAACTATCTAATTTACTCATCCCTTTATTATTGCCACATGCATACACGTATGGGTTCATCTCTTAAGAGGATCGGAAATCAATTAGGCTCGGTGTGCACTCATCGAAGCGTATCGAACAGGAATCTCATTAGCACCACCCGCCATTCTTCTCTTAACTCCTTTCCGGAAAACCCTTTTCCACATCACCGGCTTGAAATGTTATTTTACAAAACCATTGAACCATACCCCAGGCTTGGCTTGATCCTGGGACGAATAACATTCACACACACCCACACTGACACTGCATGAATGAACTAGAGCTGAGCTAACAAACCGATGATGAGGATGCAACTGTGATAACGACTTGCATGCATTTCATCCCCCCATTCCACAACGCCTTCTTTCTTCAGACAGACTCTGGTCGGTAGCAAATTCCAAGCACATTTGTCGGACAATGACGAGATTGATAATCCTTCCGTTATCCAATCTGGTTTAGTCGGTTGGTCCTTGGAGGCACTTCCCCCATTTGTTTCAATTTCCGATTTTCCGAGTTCGCCAAGTGGATTATTTCGCCCGGGAATTAACTACACATTAATCAAAATCAATCTAATTCAATTACAACCGGGGCAAAATTATCTGGGCCCCCGGTTTTGCCCTTAACCCTTCGTTTCATAAAGTTACAAATATGCAACAATTAATTAAAACTGTTCTAAACTTCACATTTAGCTAAAAAGTAAATTTTTTTTTCGATGGGAATAATATTTATAATTTCAAGATCACGTTCAATTAAAAAAAAATATTTTTAGTGTTTATAGGAACCAAAAAAACCCACTTGAATCTGAAAAATATGGAATGTGGAAAAAGCCTAATTTTTCAAATTTTTGGCCTAGTGTAATTCATATTGAGAATTTTTTTTCGACTCAAAAAAAATATTTTCGTATTCCCACTAAAGTAATTTACATAATAAACAAAATTTGAGATTTTTTTTTTGTTTTTTCTCTGATATAATGGGTTTTCAATAACTGTTGCAAATATGCAACACCATGCAACGGTAGTACCCTAGGTAGTTATATGGGTTCCATAGTGTGTTTTCGAAACTTGCATCGTTAAACAGTGTATTTGTTTCCCGATGACAATGTTTTCGTTATAAATGATTTATTATCATGTTCAGGCCGTATTAAGAGGGGGGGGGGATGAGAAAAATTGCCCCCCCCCCCCCTGAATAAAGAGGGCCCCCGAGGTGAAAAAAATAAAAGTTTTGCTCTAAACCGTTATCAAAACTAGATAAATATTATAAAAAGTTCAAAATTTATCAAACTTTAAACAAGGACGGGTCCGAATAATTAACTTATTTGGGATTTGTAATTCAGCGTATGTAAAACACATTATTTTGATTTTTTTTCCGCGGCCCATTGGTATAACAAATACATATTTTGAATAAAAAAAAATGTCGGATGCCTTCACAACTTGCAAAATAAGCATATACCAATTTTCAAAAGTTCTATATTATTCAACGTGATTCAAACTCAAGTACGGGGCTTTATCCAGAGAGTTTAAAAATCTAAAAACAAACAACGAATACGCTTTTTTATTTTTCCACTTGAAAATTCAGTACTATCTGCAAACATTCGATAACCGAGGTTTGAAGTATTGTTTTGCTTTTTTTTTTCTTAGAGATGAAGGAATGATTTGATTGAAAATTACAATGCTCATTATTTTTTACTAAAGTATGAGCCGTTTCTTATTATCAATCGACGAAAAATGCTCTTTATTTATACTATTTAACCTTTTCCTGGAAGCTCTGGAAGTTGATTTTAAATTGAAACTTTTTGTTCTCGAATTTAGTTTTATTTTTATTTCTTTTTTATTCTTAAACTGATTTCAAGTTTGAATTCTAATTTTAGAATCATGTTCCAAATTCTAATGCTCATTCCGAAGAAATCTTTATTGTTCTTTTAATTTTGCCAACAAATGATATTTAATAGTTTAATGTAATTTGTAATTGGATCATTCCTTCAAAACTAAATTGAGACTTTGCTCTTCAATATCAAGTTTGTTTATTATAACTGGCATATAGTTATGGTATGATTTAAGATTAAGAATCTTTATCAGAACCAATTTAAATACGTTTTCGGAATTGATATGTGTTGATTTGTTCAAGGTTATGTTCAGAAAAGTTGTATAGGTAAGAAGCTTTCCATTTTGCCGCCGGTCGTGGCCTAGAGGATAGCGTTCCAGCCATCTAAGCCAGAGTCCATGAGATCGAATCCCGATCACGACACATATAGTGCTCTTTCCGTGGTCTGGTGGTAAGATGCTAGCCATAAAATCCTTGAAAGATGTACGCCTTAGGGTTAAGTAAATTAGATCTCTTCAAAGAAACATGAAGTTTCACTGAGATCCTATATGTGTGTGTTCGTTTTTTTAGCACCTTCAAGCAAACGTAAGAAATAATTTCCTCAGTAGGTGGTATATTATCGCATAACTACTCCTAGCTAATTTCTCGAGAGTCTTTGTAGTCTAGTGGATAAGCTGGTGCGAGTCTGGTTCCGATGTGCCAGGCTGGGTTCGATTCCCGGTATCGGCGAGACAACTTTTGGGTTCGAATCCCATAAGAAGCCGACAGGTAAGATGTGTTTCCTCTTATAACTGATTATATGAATGTTTAACCAGCTGCCAGCTGGCCAGGTATATGCACGGATGCCGGAATACCTCTAAGTAACCTGATTGACTCGTTCTTCCAAAATATACCTACATACGAAGCCATGGGGTCGGTTCCAGAATGCATGAGAGCACATACTTAGGCAGAAACTGCGGTGAATCCGTGCACCCATGGTGGAAAACCAACATACATAACTACTCCCAGATAAATTCTAAACTTTTTGGTGTCCAGAAATCTAGATTTGCGAAGTTCCTGTGCGAAAACTATGATTAGTGCAAAAGAAATTAGGAATAAGCATTTATTTCCAGTTGTCAAGTGTGAAGAAAAAAAGGTGTAACCATTTCATGTTGTTGCAAATATGCAACAATTAATATTTTTGCTAAATAACCGAATTATGTGAAAATAATATTTTTTCCTTATTTTTCCCTTCATGTATTCATTATTGCGCACTATTGAGAGTTTTTTCGAGAAAAAATAAAAAATCATGAAATGAAGGGTTAACTGCGTATAGGTTTAGCCGTAGGGTTAAGTTGGGTTAGAGCCATCAACCAGAGCGATATCTCAATCATGATTTGGCCCCGGGAGGGCCACATTTCTCACCCAGAAACTCGGAACGATTTGTCCGATTACGATTTGTCGGATGCATACATCCATATGCCTTACTTTGTGTTGGCTAGCGAGGTGAACCAGAATGCGTTTTCTGGCATTCTGAAGTCCCTGCCGTATGATGATGGTTGGATTTCTGCAATGATATGAGAGCCTACAAAACCGAAGCCCGGTTATCAAATGGTTGGGTGGCTCTCAGCAATTCTAGTTTTGTTCTAATATTCTAAATGTATGTTATCTTTGCATTTACATAGACTTCCTACAAGAATGAATGGAAGAAAATTTTAACATAATACAAACAAATTTGGCAAATCATGCAATAAGGAATTGATGATAATTTATATAATAAATCGAATCTCTTAAAATCGACATTCAAAACGGATTTTTGAAAAACTATTTATACATAAATGAAAAATTTTGAAATCCACTGGCATTGGCCAACGATCCAACAACACCCAAAGTTATTTGTGGCCGATTCCATCTATCTTCCGGGGATCGTTGAAGCGATGACGACGACGACGACGACGAATAGGATATACATGTAGTGGGATGCAGTTTTAGTTCGGTTCAACTGATGCACCCAAAATGCGCGCTCAATGACTCTCAACAAGAGGCGAACCGCTTTCTGACTCCTTGCTTTTGGGAAAGAGCCTCCAATCCAGGATCCAGGGAAAAAGATCCCCACAGACAGTTAGTTTAATCTCCATGGGATCCGGAGCTCATTCTCAAATCAACATAACACATCACTTGATGCTGCTGATGATGGGCCTAGGACCTCATCCGAAAATCAACCGACAAGCAAGGATAGAACAACACGTTCCAGGATTCTGGGGTCCTCTTCATTGACTGCGGTGGCTGCTGTGGCGAGTGTTATGTCTTCATTTTTGGGCTCAAGTCGTTGAGCAAGAACGAACAATCCTGATGATGTGTCTATTGGCCTGGTTTGGAATGCTGCATCCAGTCTAGCCTAGTCCTAGTTGTACTGCATGCGTTCGGAATTCGGTTAGCCGTAGGAATTTCAATCGGTGTCTAGTTGCCCCACACACGCATTTTATCCCCATATCTTTTACGCACTGCCGAAGCCGCGTCCTTCTTCGAGGGTGATTCTGGATGTGGTGCGTGAGTGGAGGAAAAAGGATCAGTTTGATGAACACACATAATTCTTCGTTACCCTTGGCGAACAAAATCTTGTCCCAGGACGATATTTGGTGGGATGAAAACTTCTGTTCACATACTTTGTTGCGTCAAAGGAATTGCAAACGCGTGTTGTATCCCACACTTTTGAGTTCAAGAATAAAAGGGAAAGGTGTCTTGCAATTGAAATATTTATTGATATTGTTTAATATAGGTAAGGTGAAAATTTTTTTTTCATAAGGTTATAACAAGGAAAATCTGATTTGTTACCAAATAAACAAATAAACCTAAATGATCAAAAATCATCTAGAGAATCGTTAGAGAATAGGTTCAAAAAGAAACTGAATACTTTTTCAGTATGATACAAAATACATTTTTTTAAAATTCTACAAATGTTGCAGAGTTTCCAAGAAAAACTTGGCCAGTGATACTCTCAACCATCAACTCTCAACTCTCAACTCTCAACTCTCAACTCTCAACTCTCAACTCTCAACTCTCATCTCTCAACTCTCAACTCTCAACTCTCAACTCTCAACTCTCAACTCTCAACTCTTCACTCTTAACTCTCAACTCTTAACTCTCAACTTTCAACTCTCAACTCTCAACTCTCAACTCTCAACTCTTCACTCTCAACTCTCAACTCTTAACTCTCAACTCTCAACTCTCAACTCTCAACTCTCAACTCTCAACTCTCAACTCTCAACTCTCAACTCTCAACTCTCAACTCTCAACTCTCAACTCTCAACTCTCAACTCTCAACTCTCAACTCTCAACTCTCAACTCTCAACTCTCAACTCTCAACTCTCAACTCTCAACTCTCAACTCTCAACTCTCAACTATCAACTCTCAACTCTCAACTCTCAACTCTTAACTCTCAACTCTCAACTCTCAACTCTCAACTCTCAACTCTCAACTCTCAACTCTCAACTCTCAACTCTCAACTCTCAACTCTCAACTCTCAACTCTCAACTCTCAACTCTCAACTCTCAACTCTCAACTCTCAACTCTCAACTCTCAACTCTCAACTCTCAACTCTAAATTCTCAATTCTCAACTCTCAACTCTCAACTGTCATCTCTCAACTCTCAACTCTCAACTCTCAACTCTCAACTCTCAACTCTCAAACTTCAACTTGCGACTTTCAACTTTCGACTTTCGACTTTTAACTATCTACTTTTAACATCAGACTTTTAAATTTTAAAATTTTACTCTCTACTTTCTACCCTCAACTTTTTACTCTCAATTTTTGACTTTCAACATTTGTCAGTCGACTTACCATTTTCGATTTTTGATCTTCAAATCTCGACTTCCCACTCTCAACTTTCGGTTTTCAGCATCCAAGTTTTGACTTTCAACTTTTTACTTTCAACATTTCAAGTCTTGACTTGCGACATTAGACTTTCGACTTTTAACTTCCGACACTCAAATTACACCTTGTGACGTTCGACTTAAAACTTTTGTCTTTTAACTTTTAACTTTCGACATTTTATTTCCGACTTTCGACTTTCGACTTTCGACTTTTGACTTTCTACTTTCGACTTTCCATTTTCGACTTTAGACTTTTGACTTTAGACTTTACATTTTCGACTGTAGACTTTTGACTTTCGACTTCCGGCTTTCGACTTTCGACTTTCGACTTTCGACTTTCGACTTTCGACTTTCGATTGTTAATTTTCGAATTTCGACATTCGACTTTCGACTTTCGACTTTCGACTTTCGACTTTCGACTTTCGACTTTCGACTTTCGACTTTCGACTTTCGACTTTCGACTTTCGATTTTCGACTTTCGACTTTCGACTTTCGACTTTCGACTTTCGACTTTCGACTTTCAACTTTCGACTTTCGACTTTCGACTTTCGACTTTCGACTTTTGACTTTCGACTTTCGACTTTCCATTTTCGACTTTTGACTTTTGACTTTAGACTTTACATTTTCAACTGTAGACTTTCGACTTTCGACTTTCGACTTTCGACTTTTGACTTTCGACTTTCGACTTTCGACTTTCGACTTTCGACTTTCGACTTTCGACTTTCGACTTTCGACTTTCGACTTTCGACTTTCGACTTTCGACTTTCGACTTTCGACTTTCGACTTTCGACTTTCGACTTTCGACTTTCGACTTTCGATTTTCAATTTTCGAATTTCGAATTTCGACTTTCGACTTTCGACTTTCGACTTTCGACTTTCGACTTTCGACTTTCGACTTTCGACTTTCGACTTTCAACTTTCAACTTTCGACTTTCTACTTTCGACTTTCGACTTTCGACTTTCGACTTTCGACTTTCGACTTTCGACTTTCGACTTTCGGCTTCCGACTTTTGACTTTCGACTTTCGGTTTTTGAATTTCGACTTTCGACTTTCGAGTTTCGAGTATCGGGTTTCGGCTTTCGACTTTCGACTTTCGACTTTTTACCATAGACTTTAAGTTTTGGATTCTAAAATTTTCACTTCCGACCATTTCGATATTCAGGATTTGACTTCCTTTTTTTTTTCTTGCAACTTTCGACTTTCGACTTGAACCTGCTATCTTTTCTAGATTCATTGGGATATTTATTCTTCTTATTTTTTTTCTTTATTTATTCTATCGAAACTCTTTCGAAAAAGCAATTTTGTAAATGGATTGACGATTCTTCTACGGTTACGCACGCAAATAAAATGTTTCATTCTTCAAATTAGTAACTCGTTTCGACCCCCTCCTTGTCAAAAAAAAAATTACACTATATCACCTCCCAGGTTATGTTTCTTTAAATTCCACGCGGTCCCGGGAAAGGCAAGTGTTTTAA